>NC_092138.1:82063797-82403020 GCF_043159975.1 Macaca nemestrina
TGAAAACTTTATAAAGTAGTTAAAACTTACGTTATACAAATATGATGCACAAATTGCAGGGATAACGTTCTTAACTTTGAATTTGTATTTGTACCAAAGAGTCCATCATACACCACCTATGTGAAAAGAAGAGTTGAGAACATCAATTAACAAAAATAAGAATTTAATATTTTTGAATAGTAATCAGAATTCAACAGCAGACCTTTCATACTACATCTCGTTCTTCAACGTTAATACAGATAAACATTGTTAGCTGACCGACTTAGAAAGTCAATCAGAAGCTCCTATAAATAGTCTGTGGAGTAACAAACACAGCGGTTGATCTCACAAGTCTGCAAAGCTTATGGGTCTACCACGGTGAGGAAACGAAAAGTACACGCTGCAGTGGGTCACCACTCAGCTATTCCCTATGTTTCTTAATTATATGATTCAGGACAAATTCTAATAAAAGCTTCAGGGAAAACATACACATGGAAATATTCTATAAGTGTCCCATTGGAGTAAAGGTGCTTCAAGTATTAGGAAACCACATCTAGAAGGCAAAAACATCATGTAGATGAGTCCGGTGCAGCATGCAGCAAGTTCAATATTAACCATCAACATCAAAAATATCTAAATCCCTCAAGTTCCTTTTTATGACAAAGCTTACTTACACTAAAAAAAAAAAAAAAAAAAAAAAAAAACCCTCTACTCTTGTTCCTAAAACTGCCAGCAGTATTCTGATCTTATTTAACAATAACATGTGAGTTACAGACTAGTATTATCTGCTTTTTAATTGCTACTGTGTTAGGTACTAAGAGATATAAAAAAGAACAAGCACTCAATCTTGTTCAAGAGTTAAGAGATACATACATTAAAATGATACAGAGCCAGGCATGGTGGCTCACACCTATAGTCCCAGCTACTAGGGAGGCTGGGACGGGCGGATCACTTGAGCCCAAGCGTTCAAGGCCAGTCTGGGCAACATAGCAAGATCCTGTCTCACTTCAAAAAAAAAAAAAAAAAAAATCCCAGCACTTTGGGAGGCCAAGGCAGGAAGATCACTGAGCCCAGGAGTTCTAGACCAGCCTGGGCAACACAGTGAAACTCCATCTCTACAAAAAAAAATTCAAAACTTAGCCAGGTGTGGTGGCACATGCCTGTAGTCCCAGCTACTTGGGAGGCCCTGAGAGGGGAGAATCACTTGAGCCTGGGAGGCAGAGGCTGCAGTAAGCTGAGATCATGCCACTGCACTCCAGTCTGGGTGGCACAGCAAGACTCCAAAAAAACCACAAAAAGTCTCCACAGTAAGTCTCCAAGAAAAAAAGACAAAAAGATATAGGACAAAATATAATCAAGTGCTATATTATTTGAAACAGACTTTTTTTTTTTTTTTAAGCTACTCAGGAGGCTGAGGTGTAAGGATCACTTGAGCCTGGGAGGCAGAGGCTGAGTGAGACAAGATTGTGCCACTGCACTCCAGCCTCAGCAACACAGTGAGACCCTGTCTCAAAAAAAAAAAAAACCAAGCAAAGAAAAAGAAAACAGACTGGATGTGAGCCAAGACTAGAGGCAGGAAAATAAGTTAAAAGAATACTGCAGTAACCAAAACAGGAAGTAAGAGTTTGAATTAATATCACCGTTATAGGTGTAGAGAAGTGAAGACATTAAGAAGATGAAATCAAGAGCATTTGGCCACTGCCTTCAAGTGAGCTTTCAGTTAAGGATGACTCAGCTTTTTCACTTAAGTGACTAAGTTGCTAATGATACCATTTTTGGAGAAAAGCCACACATTAAAAAAAATCTTGTTTGAAAGGGATTATTACCATATATTTAAGATAAATGGAAGCCATATATAGTATAGACTAAGTGTTCCTTACTGGAAATGCTTAGGATCAGAACTGTTTTGAGATTTCAGATTTTTTCAGATTTTGGAATATGTGTACATACATAATGAGATATCCTGGGGATGAGACCCAAATTTAAAGATGAAAGTCACTGACATTTTCTATACACCTCATGCACATAGCCTGAAGGTAATGTATATAATATTTTAAATAATTTTGTTCATGAAGTAAAGTTTTGACTATTTTAATGCAATCCATCACACAAGACCAGGTATGGAATTTTGCACTCGGAGCATCACATCAGTACTCAAAAAGTTTTGGACTTTGGAGCATTTAGGATTTCAGATTTTCTAATTAGAGATGCTCAAACCTATATATATTTTCTGATAATTTTTTAAAAATCATACTGCAGCAAATTTAAGACAGAAAAAAAAAAGAATCTCATTAATCTTGTTATATACATCAACCTACCCACTGAATATCCATTAACACAGTTCTTTCTCTAATTAAACAGACATAAAAGTTGCAGACAGGCCAATATTCTCTGGAAAAAATAAATTACCTGAATGTTGGCTGGGAACGTTTCAGCAGCTTGTCTAGAGCGGAGGAGATGGGGGACAATCTTTAACTTGACTCTCGTACTCACAGGGTCCCTTTTCAACTCTGGCTTCAGAACTGCACCCTGTTGAAAATATGCTTGGTTTTAACTTAGAAATTCAAAATTATTTTGAACTGAAAATGTCATGAGAATTCATCTAAATCAGTGGTCTCTCAAACTTTGCTTCAAGATCCCTTTAAAAATTACTGAACTTGGCCGGGCGCGGTGGCTCAAGCCTGTAATCCCAGCACTTTGGGAGGCCGAGACGGGCGGATCACGAGGCCAGGAGATCGAGACCATCCTGGCTAACACAATGAAACCCCGTCTCCACTAAAAATACAAAAAAATTAGCCGGGCGTGGTGGCGGCGCCTGTAGTCCCAGCTACTCGGGAGGCTGAGGCAGGAGAATGGCGGGAACCCGGGAGGCGGAGCTTGCAGTGAGCCGAGATCGCGCCACTGCACTCCAGCCTGGGCGACAGAGTGAGACTCCGCCTCAAAAAAAAAAAAAAAAAAAAAATTACTGAACTCTCCAAAGAGCTTCTGTTTATATCTGTGTAACCTATCAATATTTATTAATTGGAAATTAAAACTGAGAAATTAACATATTTGTTAACTGAGAATTATTAATAAACTCATTATTTCAAAACTAATATTTGTTATAAAAAATAACTACTTTCCAAAGCAAAAATAATTGTACTGAGGGAGAAGCACTATTTTACATTGTCTACAAATCACTTCTATGTTCACCTTACTACAAGAGAAATGAATTTTTATATATTCTTCTGTATTCAATCTGCTATAATACAGTTTTGGTTGAAGTAAGTAACAAAAACCTAACCTGCACAGATATGTGTGGTTGGAAAAGTGAAGATGATTTTAGCCTTCTTAGGTAATTGTGGATATTCTTTTTTGATACTACACCAAAACTTGACAAATAATAATTTCTTAACAGTTAATTGCTTATTTTTTAAAAATGAAAAGAAAAAAGATTAGTTGCAATTTGGAGTTGAAATCATATCAATGAACTTATATACTCTTATACTATATCCCACTGATTATCTTACTCTGAATGGCTCCCTTGCCCTTATATGCTTTTGTAACATCATTCCTCATTTGCAAAATACTGGCTCACTGAGTTAAGCAAATGTTTCTTCATACAACATTTTTTTACAAAGCCTGTGCTCATATCACCTGTGTTCTAATCACATCAGAAAAATCCACTAAGTACTGATAAGCTATCAAATCACTGTGGTGAACACAAGTTTCTCAAAATTCTAATTTTTGCTTGAAAGCTAACTTTTATTATTGCCAATAAATCATGTTGTTTTTCTTGAAGTAACAACATTTTTTTCCTTTTAGAGAAAATATGTGCCAAACACCCATCTCAGTAGCTATAATTTGCCTGTCTACTCTTCAAGTAAAGTCATTTTTACTGCTTCATCAAGAATGTTCTTAAGTAAAGCTGAGTTTTATTCTCTCTTTTTTTTTTAAATGAGTACATAACACTGAAGAAAAGAATGACTGTTAGTCATCTGGTGACACGGTTTTGATGTGTGGTAGGAACCGAGCAAGTACGCTCACCATGGCTTTTGTACCATGAGTGCAAATACTGACACGGTACAAAAAGAAAAGGCCTTCACAGATCACCTAAAAGGTTTTTTGTGACCCTTAAAAGGTCCATGGAACACACTCCGAGAACCACTAATCTAATCCAACCCCTTCATTTTCTACATGAAGAACATGAGGCCAGGAAAGGTTATGTGATCAGCCAAACCTTTCCTCCCCAACACATTCATGTGTACAGCCATTTGGGGCTAGAATTCAGAGGTCCTGATTCTCATTCATTCAGCTACTCAAGAGACTGAGGCAGGAACACAGCTTAAGCCCAGAAGTTCAAGTCCAGCCTAGGCAACATAGCAAGACCCCATTTCAAACAAAAAAGGGCAAGAATGCAAGCATGCAAACAAATAATCCTTGTATGTCTGGGTTTGGACTTGGAATACTTTTAAACACAGTGAACTAAAAAGAACTCATCTTATTAAGGCAAAGGTCTTACTTTGAGGCTTTAGGAGAACCCATCTTTTGTTCTAGATTCTAGACCAGAAGTCTGCAAACTACAGCCCATAGTCCGAATCTGGCTCACCATTTATTTTGATAAGGTCTATGAGTTAAACATCAATTTTACATGTTTTAATGGTTAAAAAATATCAAAGGAATAATATTTTGTAATACATGAAAACTACATGAAATTCAAACATCAGTATCCACAAAATTTTACTGGCACACAACCATGCTCATTCGGTTATGTATTGCCTATGGCTGCTTTCACGTTACAAGAGTTGAGCAGCTGCAACCTGAGAGACCATAAGGCCTGCAAAGCCTACAAATTTTACAGAAAAAATCTGTCAATCCCTACTCTAGACAGTTTGTCATTGTTATTTAGGAATCTGAATTTATAACGCCACATCCAGTAAACTAAGTTACCAGGTTTTAATTCATCTAAACTAGCATGACTTAAAACTATCGTTTTGTTATGGTACAGATTCAGCTTAAATGAAACTAGAAGAAAATATATAAATACACAGTTCATGTCAACAAACTACTTTTTAAGCTGATGTAAGAATAAATCAAAACAGCCTACCTCTTTTGTCTTCAGTGGTATATCTCCAAGGTACACCTTGTACATCTTATTAATGATGGCAGGATTATTCCAGTCAATTAAGCTATGGAAGGTTTCAACACAGGTTGTTAAAATTATTTTTTCCTCCTCCTTCAGTGATTTCAAAAAAATTATAGCCCCATCATTTCTTAACAAAAGAAAACGTTAGAAATACACAAATGAAATGGGCAATTGACATTGTAGAAGAGAAGGAAAAGAAAGGTACTAATTTCTATTAAAGTTTGTTTTTAAACCAAAACAAACACAAATCACTTAACCCACCCTGACTCAACGGATTATTGTATCCAATGGCACAATTTGGTACCACAAGAAAAACGGACACTGTTCCTACACAGATGGGTTCACAGGGCCAATGGCATGGAGCAACTCCAACAGAGCAGAGCTTTACTACACTCGTTCAAAGAGGCCTGGGGCAGGGTAGGATTTGTCTGTTTAACCATTTGGCAATTCAAAAGTGATAAGGAAACTGACAAAAAAATTTGTACCCATGAAATTAAAGCCACACCTAGGAAGCTTGCAAGCCACTTTATTTCTCTAATGTTATGTCACTGTGATTCCCAGCATCCCCCTCCTTATCTACCAGTACACACTTGCAGTTTTAATTCTGCAGAGTAGTTATGCTGCTATTAGTCACTAAGACTTAATTCTGTTTGGGCCCCACAATAAGATGAACTCAGATATAAGATGATCGGTGGGCCGGGCGCGGTGGCTCAAGCCTGTAATCCCAGCACTTTGGGAGGCCGAGACGGGTGGATCACGAGGTCAGGAGATCGAGACTATCCTGGCTAACACGGTGAAACCCCGTCTCTACTAAAAAATACAAAAAACTAGCCGGGCGAGGTGGCGGGCACCTGTAGTCCCAGCTACTCGGGAGGCTGAGGCAGGAGAATGGCGTGAACCCGGGAGGCAGAGCTTGCAGTGAGCTGAGATCCGGCCACTGCACTCCAGCCTGGGCGACAGAGCGAGACTCCGTCTCAAAAAAAAAAAAAAAAAAAAAAAGATGATCGGTGAAGGCTGGGCACGGTGGCTCACACCTGTAATCCCAGCACTTTGGGAGGCCGAGGCGGGTGGATCAACTGAGGTCAGGCGTTCAAGACCAGCCTGGCCAACATGGTGAAACCCCGTCTCTACTAAAAATACAAAAATTAGCCGGGCATGGTGGTGCGGTCTATTTTTTATATATATAAAATATAGAAATAAAAATAGCAGTTTCAATAGAAACATAAATGAGTTTATCCACTGCTACTGTAACCCCAGCTACTTGGGAGGCTGAGGCAGGAGAATCACTTGAATCTGAGAGGTGTAGACTGCAGTGAGCCGAGACTGCACCACTACACTCCATCCTGCATGACAGAGCAAGACTCCATCTCAAAAAAAAAAAAGAAATGGTGATTCGCTCCCACCCTCTGCAGCAGATCCCACCCAATCATTTCATAAACCTAGCAATAATGCAACCCTTCCTTCCATCTGACTGGTTTACCATACTATATTCTCTCTGCCCTTTGACACTGGTTCTGCTTTCAAGCTATCCTGTGTTTGTGCAAACATATGAACCTGTTTTGACTGCTTTTCAGATTTATCTTTCTTTCATAGTTTATCAATATGCTTCTTAGAATAGCCACAGTCCCGCTATCCTCAGAGGCATTCTACAATTCTGTTTTGGATATGAATCACCTACATCTTTCCTAAGCAGATTCCTACTAACTAATCCTCAAGCTCTGCCATTGCTTTTCTTTCATAATACTTGTGGTTTAGAGATTTCAGACAAAACAAACACTTTAGTAAAAGAAACTAAAAACTTAGTAGTAATTAATTTCATTCATATTTTGGCAAATATATAATATTCCATAAAGATACATACAGTAATTTACTTAACTATATCCCCATTATGGAAAACTGAATTTGTTTTCATATTTTAACAATGATAGAAAATGATATAATGAACAAATCTATAAAATTTTTCTAAATCTCTTCCTTTCGAATAATTTCCTTAGGACAAATTCCCAAAAGACTGAGATAAAAGGATAGAAATATCTTTATGATTCATTACTTATTGCAAACTGCTTTCCAAAACTTCATTTCAATTTATAATGCCAATCAACAGGGTATAAAATTAGCAGTTTTGGCCGGGAGTGGTGGCTCACGCCTGTAATCCCAGCACTTTGAGAGGCCGAGCCACATGGATCACCTGAGCTTAGGAGTTCAAGAGCAGCCTGGGCAACATGGTGATACACCGTTTCTACTAAAAATACAAAAATTAGGTAAGTGTGGTGGCCAACACCTGTAGTCCCAGCTACCTGGGAGGCTGAGGCATGAGAATCACTTGAACCTGGGAGGCGGAGGCTGCAGTGAGCTGAGATCGTGCCACTGTACTCCTGCCTGGAAACAGAGAAAGACTCTGTCTCAAAAAATAAATATATAAATAAAAATAAAAATAGCAGTTTCAATAGAAACGTACATGGGTTTATCCAGTGCTACTGGTATCCCATTCATTTATTTTTCATTGACTTTATTTCTTATACAGAATATTTTCTGTAAGTCTACTTGCTATCTGTATCTCCTCATGTGTGAATTAGAATCTATTCAGCAACTCTTTTCATGAATGTAATTTTCACTGTATTAACCATAATACATACAAAGGCTTTATTAAAAGTAATCTCAAATGGTTTGAGACAGAGAAAAAAACAAAAATTAGTAACTTCTTGAACTGACACTTTTCTTAACATCAATTCTTTAAGTTCATCTACCTAGCCAAAAGTCTCATTGATTGTGATGACATTTCTAACCTAGTCCAGCTATAAACAGCATCTCCACACAGATTTTCTTCTCTGTCTTACACAGAATTCAACTCTTTAGCAAACTTTATTACAAACTGGGTATATTTAATCATCTCCTCTAAGTTGAATGCCTCATTACATAAAATCCTAAAAAAAATATATATATATATATACATGTGGCGAGTAAGCTTTGAGAAACCTAGCCCTTTCAATCTTGAAAGCTTACAGAGAAGTAGTTACCTCTGTTTGCTTTTCAACTCCAGGTCTGCTGCCGTTGCCACACTGTGGCGTGTGTCACTAGAAGCAATCACCAAATGGAGAACAGCCTCGAGTTCAGGCACCTGTTCAGCTTCTATGAATTTCACGATTCCCAATTTGCACTGTAGACAAATGAAGGCAAGGAGAAAGAACGGTCAGGGGAGCAAAGGACACCCACTCAAAGTACTGCTTAACATATCAGTGTGGTCACAAACCAAAGATGAGCAGTAACAACAGTAGCAGCTCTTACTTGGGCTTACAATGTGCCAGGGACTATACTAAAGCACATATATTCATAATTTCACTTAATCCTCACAATCTAATAAATCAATCATTATACCCATTTTTTAGCTAAAAATACTGAGGCAAGGCTTTAAGACACTGGTAAACAATGAAGGCAGGATTCAAACCCAAGTCTCTCTGACTCCAAAATTATTATGATACACAGCCACCCTAGTGAAGTTACACAGCCTCTCTAGAGTGATGAAGTCTTGAAGTCCAAATTTGGGGCCTCCAGATAAGACAGTGGTACACCAGGAATAAAGTGCCCCATGGATTTTCCTGACAGTTCAAAAAGAACTAAACAACTCACATTCCATGGAGTTTCACTCTATTGCTAACATACAAAGGATATGATTTCAAATGTTAGCTACTCAATACAAGTGAAATTCTAATCAAACAGTTTTCAATTTAATTGACTGGCTGAAATGAAACAGACTAAAGAGAGATTCTGCTTAGAACTTCATGCAATGTAAAGATGCTATGAATTTCACTACAAATGACTGTATTCAGGATAATATACCTGAAAAAATAAAATTTCATTTTCATCTTAAAAAATCGTCACATAACAGTTTTCACATATACTAGGATTAATGAAGTTTTACAATTATTAAATGAGAAAAAAACGCAATTTAAAAAAGTATAACAGATCAAAAAAGGACCTGCCTTCCCTCCTCCGCTCAACACAACTTACTTTTAACAACAGCTACAACAGAAAAGATTCAAACATTTGTACAGCCATAAAAAAGACACTTATGGAAGTCAAGTACACAAAGATATAAACTAAACAAAAAATACGTAAAGAAAACGGAAAATTATACAGATGTCCATCAATAGGAGACTGGTTAAAAAATATCACATATAATTGTATGCAAACATTCAAAAGAATTACTTTTTTAAAAATCCAAAATACTGTTCAATATAAAAAGCAAACTACAAACAATGTATTACATGACAAGTAGAAATATATTGTTTAAAACTGTGAACACATACACACATGCACAGAGCAAACTGTAGACAGATGACAAACTAGTGTGACAGGATTCCAGGTAACTTTTTTTTTTTTGAGACAGAGTCTTGCTCTGTTGCCCAGGCTGGAGTGCAGTGGCGCAATCTTGGCTCACTGCAACCTCTGCCTCTGGGTTCAAGCAATTCTCGTGCCTCAACCTCCCCAGTAGCTGGGACTACAGGCACACACCACCATGCCTGGCTAACTTTTGTTTTTGTTTTGTTTTCTTAGTAGAGATGGGGTTTTGCCATGTTGGCCAGGCTGGCCTCGAACTCCTGACCTCAAGCGATCTGCCCAACATGGCCTCCCAAAGTGCTGGGTTTACAGGCATGAGCCACCGCACCTGGCCTTTTTTATTTATTTATTTATTTTTACTCAGAGACTTGCTCTATTGCCCAGCCTGGAATGCAGTGGCACGATCTCAGCTCACAGCAACCCCCACCTCCTGGGTTCAAGTGATTTTCATGCCTCAGCTTCCCACGTAGCTAGGGTTACAGGCGGGTACCACCACGCCCAGCTAATTTTTGTATTTTTAATAGAGACAGGGTCTCACTCTATTGCTCAGGCTGGTCTCGAACTCCTGGCCTCAAGCGATTCACTCGCCTCAGCCTCCCAAAGGGCTGGCATTACAGGCATGAGCCAATGCATCCAGCCCCTTAATTTTTAATTTCTCTACTATTCTTAATTACTTGAATATTTACATTAGGTTTATAATTAGCAAAAACATGTTTTACTTGGAAGAAAAAGTATAAAACAAAGAGATATTTTAAAATTAGAGGAAACAGCTTTCACCCCTGAAACTAAACTGTTCGTTTCAGCATGAAACTGACAAAATACATACAGACGCGTATTGGCAAATAATGACCAATTTAAGATTATAATTGAACTATAACAATTTTTCTCCAGCATTTGTAGCTTTAACCCTCAGATAATCCCAGATTCAAAGCCTGGTACTAAAAGTGAGACCCTGGTAAATCTCAAAACCTCCACGCCTTTCAGAAAATGGAACTAACAATTTCTATACTTCACTGGGTTGCTATGACAGTGGAATGAGATATTGTATTCAAAGTACCCAGTACAGTGCCTGTCACATAGATTGCACTCAATAAAGAGTAGCTTCTGTTAATTCTTTACCTGTCTTACATAATAGTTTAAGGAGGAAAAAAAAAATCCATAAAGCATGAAGGAGATCAAATCAATTATACCCCTTACTGAATAAAACATTCTATAAATTTGTGAATGCCAAGAATGCCCCAATTGCCTCTTTTTCCCTCTCCTAGGAACACTGTTTTAATCAATGGTCACTTACATTCCCCCCAAAAAAAGGATCAAATCATTTAGACTGCCATGGAGAAATAAAGGAAGGATCAGAAGACTAACCCATGTTGCTTGAATTCCAAAATAATTACATACTGATCTCATCTGTTCTTCCCTGAAGTGCCTGATGACACAGACACAGTGAGGCACCTTCTCTGTAGAGCACCAGTCATTTTTAAAAGCTGCTCAGAGAACATCTGTGTCCTGTTTAAATCCAGAATAAAATTCTTAATGCCAATTTTTAAATTCCCAAGAAGTAATATAACAGGGAGTCATGCTTTTCCCCACATTGTCACCTGTGAAGTGCTGGGGCTCCTCACTTTACATAAAATGTACAGCCCTTAAAAGTTGAATAATGTAAGAAAAATTGTATTTTAACTGCACCATAAAAGCTAGATAATTTAACCTACAATTTAAGAATTAAAATGACAAAAGTTAAAAAAAATTTTTAAATGACAAAAGTTAAACATATTCAATTTATAAGTGAGTTGTGTTTTATACTTGAAATATGTAAGCAATATTAGAAAAACTAAACAGCATGTCCCACTCCTCCCTGCCCCTAGGGCTTAATAAATAACTAGCATGAACAGAACACATTACATCAACTGCTCCTTTCAAACATATTTCATTGGAGAGCCTGAATATACTAGAACTATGATTTATATGGTTCATGAACTTCATAGGGGCAAATGTCCACAATCAAGTACTATTATGAGCAAACAGTGTGTGATACCTGTTCCAATTGTTCAGGTGTCCATGGGTTATCACCAATAACTCGTTTAGCTGCATAAAAGCTCATTCCCGGAGGAGGCTGTGGAATTCCAGAACCTCCTCCACTGTTTGAAGAAGAACCCTGTGCTGAAGATGAATTTTGGCGACTCTGGGATTCATTTAACACGTAACTGGAAAGGAAATAACACTTTAACCCTCTATAAAAACACAAGCATTTACATCTATATATGTATACAAAACATTCAATCATATACTGTCCTCCTACTGTATTTTACTAGAAGAATGAACACTTGAAATTAAAATTTCATCATAAAAATATTTTAAGGTATCTAGAAAAGGTATATCTTCAGCCAACTAACCAGAAGAGCATGTCATTTAACTTGGTTACAAATGAACTACAACTGTTACCAACAATGAATATAAATATTTTGATCATTCTCCATCTATAAATGATTGCTCCAATAGCTACTCCAGAATCACCACATTCTGAGTTTTGAGCTGCCAAATATGGAGAAAAGTTTGTTGACAAAGGGGACTGGGAGGAGCTATTGTACTATACCCAGAGTATTTTTACAGTCATTCTCATTTCTACGAAGCTGTAATTCACCTTCAATCCTCCCTGAACTGAGGTCTTTATCCCTACATTAGAAAACCCACTGAAACCTCCAAATGGCGTACCACCTAAGACACAAAGTCCCCAAAATGAAAAAACTCAAAAGGACCCAAAGAAGAAAAGTTACACAAGAACTGACTTTTCCCATTACATGTTCAAAGCCCTTTGCACCACCTGGTTAATTTATCATCCCTATTTCATTTAAGCTTCTAGGGTAGAGAAATAAGATCTCCAAGAAATTCATTTTGATCCAATTAAACTGATATTACTCATCTACAAAACGAAGTTTTTGATATAAATATTAATTCAAATCTCTTAAAACTAAAGATCTATGCTATTAAATTCCATTATCATATTGGATATTATAATAAAATATCCACTATAATAAAAGTTCAAGAAAACACTTAGAACCTGATAGGACAGTAAATTATTCCACATTACTTACATGTCATATTCATTCAATTCCTAAATTTATCTATTTTTTAAAAATCTCCTAAGGAATCGCTTTAATGTTATTATATAAATGACCCAAGTTCTCATTAATAAGAAAAATGTGAGGAATCACTGGCTTGGTTACATCATGTTCCTAAGGTAAATCTGAATTTCAAGGTTTATCTACCAAAGCCATCATCACCTGTCATTCTGGCTGCCTCCTGATTTAACAAATATAAAAGGAAGTTTTTTTATTTCTAAGTTGTAGCAAGACTGGTGGCATTAAGTAAATCAATCAATAAGTTAATACATCTTAATACTGCATAAAACATCCTAAGGCTGGGTGTGGTGGCTCAGGCCTATAATCCCCTGGCCCAATATAGGTCCAGGCCTATAATTCGGGAAGCCAAGGTGGGAGGATCGCTTGAGCCCAGGAGTTTGAAACCAGCCTGGGCAACATGGTGACCCCCTATCTCTACAAAAAATACAAAAAAATTAGCTGGGCATGGTGGCACGCACCCGTAGTCCCAGCTACCCAGAAGGCTGAGGTGAGAGGATTGCTTGAACCCAGGAGGTCAAGGCTGCATTGAGTTACCACTGCACACCAGCCTGGGTGACAGAGTGAGACCCTGTCTCAAACAAACATACAAACAAACAAACATCATCCTAAACACAAGACAGAGGAATATAAGGAGATGTAACATCGAGTCTCTGCCATCTGGAGTAAGCTGAGACAGTAACAACCTAACACATGTAATAGCATCTGCCATTTTATCAGAAGCAAAGAAACTGCTGAGAAATAAGAAATGATATAACAGGTGGTGAGAGTGAACATGGAGTGACTGAAGGCCCAGAAAATTGGGCTTCCAAACAAGAGGGGCAGGAGGAGAACAAATTTGTTCATCACACCGCATGAACTCTCGTTCCTGGATTGAGAAACAAATGATACGGAGCTCCACATGCCTAGCTTATCATGTACACGTAATTTTGTGATCAGGAAAGAAACAAGATGCAACCAGCATTTTAGAAAAATTTATCTGGCAGAGGGACAAAGTAAGTAGACTAGAAGTAGATCACAATCCGGGCTCTATGCCAGAGACCAAAGCTACATGACTACAAGGGGCTCACCATCTACTAGGGGAGATGGAAATGTCTACAATGTGGCAAAAACACACAGTGGCCATATAGGCAGGTATTTCGTGTTTTTATGACACAGAAAATAGTGCAATTATATCTGCCTAGGAGAAGAAATTTGTCAGAGACAAACGGAGTTGACATTTAGGCCAGTTTAGGATGTTTTTTTCTTTTTTTTGTTTTTGAGACAGGGTATTGTTCTGTCACCAGGTTGGAGTGCAGTGGCATGATCACAGCTCACTACAGCCTCAACCTCCCAGGCTCAATCAAAACTCCAGCCTCAGCCTCCCAAGTAACTGGGACTACAGGTGCATGCCATGGGGCCTGACTAATTTTTGTATTTTTGTGTAGAAATAGGGTTTTGCCATTTTGCCTAGGCTGGTCTCAAACTTCTGGGCTCAAGGGATCTGTTCTGCCTCGGCCTCCCAAAGTGCTGAGATTACAGGTGTGAGCCACTGCACCTGGCCAGGATGCTGTTTTTCGAAGTGTCTTTCTGTTGTTTTCTTTCTTTCTTTTTTTGAAGAAGCATTCTAGGCGGACAGAAAGGCATTCTCTTAAAAATAAACAGCAAGGACACATAAGAGTGCATGAAATGCATAATGACAGGATATGAGAAACCAAGGATTTTAAGGTGTTGCCTGATGAGATCTGTGTTTTGAAAATCCGGTAAAGCACAGAGAGGTGGTATAAAGAGATTTAAAGAAGTGGAGCCGCTGGGAAAGAAATTATGACAAGAGTTGAAAAGAGGCTGGCCGGGCGCGGTGGCTCAAGCCTGTAATCCCAGCACTTTGGGAGGCCGAGACGGGCGGATCACGAGGTCAGGAGATCGAGATCATCCTGGCTAACACGGTGAAACCCCGTCTCTACTAAAAAAAATACAAAAAACTAGCCGGGCGAGGTGGCGGGCGCCTGTAGTCCCAGCTACTCGGGAGGCTGAGGCAGGAGAATGGCGTGAACCCAGGAGGCGGAGCTTGCAGTGAGCTGAGATCCGGCCACTGCACTCCAGCCTGGGCGACAGAGCGAGACTCCGTCTCAAAAAAAAAACAAACAAAAAAAAGAAAAGAGGTAAAACTAGACAATAGCAGTGGGAAGGGTTCCAGACACAGCAAGGAGAAGGAAGGAGGCAGTATGCAACTGATATTGCAGCAACAAAGAAGAGAAAAGCTGTAGACAATTTATCATTGTATGGCTAGGTGGCAAAGAGAACCATCATAGCACTGATAGAAAATTTAAAAGAGAAACTTTTTTTTTTTTTTGAGAGAGTCTTGCTCTGTTACCCAGGCTAGTCTGAAACTCCTAGCTCCCAGTGATGCTCCCACCTTGGCCTAAGAGGAACTATTTTTATGGGGAAAGACTGATTTCACCTTAGGCAAGTAGAGTCTAAAAATCATAACAGCAACTCAGCATTTGTAAGGCCAATAAGCAGTGGAGCTGAAGTTTAGAAGAGGTTTAGAAGAAAAAAATCTCTATAAACATAAATGATGTTGAGATGCATTCATCTACTAGTGAGAGTTGAATCATTTAAAATAGTATTTAACTCCACATAGTAAAAGCAGTCAAGAACAAGATTGCTTTGTTTTTATTTTTTAACTCACCCATAAGGCATCAGAAGGACATCTAGCATGAAGTCCAAAAGCAGCTGCACAGTCTTTGGTTTCTCAGCAAGATTAAACGGAGAAGCTGATTTTGATGATTCAACAGGGTATTTCATGTGAAAAAGGGTTGGTATTAAAAGATGCATTAAGCTGAAAAAACAATTACATTTATTGCAACCACTTAAAAAATGAGATTTTTATACATGCAAAACACAGACAAAACAAAAATCACATAACAAAAACTAGCAGTTTTAAGCAAGAGACGTTCCTTTTCAACACCACTAATTTACAAAGTCCTGATGTAGGGACTGGCCTAGAATTCTTTTTTATTGAAAGTTCAGTATATTGAGTGATGATTAGCATTTAGCCAATCTGGCTCATCACTAAAATTATCCGAAAAAAATACATAAAATGGGCTCAATGTTAATATCTGAAGTTTCCACAAGAGATTTTATATGAAATCTTAAGTAAAGTTCAACTTACAATTTGTCTTTTCAAAAAGAATTATCTTCCAGGCCAGGCACAGTGGCTCTTGCCTGTAATCCCAGCACTTTGGGAAGCCGAGGCGGGCAGATCACAAGGTTAGGAGATAGAGACCACGGTGAAACCCTGCCTCTACTAAAAATACAAAAAAATCAGCCAGGCCCAGTGGCGGGCGCCTGTAGTCCCAGCTACTCAGGAGGCTGAGGCAGGAGAACGGTGTGAACCCAGGAGGTGGAGCTTGCAGTGAGTCAAGATCACGACACTGCCTGGGCGACAGCGCAAGACTCCATCTCAATAAATAAATAAATAAAGAATTATTTTCAGTCAGGCACAGTGGCTCATGCCTGTAACCGCAGCACTCTGGGAAGCCAAGGTGGGCAGATCATCTGAGGTCAGGAGTTCGTGACCAGCCTGGCCAACATGGTAAAACCCCATCTCTTCTAAAAATACAAAAAGTTTGCTGGCCATGGTGGCAGGCAGCTGTAATCCCAGTTACTCAGGAGATTGAGGCAGGAGAATCACTTCAACTCGGGAGGCAGAGGTTGCAGTGAGCCAAGATTGCATCATTGCACTCCAGCCTGGGTGACACAGTGAGATTTCATCTCAAAATATATATATATATATATTTTCCACAACTAAAGTTATTCTAAAAATTAAAAATCAATCGTATTAATATTTTGAATACAATATTAAAATTTCCACTGCATGAATTTAAGTAACAGGCCTCAGTAATTCCTTTCACTAACATCTTTTGATACTCTTAAAACATCCGAAAACAATTTCACAGTGCTTATAATGTCTATTAATTTTACTTGTAAACTTCTTCTGTATTATAGCATTTCTTTAAAAATGAATATGCTCTAAAAGGTGAACTGAAAATATGATTTCACTCCATCTTTCCTCTATACTTCTGCACTCTTCATCATGATTCTCACTATGACAGGGCTACAACAAAGAACTTTTGCCTAAGCCTAGAAACAAATGATGTTATCCAAAACCCTTTTCACCTCTCCAGTTCCCAAAACAATACAAACGAGTGCTCTGTTCCTTAAGAAAACCACTGTGAAACTTTACATCTTCCAATATAGAAATGTTTTGATGCAAAGGATTTTTAATTCTAATTTTTGCAATCACATAAAATTAACTGCTTCAAGATAACTAGCCAAAAAAATGCACAGACTTAGATAAATGTTGTTAGTTCTGCACATTTTTCAATGTTCACATCAAGAAATTTTATGATAGTATTAACGAAACAGTAATTTTGAGGTACCATGGAAAATTCTATTATTTGTCAGCTAAAACAGCTCAAGACCTCCCATTTGCTCAAGTAAAACCAAACATGTGAACTAATATTTGAAAGGCAGTTGTTGACTCCTGTAGGAGGGAAATTAGATAATTGAGGAAACCGTACCTATCCTGCTGTGGCTGAGGCTTCCCTTCCATGGCAGTAAGAAGCGTAGGGGCCAGTTCACATTGTTTTTCCACTGGTAGGCGAGGATAGCCCATTTTAACATAAATTATAGTAAAATTCTAATGCAATAAGAGAAAAGCAAGTGAGTGTGAAGGAAATACTCTATGATTTCAATGAAAATATATGATTGATAACTTAGAGAGTTATGGTTACAACAAAGACATTGTAAACGTGACTCATCCTCCCTCCACATGTTTACTGCACCTTTACCAACTACTGTATCTCAGAGGAAGAATTCCAGTCCAACTTATTCAAAATGCTTGCTTTAAAGTAGGTCAAATGTGAGGTAGCATGGACTAATCTAAAGCATTAATATATGCAGTTTATCGTGGAGAAGAAAAAAATAATCATTCAACCTATTTACACCTACACACTACACATTAGCATCAGATCTCCCAGCCTGTTGCATTAATCCTTACAAGCTAGGAGGAGATGAGGTGTTGACAAATCCTAGACTGCCATTTCTCACTGGTCAAATGACTAAAACAAACTTAGTATACTGCAGCACTCTGTGGTTCCTCATTCCAGTAACTCACCAATGCAGGATGAACCAAAGGAAACTGAGTGCTGTGTGTCTGTGCAAGGCTGAGCATCCCAAATTTGAAAATCTGAAATTCAAAATGCTACAAAATCTGAAATTTTACGAGTGCTAACAAGACACAGAAAGGAAATGCTCCTTGCGGCATTTCAGATTTTGGATTTGGGATGCTAAATCAGGTAAGTATAATGCAACTATTCCAAAATCCAAAACACTTTTGGTCCCAAGCATTTCAGATAAGGGATACTCAACCGGTATCACTATAATCTGTGTGAATACTGCATTTTAAGCAAACCCATAAACAGATATCTGGATTTACAGATAAGATTAAGAATTGCTTTTCTGAAGCTTTTTTATTTTTTTCCCCCCAAGATGGAGTCTGGCTCTGTCACCCAGGCTGGAGTGCAGTGGTGCAATCCTGGCTCACTGCAACCTCCACCTCTGAGGTTCAAGTGATTCCCCTGCCTCAGCCTCCCAAGTGGCTGGGACTACAAGCATGCGCCACCACGCCCGGCTAATTTTTGTATTTTTAGTAGAGATGGGGTTTCACTTTGTTGGCCAGGCTGGTCTTGAACTCCTGACCTCATGATCAGCCCGCCTCAACCTCCTAAAGTGCTGGGATTATAGGCATGAGCCAACGTGCCTGGCCTCTGAAGAATTATTTACTAAAGTAAATGGGCTTCATAAGATTATTTCTTTAAATAAATTACATTTGGCATTTTTATTGGCACACAGTGTTCCTATTTGCTTAAAGAAAGGAAATGTGTAATTGAGCCAAATATCCAGAACAGGCACAGACAAAATGACGTCTGGACCAATAACAGGCTCCAAAAGGTTTGTGACTCCAGAGGTTAGATAAGATTCAATCGATTCTGCCTCAATGCTAGGAACTACAAGGACCAGGAAAAAAACATCACCTGCCATCACACAGCACCAACATTTTTTACATTTAATTTTTATGAAGACAACACTTTAAAAGGAATGTTTCTTACCAGTCAGATTTACTCCACTTTATAAAAAAGTTATCTTTCTGAATACACATCAAAAACACAAAAGATTTTTTAAAATTCACTTTATTTTTTGCCATTTTACTCATTTTTTTCCTCCATTATGCTTTATTTGTGCCCAAGCCGTATAACATTTCCCTCCATTCAGACCCATCTCATATAGTCTCTTACCAAAAATCAAATCATTATTTTATATAACAACATACCTGACAAGTCATTTCACCGACATTCCTTTGCCCAATGTAAACAGCCACTCATTACCCTGCTACTGTAAAGTAGCATTTCCTCTGGATTGGTACTCAGTGGAAAAACAGTATGTCATTTAAAAAAAAAAAAAATCTCATGTTTCATTTAGAAGTGGTCTAAGGTGAAATTTTAAGCTTGCCAATATGTTGATGACATCTGATAAATGTTAGGGAAGAAAATTTGCTATGAGTCAGAAAATATTCCAATACAACACTCACTGTGACAAAGGAAACTGCAGCAGGGTCCTGGTACTGAACCAACAGTGTCTCTACTGGAAGTTGTATTTTGGGGCGGCTTTTTATACGTTTATTCAGATGCACCAGCAGTTCCATTACCTAAAATACAGAGAGATGGGAACTGAAGTTATTGAGCATATCTTAAAAACCACTCATCTTAAAATTCATTTCTCAGATGTTATCTATGTTAGTGAATAGTAGCTACTTTGTTCTTTTAAAGGGTGTAAATTTTACATCCCAGAAAGGGAATATACACTACATGAGTCTTGTTCAAAAATACTGTCTCCCAAAAATCTATGCACTAGTGAATTTCTTTTTTTCTTTTTTCAGAGTCTTGCTCTGTCGTGCAGGCTGGAGTGCAGTGGCACAATCTTGGCTCACTGCAACCTCCACCTCCCCAATTCAAGCAATTCTTCTGCCTCAGCCTCCCGAATAGCTGGGATTACAGGCGTGCGCCAGCATGCCCAGTTAATTTTTCTATTTTTTCACCATGTTGGCCTTCTGGTCTCGAACTCCTGACTTCACGATCTGCCCACCTCTGCCTCCCAAAGTGCTGGTATTACAGGCATAAGCCACTGCACCTGGCTTTTTTATTTTTATTTTGACACGGAATCTCGCTCTGTTGCCCAGGTTAGCATGTACTGGTGTGATCTCAGCTCACTGCAACCTCCGCCTTCTGAGTTCAAGCATTTCCCCTGCCTCAGCCTCCCGAGTAGCTGGGATTACAGGTACCAGCCATCACACCTGGCTAATTTTTGTATTCTAGTAAAGACGCAGTTTCATCATGTTGTCCAGGCTGGTCTCAAACTCCTGATCTCAAGCAATCCACCCACTTAGGCCTCCCAAAGTGCTGGGATTACAGGTGTGAGCCACCACGCCCAGCCAAGTGAATTTATTTTTACGATGGCCTTTAGTTAAAGTTGAGATCCAAGTTGGGCCTAGACTGAAGCATGTCCCCCAAGAAGAACAGATTATTGCAACATACCATGAATACTATGAAAAGAGAGACATACAAGATACAGTGGATTTCCAGAAGAGAAAAGTATCTGCTCTATCAAGAAGGACTTCAAGGAGGAAGTGACAGGAACACTGAATTCTGAATAATTAATGAGTTCCAAGCAGAGTATCAGTTATAAGAAGGTTTGGGGCACACTGCGTCTGACTGAAGCCCAGAATGGTTAAGAGTTCATAAAAGCAGAAAGGATTCTGGCAAAATGCTGAGGCATTTTTATTTTTGTCTGGGAGTTGCTTTTTGTTTGTTTTTATTATACTTTAAGTTCTAGGGTACATGTGTACAATGTACAGATTTGTTACATAGGTATACACGTGCCATGTTGGTTTGCTGCACCCAACAACTCGTGATTTACATTAGGTATTTCTCCTAATGGTATCCCTCCCCCAGGTCCCCACCCCCCAACAGGCCCCAGGGTGTGATGTTCCCCACCCTGTGTCCACGTGTTCTTGTTGTTCAACTCCTACCTATGAGTGAGAAGATGTGATGTTTGGTTTTCTGTCCTTGTGATAGTTTGCTTAGAATGATGGTTTCCAGACTCATCCATGTCCCTGCAAAGGACATGAACTCATCCTTTTTTATGGCTGCATAGTATTCCATGGTGTATATCTGCCACATTTTCTTAATGCAGTTTATCATTGATGGACAATTGGGTTGGTTTCAAGTCGCTATTGTGAATAGTGTGAGGCATTTTTATTGTATTCTGAATATCATCTGATACTATCAAATAATTTGTAAGAAATAATAACCTTCCTCTCCTTTAAGTGGGAAAAGAGGGCAAAACAGAAATTGACAAGTCAACAGTTTGCATGGACAGAAAGGGATGTACAGAGGCTCATGTCAAATCCTCAATTATACTACAATAAAAAGATTATCTGCCAAGAGAAAAGAAATCGAGCATTGAGAAGTAAGATTTGTAGAAAGTCTTGCCTAAGAAAGACTCAAGAGTTTAAGATAATTATTCTGCAGGGCCAGGTTTACACTATTCTCCCTCATTTCTGAAATTTGTGCTCTAGCCTCAAAGCATGCACAAGGAAAGATGTAGAGATGTTTGACAGTGACAGCAAAAAATTCCAAGAGATCTAGAGCAATAACAAAATAGGTGAATTATGTTCAGGAATAAAAACAACTCTGTAATCAATGGTGAATGAATGATAAAATAGTAATAATAAAATAGCTATCATTTATCACACAGTTTCTATGCACTCTTCCCCCAGGCATTCCTTATCTAATATGATTCTCAAGACAACCAGTGAGGTGGTGTCATTCCCATTTCACAGACGAGGAAGCAGAAGCCTCAAGTAAAGTAACTTGTCCAAGGATACTGGGCCAGCAAATAGCAGTCAAAATATGACTCCAGAGCCCATTTTTTTTAACTTTTTCAAACACTGATATTTGAATGCACATCAGTGACAGTGTTTGTCAGTGAGACATGATACCTTCCAGGAAGCTAGAAACTTGCATTGTCATCCATACTTCATCCAAACTTCCTATCTGTCCTGGATCTGTGATACTGCTAGGGGACAAGGGAAAACAATCAGGAGGAAGTAGTCTAAAGGAAAGAGCCCTCTTCTGACATTCTAATCTAGGCTGATTCCTAGAGGGACTCTACAGAAAATTATACTGATGGAGATAGAGAATCTTGCCCACAATTCCATGCTTTTTTTAATAATAAATTTATTTTGATTTTTTTTTTCCAAGACAGGGTCTCACTCTGTCACCCACGGTGGAGTTCAGTGGCATTATCATAGCCAACTGCAGCCTCGAACTCCTAGTCTCAAGGAATCTTCCTATCTCAGCCACTGCAGTAACTGGGACTACAAGCACATGCTACCATGCATGGCTTTTTTCTTTCTTTTTGGTAGAAATGAGATCTTGCTATGTTTCCTAGGCTGGTCTCAAAACTATCTTCCAACCTCAGCCTCCCAGAGTGCTGGGATTACAGGCATGAGCTACTGCACTTGGCCTATTTTTAATTTTAAATGGATTAATTACTTAATTTCCTACTAGCATTATTGTCACGTTAAATATCGGCGAATTTCCTAAATATGGTTATATCTTGTCTGGAATCCTCTATAAACCAAGAAAGATTTAAAAATCACTTGTAGAATTCAAATAACATTTCAAAGGCTACTGTAAATATTTAATGAAAAGATAAGTCAGAGAGTTTAGCACAATGCTTACTATATAACAGGCTATTTTAGCTGTTTGATTCCATTTCCCCTATTCCAAAAGTTTTCCAACTTAACCAATTTGACAAGGACAAATAAAAATGCTATTTTAGCCGGGCGCGGTGGCTCAAGCCTGTAATCCCAGCACTTTGGGAGGCCGACGCGGGTGGATCACGAGGTCAGGAGATCGAGACTATCCTGGCTAACATGGTGAAACCCCGTCTCTACTAAAAATGCAAAAAACTAGCCGGGCGTGGTGGCGGGCGCCTGTAGTCTCAGCTACTTGGGAGGCTGAGGCGGGAGAATGGCGTGAACCCGGGAGGCGGAGCTTGCAGTGAGCCAAGATCACGCCACTGCACTCCAGCCTGGGAGACACAGCGAGACTCCGTCTCAAAAAAAAAAAAAAAAAAAAAATGCTATTTTATTAGTATAAATTAAATATATTAAGTTCAAAATGATTACATTTATCCTTATTACTTTATTCTGTTTTATTGCTTTTTAAAGTTATAATAAAAAGATATATTATAACAAATCAAGTGGAAAATCTCAAGCATCCCTTTTCCCTTGTCCTTTCACAGCCCCTTGAAGACACCAGTGTTGACAGTTTGATAACGAGAAAGTGAAAGAAGGGAAGAGAAGGAAAGAAAGGGAGAGAGGGAAAGGACAAATAGACCAAGTGATAAAACAGGTTAATAATCATGTATATTTCAAAATAGCTAGAAGATCTAAAATGTTCCCAACCCAAAAGAACAATAAATAAGGTGATGAGTATCCTAAATACTAAATTATTTGATTACATATTACATGCAGGTATCAAAATATCACATGTACTCCATAAATATGTATAATTATGTATCAATAAAATTTTTTCTTAAAAATTTAGGTTAATAATCACAATAACTGATGTAAATGCCCTCAATTCAAACCTCAAAAATATGTGACATTTCCATTGTACTAAGAGATACAGCCAAAGTAAATAAGGTTAAAATTGCAGGCTGGGGCAAATATTTATCAGACAGAAGGAAAGCGATGGTTAACAATACTAATTTTGGATAAAACAGGTTTTGGAGAAAAAACCTTAAATGGAATTCAAAAGATAAAAAATATACATAAAATACTATAATTATTAATAAAAACAAGGTGTTAAACTTGTACATCAAAATGCAGCAAGCCAAGATTACCAAAACTGAAAGAAAAATCAGAAAAACTGTAACAGTAGTATGACATTATACATCAGGACTACCAACTTATAATAGGACTGGAAGACAGGTTCAAGACATAAATGCACAATGTTACTAATGAATGGCCATAACTCATGCTGAGCTCCATATTCCACAAACAGGAAGTGTCCCTTTTATCTTCTGAAAGGCTTTTCTTACAAACATTAGAATACACTTTGAAGGACTGTAACATTTGCACGCTATGATCTCTGACCAGAATGCAATAAAACCAGGCAAATTTTATATCAAATATTTTGAAACTAAAAACAACATCTTATAAATAAGTCAAAGATAAAATGACCAAACTGCACATCAATATAACTATTAAATGTAACTAAAATAGTCATCAAGGAGAAATTCATAAGCTGAGGGCATTTTTGGTTCTTTTTTTTAAACATATTATAATTAAAGAAAAAAGCATTTAACTTGATGGCCAAGCTTACATTGTGAAGTTCAAAAGCCCTAGGTTCAAATCCTGGCCTGACCATTTGTTATCTGACCTTAAACAAGTGTATTAATCATTCCAAGCCTCAGTTTCATCTATAAAATGGGGATAATGCCTACCTCACATAACCTCGTGAGGATGTAAGTCCTTAGCACTTTTCTTGACACATAAGAAGCATTGACAGATTATTATATAAATTAAAACTTTACACAAGAAAAACATATCCAAAAAAGGAAATAATTTGAATAAAAATAGAAAAAATACAGTTAAAAAGGGAACATTAATCTAAAAGCTGGGTTTCCTTTCAAAATGGCCGATTAAAAGGTTAAAACTTTGGTAGTAATAAAATCAGAAACAAGAATAGAATTTCCCATTTGAAATAATGATAATAGAATATTAAGAGTAATAGTATAAAATTATGTGAGAAAGATATGCTCAACTGCTTCAGTAAACATTTAAAATCTATATGTATTCTATAACATCACATTGTAAACCTCAAATATACATAATAAAATTTATTTTTTAAAAAAATAATAATAGTATCATAGAAGTGAATGATACAAACTGAACATTTAAAGTAGATGGACAGAGATGAATGACTTTCTATAAAAAAATAAAATACAAAGAAACAAAAAAAAAAAAATCTAAGATAAGTAAATGAGTTGAAACTACTGACAATACTAAACCTGGACTAATGCAAAAGTTCCCTGTTTGCTCTTCAGGTCTCCACTCTTGGCCTCTACTCCAAATCTTTCTCCAGCCAACAGCTAGAGTTATGGTGGCACTACCATCAATACCCTTTCAAATTAGTGCCCCTGGAATACCTCTTTCCTCCTATCAGGCTTCCTCTCATGCACTGGAGACATCACTGTGGCCTTCTCCAATTTCCTGAAAGCATCACACTTTGTTGCTCCGAACACCTGCACAGGGCCTATTAATGGTCTCCCCCATCTCTTAGCCTGGCTACTTCCTGCACACACCAGAGGCCTCCCCTTATACCCCCTACTTAGTCTAAATTATGTCCCAAATATATTCTTTCATAAAATCCTTTCCTTTTCCATCTTGGTATGTATCACAAATTATAATTATGTACTATTTGCCTGACTGTTTTATACTGATTTCCCCAACCAGGTGTTGTCATCATTCATCACCATATCCCCAAGATTTGGCATATAGAAGGCACTCAGTAAATAAGGAAACTGATAAAGCTAAGTAAGTAAAGAGAAATCAACTCCTGAAGGGCCTTTTAGACCTTGGTATCCTAAGGGTAAGAGAAGGTCGCAGAAGGGTTTTAAATAGAAGAGTGATATAATCAAATGCACGTCTATCTCAGCAAAGAAGGATTAACAGCAGACATGCCAAATACATGACAAGAATGCCATTCCCTCCTGTAAAGAAACATAAACATAAAAGACATTCTTCAAGATACTCTTTCTGCACTGAACCCAAATCAGACTTTGGAATCCTCTCAGGGCAGACCTCCAGGAAGTCACTGCCAATTAGAGTGGCCCAAGGAATAAAACCTGACTATAGCTCAAAGACTGGATGACCTATTATAAATATACTGGAAGACTAATGAACAATTCTACAAATCAAGGGGAAAATGTTCCATGTAGAACAGTTCCATTAAAAAATAAAAATACTGGCCAGGCACAGTGGCTCATGCCTGTAATCCCAGCACTTTGGGAGGCCGAGGCAGGTGGATCGCTTGAGCTCAGGAATTTGAGACCAGCCTGGGCAACAAAGTGAAACCCTGTCTCTACAAAAAATTTAAACATCAGCCAGGCATGGTGGTCTGCACCTGTAGTCCCAGCTACTTGGGAGGCTGAGGTAGGATGGCGTGAGCCCAGATGATGGAGGCTCTTGTGAGCTGTGATTATGCCACTGCACTCCAGCCTGGGTGACAGAGTGAGACCCTATCTCAAAAAAAAAGAAAGAAAATGAAAATGAAAATACTGATGTGACAGTTATCCAACCTTTTGTAAGAGTATTTTGCAGAATCCTAAAACAGGAGCTATACAATACTTCGCTTAAATTTTTTTTATTTTGCTTACTTTTAGTTAAAATTATAGTCTTTGTCAACAACCAACTAAAGAATATTTTTGCCCCATTACCACACGACTTTCATATTGGAATCAAGGGCATGGATTTCAGATCATGTCTCCATCCATTCCAGGATAATTATCTCAATTATATTATCTGGCACTGATGCCAAGTAGACAGTTGGTGCTAAAGACAGCTGTGCTAAGGATACAAAAGCTACTTTTAAATCATAAAAGCTGGTTCTACACTTACTCTCCATTTTGAAAGGCCATAATTAAGATCACAAACCTAGAATTCAATAATGGGAACAGAGAACTCACTTGATAATGTGTATTCATTTATTCATTATTTAATTCCCCCAGCTGTCCCAACATGCTTACCTTTTTACGTACTCCTTCTTGGGTGCTAGACAGTTTGAGCAAAACAGGAGGAAGGAATTTAGATATAATATTCTGTAATTGTTCATCTGTTTCAGCATGGCCAAGTCGTAAAAAGACTCGTTCAAGCTGATCTATAATATAAAAAGAAAAAAAGAGAGAGAATTTAGCAAACCAAAACAAGCAAGACCAATTTTTTCATAGCTTATTCCTTTCTTCTGTACTGCAATCCTTTAGTCAGAACTTTAACCATAGCTAGCCCTGTACAGATATTTTGACAGAGCTACAAACCACCACCAAAAAGGTGAATTGTTCTATCCTGGTCTACCTTTTAGAATGGAAGAAAACAAAACCAAGAACAAAAAAATTCTCTCCCACATGCAAGGTTATTCAGTTTTAACTGGATACTGGAAAGGATACAAGATTACTGAAGGCATTTATGGAACTAGTTAGTAGAACAAGGCAGCAAAACTTCAATCAGATACCATTAGTTATTAGGGACAATATATCTATCCCTGGTGAAATTATCTTACTGATGAAGTTTCTCCAAAGGCAGGATCACTGCCCATTACTGTGTTAGGGTTACCTAGTTAGAAAGAAACAGCCAAGTTTCCCCAAGAAAGTCACTATGAGAGACATGTTAAATGACACCATGGGGCTACTCTCAGCAAAACCCAGACTGTGATAAACTACAGACAAGGCAACTTCTTCAACCAGTACACTGCTGGGGCAAGCGGGAAGATGGGGATGAAAGGGGAGCCTACGCAAACAACTAGATATTTGATTTTAGGGAATTACTGTTAAAATTGTTTTAGGTACTATAATGGTATTGTGATTATGCTTGTTTTTTAAAGGTCCCTACAAAAATTGTCAATGGGAATTAGAGAGTTTTCTAATGAGCTAAAAATGTTCTATATTTCAATCTGCATGATTACAGAGATAAATACGTTTATAAAAATTCATCAAACTCTATACTTTCATACCTTCTACTGTATCTACTATACTTCAATTTAAATATATATATTTAAAGGAGTCATTTTTTAGAGATAAAGATGGAAATATCTGCAGCTGAAATAATAGCCAGTAGAATTTTCTTTAAATAATGAGGAGACGGCCAGGCGTGGTGGCTCAAGCCTGTAATCCCAGCACTTTGGGAGGCCGAGGCAGGCCGATCACAAGGTCAGGACATCGGGGCCATCCTATATTTAACACGGTGAAACCCGTCTCTACTAAAAATACAAAAAATTAGCCGGGCATGGTGGCGGGCACCTGTAGTCCCAGCTACCCGGGAGGCTGAGGCAGGAGAATGGTGTGAACCCAGGAGGCGGAGCTTGCAGTGAGCCGAGATTGCGCCACTGCACTCCAGTCTGGACAACAGAGCCAGACTCCATCTCAAAAAGAATAAAAAAAAAAAAAAAAAAAGAGAAGACACTGGGGAGGGGTTACATAAGTAAAACCAAGATTGCCACTAATTGATAATTATTCAAGCTTCATAACAGATACTGAGAATTACTATTGTGTTTGCCAGAAATTTCCCACAATAATTTTCTAAAGGAAGATAGATTACATAGATACAGATTGCTCAATAGATGGATCAATGACAGAGATGTAGACAGATACATGGATAGACAGACAGACAGATCAACAGATTGATCGGTCAATTCTGAGAGGGGCAGAAGCAATGACATCCTAGTAGCAACAAACATACCCAACACCCAGAATTGATCTTGTTTTTCAATACCATTCTCCAGCAAAAGGAACCAAGCTGCTTGGAAAAAGGTCTGAGTCTAGGGACTGGGGCAGGGCAAAAACAAGATGAGTATGAAGCATCTTGCAGTGCCTTAAAGGAAATGGAACATGGGGTCGGGCACAGTGGCTCATGCCTATAATCCAAACACTTTGAGAGGCCAAGGAGGGAGGATTGCTTAAGGCCAGGAGTTCAAGACCAGCCTAATCAACACAGAGACACCCCCATCTCTACAAGAAAAAGAAAAAATTAGCCAGGCATGTTGGCAAGTGCCTATGGTCCCAGCTACTCCAGAGGCTGAGGTAGGAGAATTGCTTGGGCCTGGGAGGTTGAGGCTACAGCGAGCCATGATGGTGCCACTGCACTCCAGCCTGGGTGACACAGTAAGACCCTGTCTCAAAAATAAAGAAATGGAACATGGAACAAGTCAAAGGGATACAGGAACCAACCTGAAAGAACTCCTAATGGCCCAAGCCATGACAGTAGAAGGAATAAAATAAATAACAGCATTGGATTATAAGCCAAAATGTAAATCTACATGAGTTCATACTGATGGAAATAATTATTGAATGATTAAAGAAACTGGGGGGGGAGAGGCAAATTTTTCTTATAGGAAAGATTCAAAATAATATATGTGGCTATTTCCCCCTATAGGAGGTGGAGCTTAATTCCTACCCACCCTCCCCCTTGAGGGTAGACTAGATTCAGTGACTGCTTCCTTAGAATACGAAAAGGGAGAAATGTTAACTTCACAGTAGAGAAAACTGCCAAATACTATCTTAGTCCAGTAAGAAGGTTAACCTCATGATGCCATGTAGATATCGTGTGTCCCTGAAATGATGTGACAAGAAAGGCATTTTACCTCTCTGGCATTCATAACAAAAACCCATAACCCAAATATAATCATGAGTAAAACAACAGAAAAACCCAAACTGGGGAACACTCTATAAGATACCTGGCCAGTACTCCTCAGGACTTTCAAGATCATGAAAAACAAGAAATGACTAAAAAAACTGTCTCAGACCAAAGAAAGCTGGAAAACATCACAACTAAATGGTGCCTTGCACAGGATCCTGGAGTGGGGAAAAAGGACATTAATGGAAAAACTGGTAAAATCCAAATAAAGTCACAAGTTTAGTTTAAAAAATTATAACAAAAAGAAAGAAGGGAGGGAAGAAAGAAAGACAGGCTCATTCTGAGACTACCAGTGATTCCATTTGATAAACGCTGAATGCTGCAGTAAAAGAAGTTCTCAGGAATGCTGAGTTCAACCCACAGTGCTTACGGAAGTTACAAGTAAGGGAGCAGCTTCTTAGTGCCTTACAGCTCTTAGGCCGTAGAAACTACAAATCTGAGCTACAGAAATTGGAAAAGAATTGTTCTGTGGACAAAGGTAGAAAATTAAACTCTTCATAATAAACTGACCTAGAGAATCTCTGTCAAAGTTAAAGAAAACGGTGGGGGACGGGGGGCAGGCAGGGAGGCGGCAGCAGCAGGAGGGTGTGGAATATCTGGTCCTTGTTACTTTTCACGCAATCATTTGGATGCTTCTATGTATGCCCAGCATAGTACCTAATATCTTCTCTCCCTCACAAGACAGGCAAATGTGACATCCTAAACACAATACAATTATGAGAACATGGGAATGGGAAGAAAGAGCACCAACCGCCATGTGAGAGGGTCCTGCTAAAACAGGCTAGGTATACCAGAGGAAAAAGTAAAGCCTTCTACCTGCTTTGAGGTGAATCAATCTAACACTGTTAGGTCATCTTCACAGACCCGTCTATACTTAAATAAAAGATAAGCTTGTTCAAATCTCACAAAAAGGAAGAAAGGTCAACATCTACAGATACAACCAAATGCTACGTTTCTTTTCCTTTTTTTTTTTTTTTAAACAAGACAGGGTCTTGCCGTCACCCAGGCTAGAGTGCAGTGGCGCTATCACGGCTCACTGCAGCCTCAACCTCCTGGCCTCAAGCTGTTCTTCTACTTAAGTATCCCAAGGAGCCTGGCTGATTTTTTATTTTTTGTAGAGACAGAGGTCTCTGGTCTTGAATTCCTGGCCTCAAGCGATCCTCACACTTTGGCCTCCCAAAGTGCTGGGATTACAAGTATGAGCCACTGCACCCGGCCTAAGTCTTTTGAGTACAGTTGTACTTACCATTCCTTCCCTATATGACTTCTGAGTTTCTAGGCATGCTTAGAAAAGTCATTTTCACTGCAAAATATTTTTAAATATTATATTGTGTAGAGAAGAGTTAACACAGACCTAGGACTGCTACCTATAGAAAGACTTGCTTTCGGCTGGGCGTGGTGGTTCACACCTGTAATCCCAGCACTTTGGGAGGCCCAGGCGGGCGGATCATGAGGTCAGGAGATCGAGACCATCCTGGCAAACATGGTGAAACCCCGTTTCTACTAAAAATACAAAAAATTAGCCTGGTGTGGTGGTGGGCACCTATAGTCCCAGCTACTTGGGAGGCTGAGGCAGGAGAATGGCATGAACCCAGGGGGCGGAGTCTGCAAGTTTGCAGTGAGCAGACATCACGCCACTGCACTCCAGCCTGGGTGACAGAGCAAGACTGCATCTCAAAAAAAAAAAAGAAAGACGTGCTTTCTAGCTGAGGCTGGCCTGTGGCTGACATCTGGAAACCTGGATTTCAGCAGGGTTCCCACCATTTCCAGAACTGCTAAGAGTGGTTCACTATGCCTGTCTGTACAAATAATGTTGTTTATACACCAGCTTCCCTTCAGGGAGGAATTTTGGTTCATTTTAGGAAGAAGGTACAAACATGACCAGCCCCAAATAAAAACCTGAGGCACCGAGTCTCTGATGACCGTCTCTGGTGGATACCATTTCACACGTGCTGTCACAATCACTTCTGGAGGAATCAAGCATGTCCTGTGTGACTCCACCAGAAGATTCTTGGAAGCCTGCACCTGGTTTCCTCCAGACTTCACTCACATGACTTTTCCCTTTGGTGGCCTTGCCATACTAAATCTTAGCTGGGAGTACAAATATATGCTGAATCCTGTGAGTCCTACTAGACAATCACTGAAGCTAGGGGTAAACTGGGAGTCTCCGGGCAGGTATATTCATCTACGTTTTCTTCCAAGTACACTTGTGATTTTGCTTTCTACATTCAACTCTCTGATCCATCTGGAATTTTCTTTTGCTATATGGAGGGATGTAGGAAAAAAGTCTTTTGTGGGTTTTAAAAATCTTCTTAACTGTGTAATAATACATACAGAAAATCATTCAAAACAAATGCACAGTTTAATGATTATAAACAATCTTGTGACTACCCCCAAGTCAAGAAGAAAATTTATTTGGAAGGCTGCATAAAGAAAGATTTGTACTGGATTCAAAACAGAACTGAAGAAGACTGAAAGATTATATAACATAAAAAAGCACAGTGAGTTTTAAGGACTTGTCCAAGGTCACAGATGTAATTAGCAACAGAGTAAGAATAAGAATGGAGTCTTCTGAACTTTAGTCTAAAAATCCTTGCCTATACCATACAACTGTCTCCAAGAATGACCCTTTTTCTATCGGGTACACATACTATACATACTATACCTTATACAGGAAGTTTTATTTGAAAGAATATCCAAAGGTTCACTAGAACGTATCTCATTCAGGCAATATTTTTTACAAAAATGGAAAAACATACAAATTCAAAGGTCAGAAAACAACATTAGAGAGAACTCACTACTACGAATAAGAAGCTAACTCCATATGTGACCAGCTGCAATTCAACCTTTCTCCTCCTCCTCCCCGCTCATCAAAATTCTCTCCTCCTTCAAGGCCCAGCACCCTCCCAGTTTCACAGTCAAGCACTCATTCTCCTATCTAGGTCACTCATTCAAATATCTACTGAAACTCTACCATGCGCCAGAGCTTGGTTGGTCATGGGTATAAAGAGTGAAGAGGGAAGAGGCACGGATGTTGTCCAAGCTTACCTCACAGGTACATGATAACTGCATGCAGAAAGAAAATAACAGAAGGCCTGGGACAGACTGTTTGCGAATAACAGCATTTAAATGCAGAAGAAGGAAAGTCTGAAAAAGGGAATGGTAGGCAACACACAAAAACAGAAAGAAAACATGGGGTCAGAATAGTTAGGAAAGATTTTCCTAGGAGACAGCAGTCAACCATTTCAAATGATGCAAAAAGATCATGCAAGGTAAGAACTGAAAAGAATCCAGTTCATTTAGCAATAGACTTCACACCGGACCTTGGCTCAAGTAGTTTCAGTGAAGTGGTAGAGACAAAAGCAGACTGTGCAGGCTAGAGGAATCAGTGGAAGATTAAAAAGGATGTGAGGAATACAGTAAATGACAACTCTTTAGAAACTTTTAGTTATGAAAAGGGGAGGGGAACAGTTATTTTTCATTATTTCAATCAAGTAAGAGCTCTGAGCACATTTAAATAGCAACAGGAAAAAGCCACTAGAGAAAGAGAAATTGAAGAGGGAAAAAATTATTAGACTGTGACCCTGAGAATATGGGAGAGATTAGGATTCAGCACAAGGTCTGAGAAATTACCTTAGATAGGACAGGAAGGCCATCTCTGCCATTATAATAGGAGGGAAACAGGAAGACTGGTGTTGATAAAATCAATGTTACAAATTTTATGGAAGGGCCTAAAAGAATTCCCTTCTGATGGTTTCTATTATTTCTGTAAAAAAGAAGGCAAAGTGTTCTTCTGAGATTTGGAGAGCAGAGGGCAAGTCAGCAGTGTGACAATGGTAGGAAAAGGCTTGCCACAGAGTGAGAGGAAAAATTTGTTTGGTAAAATGAACTACAAATGTGAAGAAAGTGTAAAGGACCCAATTGAGGTTAGTGAATATAAATTTACAGCAGCATTAATCCACACAATCAAACAAATCAAAAATAAATCTCCTATCCTTTCTTCCCCCTACCCCGATAGCATTTACATCAGTGTCTAATCACTGAAAAAAATACAAACATATACAGACAGTTTTCCAAATCTTCAGTTACTAATATGATTTACGAAAATATCCTTTATTTCATATCAACCAACTAAGGAGAATTTCTGCTAAAAGTAGTATCTAGATTTTGTGTGTGTATATATACACACATATGAGAAACACACATTAAAAAAAGTATAAAATTCCTCCTTTGCATATATTATGGGGACAATTCCAAATGGGCAATTATTTATAAACTATACAATTATTATTAACATAGACTTGTGAAAGCCCAATTAATGATTCTCTCCAAGAGTCTATGATATAAAGGAGCCAATGGACCTATATTTTCATGTCAGATACATTACTGGTTTTAGTTAGTAAACTAAACCTCTCTAAGGTTATTAACGAACTTGTCTATTAGGAACAGCGTAAGATTGCTTCACAAGAATGTTGTGAAACATTATATAATGTTATAATGGCTATCATATTATATGTGCAGCTTTTATATTCTTGTGTAATAAAGAATTTCGGTGGCCTCCGTCCATGTTCCTGAGAGGTAAGCACTATAGCCTTGGGATTTCCCCAGTAACTGAAGTGCCTTTGTTATTCATAGCAGGACCCTCTAATCACATCTGATAACTTATGCTGAGGAAGTAACTCACAGTGGGCCCCTAGACTGTTCATGCTAAGAGAGAACTTAGGATGGGGGTTGATTACACTAGAAAGACTAACCATCTTGCAGGTTTCAGCCAGGTGATTAGGGGAGTTGGGCAAGGAGAAGGGTTGGAGGGGGAGGGGTGTTAGAAATTGAGTCACATGGGCAATGATTCAATCAATCAATCATGCCTGGTCAATAAAACCCTGGACACCAAAGTTCAGGCCAGCTGGTGAGCTTCTGTGATCAGCAGTGCATTGTGTGTATTATCACACATCGCTGTGCCAGGAAAGTACCCTGACACAATAGAAACTTTGCATCTGGAACCCTCTCAGGCCTTGCCCTACATGTCTCTCCCTTTGGCTGGTTTTAACTTGTATCCTTTTCTATAAAACTATAACCATAAATACAGGGCTTTCCTGAGTTCTGACTCATTCTAGCTAATGATTAAACCTGAGGGGGGTCCATGGAGACCCCCAAATCGGTATCCAACAGGTCAAAAGTGAGGGTGGCTCTGGGATCACAGGAACTCGTAGGTGGTGTATGAAGTCGATTCAGTCTAGTGGAGGGCTATGCCCTTAACCGGTTAGGTTTGGCAGAGTAATTATATATGATATAAAATATTTTGTATATGTTATATAAACATTATATATAATTATTATCTCTCAGAATACATTATTCCTTTAATTTTACCTTTTTCTTTTTTTTTCCCCCCTTAAGCTCAGTGGCAAGAAGAAATTTTCTTTTTCTTTTTTGTATTTCTTGTAGAAATGAGGTCTATGTTGCCCAGGCTGCTTGTGAACTCCTGGCCTCAAGCAATCCTCCTGCCTCAAACTCCCAAAGTGCTGGAATTATAGGTATGAGCCATCATATCTGGCTAACTTTACCTCCTTTTTAACTAAGCTGACTACTACTATAAAAATAAGTATTTTAATAAATCAAGAGTCTACAAAATATTTGAGAACACATATTCCATCAGTTGGGAGCAAAACATGAATTATTAGTAGAATCTCACCTACAGTAGGAATCCTATGCTAGGTATGTTAATAACCCCATGTACTACCACCAAAGGAAAACTGAGCCAGGCCAGAAAGCTAAAAATCCCATGTGACAATACCTCAGAGACACAAGAGCTCATCATATGGAGGCATAACTTAGTACAAAGTCATAATTACATGATTTTAAGGGTTTTTTAAATTACTTCTAAAGACAGACCACAATGACACAACTTGCAATTATAAATTCTGCTTTAAAAAACTGGTTCATTTTAAATTACCACAAATATGGACTGTTTTATTTAAAACCTCCCTACACAAAAAAAGTGCCAGGACCTTATGAATTCACTGGCAAATTCTCCTTCATAACTTCTTCCAGAGAAGAGAAAAAGGTGGGGCAAGGGGATGGCAGGAGAACACATCCCTGATGTTAAGAGGCCAGAATAACCTTGATAGCAAACAAGGGTATCCCCAGAAAGAAAGATAAAAGCAAATAAAAGATATTTCTCATGAATATAGAGGCAAATGAGATAATAAAATAATATTTAAATCATAATACATAAGTAAAAAATATGTAAGTCAAATCCAGTGACACATAAAAAGGATAATACATCATACCAAAATTGGATTTATTCCAAAGATGCAAAGTTGGTTTAACATTTAAAATCCATGTAATCTGCCACATTAACACAATAGAGAATAACAATCATATGATCAATATATACAGAAAAGGCATTTGATCAAATTCAACATCTGTTCATGCTAAACAGATGGGAACAAACTATTCATGTTGAATAGACAAGGAAGAAAAGAGAACTTCCTTAATCTGATAAGAGATTTTTATTTACAGCAAACATTATATCTAAAGGTAAAATATCGAACACTTTTCCTCTGAGTTCAGGAACAAGGCAAAGATGTTCACTATTACCAATTCTATTCAAATTTGTACTGCAAGTTTTATTCAGAGCAATAAGACAAAGAAAAATAAAATGCATTAAGATTAGAAAGGAAAAAATAACGTTTTCATTATTTAAAGATAATGACTGCTACACAAAAAATCCAAAGCAATCTATGGAAAAATTAATAGAATAACAAAACACACAAATAAATTGGTTTCCCATATAATAGTAATAAACCATTAGAAAACAAAATTTGAAAACACCTATTACAATGACATCAAAACACATCAAATAGCTGGGAATTAATCTAGGGAAAAATATGTAAGACGTCTACACAGAAAACTAAAATACACCACTATGAGAAATTAAGGAAAACTTAAAGGATACACCATATTCACAGATTAGAAAATATTAATAAGATGTCAATTCTCCCCAAATTCATCTATAGAAAATACAATCCAAGCACAATCCATCAGGTATCTTGGGTAACACTAAAGCTGATCCTAGAGCCAGGCACAGTGGCTCAAGCCTATAGTGGTTCCAGGCCAGCCTGGGCAACATAAGAAGATACTAACTATCTCAATCAATCAATGAATGAGTGGATGAATAATTTTTAAAAGTGTGGACACCACTAGAAGAAAAAAAAAAGAGTTGATTCTTTCTATAATTTAAAGAAATGCAAAGGACCAAGATTTGCCAAAACTATCTTGAAGAGAAAAAACAGCTAGAGGTCTTTGGTCAGATTTCAAGGCTAACTACAGTAGGCTGGGCACAGTGGCTCAGCCCTGTAATTCCAGCACTTTGGGAGGGCAAGGCAGGCTGATCGCTTGAGCTCAGGAGTTTGAGACCAGTGTGGGCAACATGGTGAAACCTCATCCCTACAAAAAAAAAAAAATTTTAGCTGGGCATGGTGGCATGCACCTGTAGTCCCTGCTACTTGAAAGGCTTAGGTGGGAGAACTGCTTGAGCCCAGGAGGTAGAGGTTGTAGTGAGCCACGATGATGCCACTGCACTCCAGCCTGGGCAACAGAGCAAGACCTTGTCTCAAAAAAATAAACACATAAAATAAAAACTACAGTAATTAAAAGTGTACTATGCTAACAAAAAATAAGTAGACCACTTGAACAAAATAGAAAATGCATAAAAGACAAATATGTATATACTCACCTGGTTTACAACAGAGGTGTCACTGCAATGCAGTAAGTAAATGATGATCTTTTCAAAAAATGGTGTTAGATCAACCATATTACAATATGGGAGAACAATATTTAATCCCTACCTCACACCATATCTATTAGTCCATTTTCATGATGCTCATAAAGACATATCCAAGACTAGGGAATTTACAAAGGAAAGAGGTTTAATGGAGAACTACAGTTCCATGTAGCTAGGGAAGCCTTTGAATCATGGCAGAAGGCAAGGAGGAGCAAGTCACATCTTATCATGGATGGCAGCAGGCAAAGAGACAGCTTGTACAGACAAACTCCTGTTTTTAAAACCATCAGACCTCCTAAGACCCATTCACTATCACCGGAACAACACGGGAGAGACTCACCCCCATGATTCAATCATCTCCCACTGCATTCCTCCCACAGCACATGGGAATTATGGGAGCTACAAGATGAGATTTGGATGGGGACACAGAGCCAAGCCATAGCATTACACATAAAAGAAAATCAATTCCAGATGGATCATAAATCTAAATGTCAAAGGTAAAACAATAAAGTTTCTGGAGAAATGAAGAATATTCTCATTACCTCGAGATAGGAAAAGATATCTTAAAACAAGAAGCTAGATGGTAAGGGAGTCTGAAAAATACGATTAGCAGAATCTGTCCCAAAGAGTAGCTTATAAATGTGGAGGTGGAAATACCCATCACTGAAAAAACTTTCATAATCTGACAAAAAGCATCTATGTAAAATCTACAGCAAATATATCTCATACAAAATCAGAAACAAGATGTGCACTATCATCACTTCTAAGCAAATAGAACTGAAACCACTAGAAAATGCAATATGGAAGTAGGAGATACTAAAAACTGTCATTATTCACAGATTACATGATATTTATGGGATAGGGTATGTAAACTAAGAAAGTTAATCATGTTGCATACAAGATTAGAGTACAGAAGTCAACTGAGATAAATGAGAACAAAGTATCAGACAATGTAGCTTTTAAAAACGTATAATTAAAAATGGCAATAAAAACAACAAGTTATTTGGAAATAAATCTAATGAAACATGTCATAGTCCTTTACAGAGAAAATTATAATCCTAACTATAATTCATAAGATCTAAATTAATGCAAAAGCATAACATTCATGGACTTTTTTGTTGTTGTTTGTTTTGTTTTGTTTTTTCCTTCTTTTGAGACGGAGTTTCACTCTGTCACCCAGGCTGGAGTGCAGTGGTGCGATCTCGGCTCACTGCAACCTCTGCCTCCTAGGTTCAAGCGATTCTCCTGCCTCAGCCTCCCAAATAGCTGGGATTACAGGCATGCGCCACCACACCTGGCTAATTTTGTATTTTTTGTAGAGATGCAGTTTCACCATGTTGGTCAGACTGGTCTCTAACTCCCAACCTCAGGTGATCCACCCACCTCAGCCTCCAAAAGTGCTGGGATTACAGGCATGAGCCACCACGCCCAACTATATTCATGGATTTCCATGTCAGGATAGGTTAGTGATAATAACCCCCAAGTCTCCATGGCTTAAAAACAACCAACATTAGTTTCTCACCTGGACTATGCCTCAATCATAGATCAGGAGGAGGGCTTTGCTCACTGGAGTCAGTTGATAGAGGCAACACTATCTCAAACACTGCCAGTTAGTGCCATATCCTCAATCCTTCTGGCTCAATTCAACCCTTCTGTGGTGAAACTAATCGCATGTCCCTCACTCTGTCCCAGCACTAAATTATATTTTGTGCCCAAAAGAGAGAACTAGAAATATCTGGTAAACAGCACTAATGCTCACAAATAAACTCAATATTGCAAAGATGGAAGCCCCCCACAGTCAAACATTCTCTACAGAAAACAGTGCTTTGTGAAAGCTGAAAAAAATTATAAAATTCCTATGGAATATGAATGGAACAGAATATGTAATAGCAAAAAGCCAAGAATAACTGTCAATCTTCCATAAAAGTGAGGTAGGAGTGGCTCAATCAGGTTTCAAGACTTATAAAGCTATGACAATTAAGATTCAGTGTGGCAAATGCAACTGTCAGCACACAGACAAATCAATAGATTAAAACAGAGAACACAGAAAGAGAACTGGGAATACATGGAAACTTGAGATTGACAAAAATGCCATTAAGAATCAGAGAAGAAAAAAATGGACTACACATCAGAAAAAAAAGATCCAAATCTAACAGTACCAAATGTTGGCAAAGATGGTAAACAAACCAAGAACTCTGGTTCACTACTGATGGGGTACATATCAATACAACCTCTGAAGAGCAATTCTACAGTAAAGACATCCCTAGCAAAGTTGAAGAGGAACATACCCTTCCACCTAGTAATTCTGCCATTCAAGAAGCCCATCTACAAACTGTTTATCACCAGTCAGCAAAGAGATAAGGAACACCTTTTATTGAAAAAGTGCTGCTAGAATAAGAAGTGTTAAATAAATTAACAGTGATAGTTGATTTACATTTTGAGGCAAGTTCCTTATTTGCCAGAAATAATTCCCCAGTGCTCAGACAACACTTTATGTAACACTGCCTTAGAAAAAAACTCTCCCAGGGGCTGAGTGTGGTGGCTCATGCCTTTAATCCCAGCACTTTAGGAGGCTGAGGTAATCAGATGGCTTGAGCTCAGGAGTTCAAGACCAGCCTGGGCAAGATGGCAAAACTCCATCTCTACAAAAATAAAAAATAAAAAAATAAAAAATTAGCCAGGCATGGTGGTATGCACCTGTAGTCCCAGCTACTCAGCACTCGGGAGGCTGAGGTGGGAGAATCCCTCAAGCCTGCAATGAGTCGTGATCATGTCCCTGTACTCCAGCCTGGGCAACTGAGAACTGAGCAAGATCCTGTCTCAAAAGGAAAAAAAAAAAAAAAGGAACTCTCCCAGGAAGAGACAAGCACAAGGACACAGGTGTGAAAGTGTTCACAGCCCAGGATTAGTAAAAGCAAAAACATATAAACAATCTAAATATCGGTCAACAGGAGAAGGAATAAATTATGCAGAGTCACACAACAATTGAAATAAATAAATAAGAATTATATGTCACATGAGCCAACAAGACCATATCTGAAAAATCTAATATCAAACAAAAGAAGTTGCAGAAGGATATGTACAGTTTAGTCCCATTTATGGAAAGTTTTTAAATGCAATACATATAGAGTATGATATATACATCACAGCAATGACAATCTCTGAATGAGAACGGAGAGGGAAGGAGGGGAAGAGGAAAGAGAGGAAAAAGGGAAGAAAAGAAAAATGATATGATAAGGAGTAACACAGGGTGTTTGAATTACATCTGCAATGTTTATTTATTTAAAAAAATAAGGCCGGGCACAGTGGCTCATGCTTGTATTCCCAAAACTTTGGAAAGCCAAGGCGAGTGGATCACCTGAGGTCAGGAGTTTGAGACCAGCCTCACCAAAATGGAGAAACCCCATCTCTACTAAAAATACAAGGAGGCTGAGGCAGGAGAATAGCTTAAACCCGGGAGATGGAGGTTGCAGTGAGCCAAAATCGCCCCATTGCACTCCAGCCTGGGCAACAAGAGCAAAACTCCATCTCAAAATTAATTAATTAATTAATTAATTAAAATAAAATACAAGACCTGAAGCTAATAGCAAAAAATGTAAAAATTTGACAAAGAATGAGTCAGACACACATAAATGTTAATAAGGTTACTCTCCAAGGCTGGGCACGGTGGCTCACACCTGTAATCCCAGCACTTTGGGAGGCCGAGGTGGGTGGATCACCTGAGGTCAGGAGTTTGAGACCAGGTTGGCCAACATGGTGAAACCCCATCTCTACTTAAAATACAAAACTTAGCCAGGCATGGTGGCGGGCACCTGTAATCCCAGCTACTCGGGAGGTTGAGGCAGGAGAATCGCTTGAACCCGGGAGAAGGAGGTTGCAGTGAGTCAAGATCGCGCCATTGCACTCCAGCCTGGGCGACAAGAGCAAAAAAACTCCATCTCAACATTACTCTCCATACTTTCCTTCATGGTTGAAATAATTCATTATTTTTAAAAGGATATATATATTCCATGATAATTTTATTTTATAATTATATAAAAAGGGAAATAAAATACATCAGTAATTGTTCTTCTTAATACTTTTCAAATATTTTTCAGTGAAAATACATTTTTTGATTAGAAAAAAAACAGCATACAGGCCGGCATATGCAGTGGCTCACTCCTGTAATCCCAGCACTCTGGGAAGCTAAGGCAGAAGAATCACTGGAGCCCAGGAGTTTGAGACCAGCCTAGGCAACACAGCAAGACCCTGTCTCCACAAAAAATTGAAAAATGAGCCAGGCGTGGTGGTGCGTGCCTGTAGTCCCAGCTACGCGGGGCACTGAGGTGGGAAAATCACTTCAGCTCAGGAGGTTGAGGCTGCAGTGAGCTAGATCATGCCTCTGCGCTCCAGCCCAGGTAACAGAGCAAGATCCTGTACCAAAAAGAAAAAGAAAAAAAAAAGTATACAGAGCAAATATTTTTCAAAAATCCATGTTTTAAAGACAAGAAAAAAAATTTCTTAATCACAGAACTTTAAAGCTTGAAAGGAACCTTAAAGCATATGAAAGAACAAAAAGAGGCAGGGCACGGTGGCTCACACCTGTAATCCCAGCATTTTGGGAGGCCGAGGTAAGTGATCACGAGGTCAGGAGTTCGAGACCAGCCTGGCCAACATGATGAAACCCCGTCTCTACTAAAAATACAAAAATTAGCTGAGTGTGATGGTGTGCATCTGTAATCCCAGCTATTCAGGAGGCTGAGGCAGGAGAATTGCTTGAATCCGGGAGGTAGAGGTTGCAGTGAGCCAAGATTGCACCATTGCACTCCAGCCTGGGTGACAGAGCGAGACTCCGTCTCAAAAAATAAAAAAAAAAAAGAAAGAAAGAACAAAAAGAACATTTGATCTCAAAGCAAAAGTATCAAAACCCTGAGAATCTCAAAATTCCAAAACAAAACAAAAATCCAGTTTAGCTCATGTTAAGTGTGACATTCATGTAGGAGGAAAAAAATCTACTAAAAATATAAATTATGTATAAATACACACATGTGTTTTTGTTTTGGAGACAAGGTTCTGCTGTTGCCCATTCTGGGGTGCAGTGGTGCAGTTACAGCTCACTGCGGTCTCAAGCCATTCTCCCACCTCAGCCTCTGGAAGTAGCTAGAATCATAAACATATGCCACTGCACTCATCTAATTGTTTTATTTTTTGTAGAGATGAGGTCATCCTATGTTGCCCAAGCAATCCTCCCACTTCAGCCTCCCAAAGTGCTGGGATTACAGGCATGAGCCACCACACCCAGCTCATTTATTTTCCTTTAAATAATTAAAATTTATATTATTCACCTGTCTTTAGTTTCTCTCTCTAAAGACGAAGAAGGAACTCTCCCTCCTCTTACCCGCATAAAAAGAAAACGACCAGTAAAGTTTTAAGGACTTCAGTGTTGCCTACTTTTAGCTACTGACATTTCTGAAAACATTAAATCATTCCTGAGAAATAAAACTGTCCACACAAATCACACATTTTTCAGATCTCTCTCAAAAATACAACTTTAACTTCTAAATTAGGGAGGAAAAGCTATTTTCTCACAGGACCAGAAAAGGCAATAAACCTACAATTACTTATTTTTCCCTCACATCATTATTAATGGAAAAAGCATGTTAAAAAAGAAAAAAAAAGAAAAGAAAAAAGAAGAGAAGAGAGAAAAGAGAAGAGAGAAGAGGGGGGAAAAAAAAAAAGAAAAGAAAAGGCAATAAATCAGTTTCCTTTCAGGACAATCTGAACATCAAAACATTCCTTAAAAATTATGCAAGAAAAGTATACCATCAAAAGGAATAGGGAAAGGATTCTATTTAAGGTAATGTTATCCCTGGTTTGGTTGAATTTCAGAGGATTCTTTCTGGTTTGTTTAATTATGTGTCATTACTAACTTTATGAGCATGAATTACTTGTGTGAATCAGAATGAGTAGTTATTTCTGAGTGACAGGTTTCAGGTTTTTTAATGTTGCTTAAATTTTCTACAAAGAATATTATTTTTTTCTGAATATGAAAGTAAATTTTAAAATACAAATCAGGTTAGAAGTCTTAAGTAGAAGCTGAGATTGAAGAGAAAGCTAAAAATATCTAGACCACTGCTAACACTACACGGTATTTTTTAAAAGATCTATCAAGTTACTATAGAAATATACTACACTATAATATTCTTTCTAATGGTATTTACTTTCTTCTGATTCACATATATAAGTACATAAAATATATCATAGTCACAAAGCAGTTTCACATGGCCTTCTGAGCCTCAGAAAATTGTGAGGCTCACTTATAGATGCATTTATAGACTCACAACCTAACTGACCTGCCAGAGGTCACTGTGTGAATGATACACAGATTCAGAAGCTGAATCCAGGTCAGGTGCAGTGGCTCATGCCTGTAATCCCAGCACTTTGGGAGGCCGAGGACCTGAGGTCAGGAGTTCGAGATGAGCCTGACCAATATGGTGAAATTCCATCTCATCTCTACTAAAAATATAAAAATTACCCAGGCGTGGCGGCATGTGACTGTAGTCCCAGCTACTAGGGAGGATAAGACAGGAGAATTGCTTGAACCCAGGAGGCAGAGGTTGCAGTGATGCGAGATCGCGCCACTGCTCTCCAGCCTGGGCATCAGAATGAGACTTAGTCTCAAAAAACAAAAAACAAAACAAATAAGCTGAACCCAGAGGCCTCTACCCTCCAAGCACACACTGGAACACAGTACCTGCCTGTAAAGAACTTCTAGTAAAGCAAGTAGTAATAGCTCCAATTTACAGTTGAGAAAACAGAGCCTTGAAAACATTCTGTTGACCAAGATTACAAAGCTACTAAGTGGCAGGGCTGATTCAAATCCTAGACAGTCCAATGCTCCTTCTAGCATGCTAAATTATGACACAGTTTAAGCGAGAAAGCAGGTGAAGATACTAAATCTTATTAGACAACTATATACAACATGCCTCCAAACCAGCAGAGGTGCAGCAGTTACTGCAGAGAGAAGGAAAAGAAGAGAACAGAAAAAGATGAAAAAGAAGGGGAGAACCAGTAAAAGAGCAGAAAATCAAGCGCTCTTAAGACAAGGCCTTTTCCTAGGACATACCAATTCTGGGAAAAGAAAGTGAGTGTGAGATAAAGAGAAAGAGAGAGAGAGAGACAGAGAGAGAGTGTGTGTCTGTGTGTTTCATGTCCAAGCTGAAACATTTTCAGAAATGGGAGCCCAGAAACTAAGAAAAGAGTAAGAAACTAAACTATAAGGAATTCACAAAAATTGGATACATCAGGCTGGAAGGCAGGGAAGAGAATGGACTCTAACAGTCAGTACAATTAGGAGTTTGAGGCTAAAACTATGGGAAAAGAAGTCCTAGCTAGCATCTAGATTTTGTGTATAATACTAATATTTTCTGGAAGATCAATCCTGTGAATTATAAATCTAACCAGATACTAACTGGAAGTTAAAGTCGACTTCCTCTATTTGAAATACCATCTCAATTCCCCAAAAGCCACTCTCATACTTGGCAAAACCCAAATGAGGCCAGCAGGATGCTTCTTTAAGAATTAATTAGCTGGGCATGGCAGCAGGCCCCTGTAACCCTAGCTATTTGAGAGTCTGAGGCAGGAGAATCACTTGAACCCAGGAGGCGGAGGTTACAGTAAGCCAAGACTGTGCCACCGCATTCCAGCCTGGGCAACAGAGCAAGACTCTGTCTCTAAAAAAACAGAGCAGCCAGGTGCAGTGGCTCACGCCTGTAATCCCTGCACTTTGGAGGCCAAGGCAGGTGAATCACGAGGTCAGGAGTTTGAGTTCAGCCTGGCCAACATGGTGAAACCCCATCTCTACTAAAAATACAAAAAAATTAGCTGGGCGTGGTGGCGGGCACCTGTAATCCCAGCTACTCGGGAGGCTGAGGCAGGAGAATCATTTGAACCTGGGAGGCGGAGCAGTGAGCCGAAATCGAGCCACTGCACTCTAACCCAGGCGACAGTACAAGACTCTGTCCCACCAGGCGTGGTGGCTCACACCTGTAATCCCAGCACTTTGGGAGGCCGAGGTGGGAGGATCACGAGGTCAGGAGATAGAGACCATCTTGGTTAACACAGCGAAACCCCATCTCTACTAAAAATACAAAAATTAGCCAGGCATGGTGGTAGGTGCCTGTAGTCCCAGCTACTCGAGAGGCTGAGGCAGGAGAATGGCGTGAACCTGGGAGGTAGAGCTTGCAGTGAGCCGAGATCACGCCACTGCACTCCAGCCTGAGCAACAGAGCGAGACTCTGCCTGAAAAAAATAAAAAAGACTCCATATCAAAAAAAAGAATGTCCAGAAATTTGATCTCTACTCCTGTTTTTAAAGAGTTACCCCTACCCCCAGCCTTTTTTACAGAACTCAACAGATGCAAATGTACTTAAAAGGAGAATGTCAGGCCGTCTAACAGTAAACATAAATATAAGCTGGGAATGGGGAGAAGATCCATTATCAGAAAGAGACAATCCATCATGGTTCCTGCAGGAGTTGCCTCTCTCCAGCCAAGGCCCAAGGGGTGGCAATGAGTACCTTCACAGGCAACCAAGTCCTGAGCAGGAGGTCCCTGCTGATGGAGTCCTTTGCTAGTAACCCTGCCCCACAGAATTAAGGCAATCAGACAGATTATCTTTCTGTTCCCTAGTCCACCAGTCTGTCCCCACAGGGCCCAGGCAGATACCCTAATCTGGAAACCCCTGCATCTGGATCCACTACAGGTCAGGCTAGAGTCTTTCTTTCTTTCCCTGGCCTTCTTTTTTTTTTTTTTTTTGAGATGAAGTCTCGCTCTGTCACCCAGGCTGGAGTACAGTGGCGCAATCTCTGCTCACCACAACCTCCACGTCCCAGGTTCAAGCGATTCTCCTGCCTCAGCCTCCTGAGTAGAGGGTACTATAGGCACGTGCCACCACACTCAGCTAATTTTGGTATCTTTAGCAGAGATGGGGTTTCACTGTGTTACCCAGAATGGTCTCAAACTCCTGACCCCGTGATCCGCCCATCTCGGCCTCCCAAAGTGCTGGGATTTCAGGCGTGAGCCACTGTGCCCGGCCTTTTGCATATGATTCCAGTCTACTTCAAACTCCCTGCCAATCCAGCATAGCCCATAACAAGGCTATCCCTCCCTGCTCATACTGCTTACCACCCCACACTCCCTTCCCCACAACCCCATCATGTCCTCTCCTCCCACCGCACCCACACACACAGAGGAAGGGGAGGAAATCATAGGAGTAGCTTGGCAAGATTGGGCCAGGTGACAAGACAGAAGCCCTAGATTTAATGAGTAAGTGGCAGACTCCTGACACTGAGGTCCACAAACACTCCTACCTTCCAAGGCCCTTTCCCCCAGAGACAGCGGCTGGCAGAGATACTCAGTGAGAAATAGGTTTTAGGAGGTGACGAGCAGGAAAGATTACTTCAGCTTGTGAAAGCTAGCTTAGAAGAAATAATATATACTATGCAAGAGTTCAGACTGCATAAAAGTCAAATGTACGATAGTTAAGATCCACTCAAAGCAGCTACTTATACGAACAATGCTCATCTGGGTGTGTAAACCCTAGAATGTTCTTTTTTTAAAACCCTATTTAAATCCTAGTAGTTGTAGTTTCACTTTTGCCTTCAGTATATCATAATGATATTAACATATCAAACACAAGCTCAAAAGTTCTAGGAGCTAAAGAATCTAGGAGGGAATAAACAATGTCCTCACTGCTCTTCTAAACAATTCTTCCAATCTCCCAATCTGTCATTTCTCTAAACGCCCAAGAAATAAAGATATGTGAAAATAGCAAAAACAGGCCAAAATTTATTTTAAAGTTGAATTCTGGTTTCAAAATTATCCCATCCCTCAAAATTTCACCTAAAGAAGACATTTCATAGCAGCAGCAGCAATATATATACCAAAATACAGTAGAATGCATAGGAAGGTAGGGAGAAGGGGTCCAACAGTTAAATTAGAAGATAGCAACAAAAAGCACTTTTGAATTGAAGCTACAAAATCCCAGGAACTCACTGGATATTGAGTCCATGATATCAGAGAATTACAATCTGAATTTACAGAGTTTCAATCAAAAGACCATCCAATATCATCTAAGAGTGCAAAGGACACCATACTCTCTGCCTTAGAATGAAGTAGAATTAAATGGCTTTTCTCAAAATCACAATGCATGACAAAATGGCAGAATTAGGAACATCCAATTACCATGATGCCTCCTTCATACCTCTTTTCACAAACAGAACAACTGGCTGGGCACGGTGGCTCATGCCTAAAATCACATTTTGGGAGGCCCAGGTAGGAGTACAGCGTGAGCTCATGAGTTCCAGACCAGCCTAGGTAACACACAGAGACTCTGTCTCTACCAAAAAAAAAAAAAAAAAAAGTAGCCAGTCATGGTGGCACACAACTATGATCCCAGTTACTTGGGAGGCTGAGGTGGGAGGATCCACTCGAGCCCAGAAGGTCAAGCTGCAGTGAGCCACGATTGTGCCACTGCACTCTAGCCTGGGCAACAAAGGGAGACCTGTGTCAAAAACAAAATGTAGTCCCAGCTATTAGAGAGGCTGAGGTGGGAGGACTGCCTGAGCCCAGGAGATCAAGGTGGCAGTTAGCCATGATTGTGCCACTGTACTCCAGCCTGGTGACACAGCGAGACCCTGTCTCAAAAAAAAAATTAAAAATTTAAAAAAAAAAAAAAAAAAAAAACTCCATGATGGCATTCCTGGAGCATGTAAAATGATTTTTTGTGATTGTGGCACACAAAGTTATTTGTAAACGATCATCCATCGTCTTTTCCTTGTGCACAGTGCTAAATAACATCTCCAAGGGAGGCCGAGGTAGGTGGATCGCTTGAGCCCAGGAGTTCGAGACCAGCCTTCATGGTAAAACCCCATCTCTACTAAAAATATAAAAATTAGCCAGGCGTGATGGTATGCGCCTGTAGTCCCAGCTACTCGATGGGGCTGAGGCAGGAGGATCACTTGAGCCTTGGGAGATCAAGGCTACAGTGAGCCATGATTGCCCCACTGCACTCCTGCCTGGACAAGAGAGTTTTCAAAAAAAAAAAAAAAAAGACTTCAAGTTTTATCTTTTTCTTCTTTTTGCAAATTTTTTTTTTATGTTTAGCATCACAGAGAATAGAGATTTCAGGCATTTGTAAATTAACATGAACTTAACCAATTATCTCAGGATAGCTAGAAAAGGAAAAAAACAAAAACAAAAACATGATGATCTTGGGGGCAAATTGCTACCTCATAACCTATGCATTTTTAAATGCTCCTACAAAAAAAAAAAAAAAAATGCACACATCCTAAGGAACTAAATCTACTAACCTCTACAATCAATGTGATACATGGTTTATCCAATCTTGACAAAAATCCTCAGGATCACCAATGGTATGTTCATCCACTCGTACAAATGCAATTGTATAAAGAATCTATTATTTAGAACCAAAAAAATACAATTAACAGACGTATATGCATAGCTACCATGTTAAGAAAAAAATAAAGCACTTTTCATTTCTTGCTAGATATTTGATGCCCTGCTTTGCAAATTCAGTATGAGGAAAAAAAATTGTAATGACTACCAAATTTGAAAAAGAATAAGGCATATGTCCACAAACCAAATTTACTGAGAACATGCTAATACTTCAAAAAATACACGGCTAATGATTCGCTGAAGACTTAAAATCTCTAATACCAATGCAACATATTTTATCATATATTTATATGTGTGTATATATATCATAAATATATAAACTGTTACATTAAAGTTAGATGTGTTTCAATTATACAATAGTTTTATAAGAAGTGTTACTAAACATGTATACATGTTTTTAGCACATTACATATGAGAACGTAAACGGCTGACAGACATAACCCTGGCCACCGCTGTCCTCTCTTAGCATTCTTCATCTCCTTTCTCTGATTATCTTCCTCTCACTCTTAAATATGTATATGCATGGCCCCCAGTCAGCTCCCTGTGAAGAATATGCTCATTCCCACAGCTCTACCATGGGAATCATTCCCACACTATCTCCCTACCTTCAGAACCAAGGTTCCCACACACCTGCAATCCATGTGCCAAGATGTGCTATCTCTTCCCATTCTTAAAACAATCCTGGCCAGGCACGGTGGCTCACGTCTGTAATCCCAGCACTCTGGGAGGCCGAGGAGGGCAGATTGCTTGGGTACAGGAGTTCGAGACCAGCCTGGGCAACATGGCCAAACCCTGTCTCTACAAAAAATACAAAAATTAGCCAGGCATGGTGGCGCCCACCTGCAGTCCCAGCTACTCAGGAGGCTGAGGTGGGAAGATGGATTGAGACCGGGAAATTGTGGCTGCAGTGAGCCAAAATCACACCACTGCACTTCAGTCTGGGTGACAGAGAGAGATCCTGTCTCAATAAAAAAGAAAGAAAAGAAAAAAAAAATCTTGTAAGTTTTATTATCTCATTTTACAGATGAGAAAACCAAGGCCCACAAGTTAGGTCCCTTGTTGAAGAACACAAGTAGTATCAGAATCAGGATTCAAAACTGTCTTTGATTCCAATTCCAGAGGTTTTAGCCACTACTCAAAACAGTCTCCCTAAACAACATGGGGCCTCAATAACTCAACCCATTCATTCAACAAATAATCTTTCTGCTGAACAGACTACGTATCTGTGGAATCTGTTCTCTCTTTTCTTCACTTTCCTAAATCTGTCTAGAAGCTGCACTCTCCCTTACTCCTCCACCTTCTAGTCTCAGGTCAGATTTAGATTCATCTCTAACTCCTTCCTTCTTTAATAACCCTCATCTCGTTAGCCAACAATTTCTCCCTATTTTAGGGATTTTAGATTATATTAACTCCTTGCCAAATCCACTTCCACTGTCCCAACTCAGAGCCTAAGTTTCTTTTTACTTCGCCACTGTGATACCCTCCTAATTAGTCTTGCGGCTCTTGGTCTCAGGATCCTTGCAATCAGTGTTACACCACTGCCATCTGCTACCCTTATAAAACGGACCTACTCATGTTATGCTCCTGCTTAAAAGCTTTGATGGCTCTCTACTGTCTATAGAACAAAGTCCAAACTAGTTCTGTTGGCATTCCTACAACACACTGGTCCCAACCTATCTCCACATCATCATCTGCTATTATACTCCACACCAAAAATAACAATAATTTATAAGAGCTTAAGTGTTTATACAGTACATTTTCACATACATTAATTCTAATAATACTATGAGTGATTCTTGTCATTCCAATTTTAATAGGAAGAAACTGAGACTTGCAAAAGTAAGGTAATTTGTCCAAGATCTCAAATCATAAAGGCAGCATGGGCCAAGTCTCAAACCACACAGCTGATCCCCTTTCCCAGTACTTCACACAGCACCCCCATTCCCATCACAACAGACTTACTCAGCGGTTTTTTGTTTTGCATATTTTCTTATCTCCATATCTCAGCTCAAGCTATTTTTCCTTTAGCCTCAAATACCATTCTCATTTCTTGAGGTTTCCAAAGAACTGTGTTAGGCAGTTCACTTACCATGCTTTGTATAAGTTATTTATATTTGCATATAAATCTGTCTCTGCACTGAATTATAAGCCCTCTGAGGACAGCACCATACATTATTTACTCAATTTTAAAAGTCTGCTTATTGAATTGAAAAAATATGTGGGCAAAACAAGCCATATAAGATGGGAAGCATCAAGGCCAGGCCTGAAACGAGATCTCAGCAACAGGGATCAAACCATCTGAGAACACTGGCAGTGACGTGACTTCAATTTTAACATCTATCTTCTGAACAAGGTCAATGCTCCTGTGCCAACTATTCTCACTGACACTGGCCTTTATTACGTATTATAGTTTACTGAAAGCATAATTCAAAACAGAATGTGGTGGGCCGGGTGCAGTGGCTCAAGCCAATACGGGAGGCCGAGGCAGGCGGATCACTTGAGGTCAGGAGTTCAAGACCAGGCTGGCCAACATTGTGAAACCCCATCTGTACTAAAAAATACAAAAAGTAGCCAGGTGTGACAGCACACGCCTTGTAGTCCCAGCTACTCAGAAGGCCGAGACGGGAGAATCACTTGAACCTGGGAAGCAGAGGCTGCAATGAGCCAAGATCGTGCCACTGTACTCCAGCCTGGGCGACAGTGAGACTCTTGTTTAAAAAAAAAAAAAAAAAAAATCAGAATGCAGTGAAAGTAAAAAAAATCAGAATGGAAATTAATTTTAAAAAAATAGAACTTTGGGAGGCCGAGACGGGCGGATTATGAGGTCAGGAGATCGAGACCATCCTGGCTAACACTGTGAAACCCCGTCCCCGTCTCTACTAAAAAATACAAAAAAACTAGCCGGGCAAGTGGCGGGCACCTGTAGTCCCAACTACTCAGGAGGCTGAGGCAGGAGAATGGCGTAAACCCGGGAGGCAGAGCTTGCAGTGAGCCGAGATCCGGCCACTGCACTCCAGCCTGGGCAACAGAGTGAGACTCTGTCTCAAAAAAAAAAAAAAAAAACAGAAATATCCGTGGCCATTTTCCATCTTAAATTTCCGATTTGGTTAAGTAACCAAAATGTAAATGATACAGGCTTGCCTTGGCCTTTCTACAAAGATCAGCTCAGAAGCCTGTATTCTGGTCATTTAAGCAATTAGCTCTTAGGGGCTATTTCACCATGGCCACAGAATCATGTTCAACACACAGCTTCCCATGTCTCATCCTCTAAAAGAGTCACCAGGAGTCCCAGTACTAGCAGAGGCTCTCTCAGAAGACACTTGACATGCTGATTATCTGGCCAACTTTTGCAGCTGAAGTTTCCGATAGCTATGTCAAATGGTCAAATTGAATAGTGCATCCTTTAAGATTACACGTTGTTGCTCCTTCATGAGTCGCCTTTATCCCAACGAAGACCAGATTCTAAGGATGCCTTACTTATAATTATAAAGCCCAGAATACGAAACCACTAAACAGCTGACCAGGTGAAAAGTCTCAAATGCTTCCTTTCCTGTCGGAAATCTCTCAACCCACTGCTGAAATATTAACTATAATGTCAACTTTTCCATAAAGTGGCAGAAGATAATATTAGCAGAAAAACTAGCCACATGTCTTACACTGAATTTCATTTCATTTGCAATAGTCATAATCACTCTAAGCATAAGAAAAGAAAGCTACAGGCTCTGACCTTAACTAATTTACAAACTAGATTTCAGAACTGCCTTTAACAGTCAAAACTAATGGTTTTCTTTTTTGGCAACTTACTCAAAAATCTACTATGTTCTGTTCAACAACATTGGAATATTTTTTTCTTTTTTCTGAGATGGAGTTTCACTCGTTTCCCAGTCTGGAGTGCAATGATGTGATCTCAGCTCACCACAACTTCTGCCTCCCGGGTTCAAGCAGGAGTCTTACTCTGTCGCCCAGGCTGGAGTGCAGTGGCACAATCTTGGCTCACTGCAACCTCTGCCTCCCAGGTTCAAGTGATCCGAGTAGCTGGGACTACAGGCATGTGCCACCACAACCAGCTAATTTTTGTATTTTTAGTAGAACCAGGGTTTCACAATGTTGGCCAGGATAGTCTTGAACTTCCGACCTCAAACCTCAGGAACTCCAAACCTCAGCCTCCCAAGTAGCTGGGATTACAGGCATGCGCCACCACGTCTGCCTAATTTTGTATTTTTAGTAGAGATGGGATTTCTCCATGTTGGTCAGGCTGGTCTCAAACTCCCAACGTCAGGTGATTCACCTGCCTCAGCCTCTCAAAGTGTTGGGATTAAGCGTGAGCCACTGCACCTGGCCTTTTTTTTTTTCCCTTGAGACAAAGTCTAGCTCTGTTACCCAGGCTAGAGTGCAGTGATGCATTCTCAGCTCATTGCATCCTCCAGTTCCCGGGTTCAAGCAATTATCCTGCCTCAGCCTCCCAGGAGTCTGGGACTACAGGCGCATGTCAAAACACCCGGCTAATTTTTTTGTATTGTTAGTAGAGATACGGGTTTCACCATGTTGGCCAGGCTGGTCTTGAACTCCTGCTCTCAAGTTATCCACCAGCCTCGGCCTCCCAAACTGCTGGGATTACACGTGTGAGGCACCGCCCAGCCCCGACTGCCACATTTATACACTAAAGAAGGTTCTTTCTGGATACTGTGCCTGGCCCCGATTGCCACATGTTATACACTACAGAAGGTTCTTTCTGGATACTAGACACCGAAAAAAAAAAAAGCCATCTTGATCTTGTTATGAACTATATATTCTCCCATGCAGGAATAATACAGTAGTAGTAGGGCGGAATTAATACAAATTTTGGAATCAGAGAATCTAAGTTCAAGTTCTAACTGTCTAAGGAGGGTAGCTCTACCCCGAGACAGTAACAGTACCAAACTCACAGGGTTGTTTTGAGAATTCAATTAGTTGATACATGCAAAACAATGAGAACACACAGTAAACACACAATACATAAACAGCTTTACCATTATTCTATTATAATCACTGACTCAAACATGAAGTTTGTGAAAGGATAACAAATGCTAACAAGTCTCAGCCCAAAATTAACCTGCCTATTTTTGGCAACCCTTTTTTTTTTTTTTTGAAACAAGGTCTCGCTTTGTCACCCAGGCTAGAGCGCAGTGGTATGATCTAGGCTCACTGCAGTCTTGACTTCCTAGACACAAGCCATCCTCCTCACTCAGCCTCCCAAGTAGCTGGGACTACAGGCGCATGCCACCACACACAGCTAAATTTTATATTTTTTGTAGAAACAGGGTTTCACCATGTTGCCCAGGCTGGTCTTGAACTCCTGGACTCAAGTGATCTGCCCGCCTCGACCTCCCAAAGTGCTGGGATTACAAACTTGAGTCACCACATCCAGCCTTCTGGAAACTTTCATGCTCAATGATATTACTCAAAAAAATAAATAAATAAATAAATAGGCCGGGCACAGTGGCTCACGTCTGTAATCTCAGCACTTTGGGTCAGTTTGAGACCAGCCTGGCCAACATGGTGAAACCCCATCTCTACTAAAAATACAAAAATAAGTCGGGCACGGTGATGCGCGCCTGTAATCCCAGCTACTCAGGAGGCTGAGGCAGGAGAATCGCTTGAACCCAGGAGGCAGAGGTTGTAGCAAGCTGAGATTGCACCATGGCACTCCAGCCTGGGCAACAGTGCAAGACTCTGTCTCAAAAACAAAATAATAAACAAATAAATAAATAAAAGAGAACTCTAACAGTCAGTTTTGCTTCTCCTACAAACTGTGGTAGCAGACATAACTGAAAGTTGAAGATTTCATTTAAATTGATGTGACGTAAATTACTTCAAGTGCAAGAGGGAAGATGTTCACTTGAAATCTATAGAAATGCAGTTTTACCAGCTACACATCTCAAAATAACAGACTTGGGAATCACAGACGATATTACTTTAGTATTATCTGTATCATACAGTCATATATTTTGGTCCTTCCTTATCTGTTTAAACATATTCTTCCTCTTCCTCAATAGTACTGTAATTCCTTTGGCGGGCTTTGGTGTCTCTTTTGTACCCAACAGCAATGATAAACAACAGTCAAACGGTTGGATTAAGGTAACATCTAGCTGAGAATCTGGCAATGCATCTGATTTGAACTGTTCATCACGCACACTCTGACCATGGTGCAAAGAGGTAAGATGGCCTCAAGTATGGCTGTGACTGCATACTAGAAGCTGAGGACACGGGGACTACTTTCCAGCTTCAGGACCCAGGGGACCTAAGAAGCCTGTTTCTCTCTCCAAAAAGCAGCAATTACCTACCTTTCAGGATTATTCTGAGGAAAAATACATACAAAGCATTTAAAACAATGCTGGTGCTGAAATATTTAGGGAGAAGGTGTGTTGATGTCACCAGTTTACTTTGAAATGCATGAAAAAAGATGGAGTAATAAGTACTTAACACCACTGTACACTTAAAAACTGTTAAGGTAGGCAGGGCGCGGTAGCTCACACCTGTAATCCCAGCACTTTGGGAGGTCATGATCAGGCAGATCATGAGGTCAGGAGGTCGAGACTAGCCTGGCCAACGTGGTGAAACTGTCTCTACCAAAAAAAAAATTAGCCGGGCGTGGTAGCGAACACTTGTAATCCCAGCTACTCAGGAGACTGAGGCAGGAGAATCGCTTGAACCCAGGAGGTGCAGGCTGCAGTGAGCCAAGATCACGCCATTCCACTCCAGCCTGGGCAACAGAGCAAGACTCTGTCTCCAGAAAAAAACAACAAAAGAAAAATTGTTAAGGTGGTAAATTTTATGTTATGTGTATTTTATTACAATTTTTTTTAAAAAGTTAACAATTAACAATTGGCCAGGTACGGTGGCTCACGCCTGTAATCCCAGCACTGTGGGAGGCCGAGGCAGGTGGATCACGAGGTCAGGAGTTCAAGACCAGTCTGGCCAAGATGGTGAAACCTCGTCTCTACTAAAAATGCAAAAATTAGCTGGGCACAGTGACAGGCGCCTGTAATCCCAGCTACTCAGGAGGCTAAGGCAGGAGAATTGCTTGAACCCAGGCGGCAGAGGTTGCAGTGAGCCAAGATCGCGCACCCCTGCACTCCAGCCTGGGTGACAGACTGAGACTCCGTCTCAAAAAAAAAAAAAAAAAAGTTTAACAATTTTTAAAAATCTACTGAGATGGACAAATGACAAAGTTTGCTGTAATAGTAAATATGATAAAGTTATTCGACTATCAATTGCAGAATCTAGGTGGTGGGTACATGAATGTTCACTTTCAACTTTTCTGTGAGTTTGAAGATTTTTTTTACAGTAAAATGTCAGTGGAAGAGAACAATGCTGGCATCTAGTAGTTTGCTTTTACTATCATCTACTAGTCATAAATAATAGAAAATATTTGGATAATTCTCTCCTTTTTTTAAGTAAAATTCTTAAAAGCACTTTTTTTTTTTTTCTGAGACAGTCTAGCTCTGTTGTCCAGGCTGGAGTGCAGTGGCACGATCTCAGCTCACTGGAACCTCCACCTCACAGGTTCAAGTGATTCTCCTGCTTCAGCCTCCTGAGTAGCTGGAACTTCAGGCACGTGCCACCACACCCGGCTAAATTTTGTATTTTTAGTAGAGACAGGGTTTCACCATGTTGGCCAGCCTCGTCTTGAACTCCTGACCTCAGATGATCCACCCATCTCGGCCTCCCAAAGTGCTAGGATTACAGGTGTGAGCCACCACACCTGGCCAAAAGCACATTTTATCAGCATCTCCTATTTCACTATAGCCATTCTAAAACTAAAAGTGGTTTATATGAAACTTCTTAACCAGTGCACACGTATATGCTTTCAAGTTAAATTATTCTAAGGTATCAACTGCCACGTATTCAGTCTCTCCTGAAGAAATACAGAAACCAAGTCCACAGGTATCTGTGGCTGATGACTGACAACTTAACTGAACAAAACAAGAAGGCAAGGATTGGAATTATCTGTTCCTAACTTTCTTAGCTACTAGAGCCAGGAAATCCCTTAACTAACAGCATCTTAACCAGTACCTGAATGTACAGAAGCACACTGCATAGACACGAACACTTCAGCCACTTCAGAATATCCAGTTCTTCCTCTAGTTTTGTTCCCCATTCCTGCTAGCAATTCAGACTTTAATGTGTTTGGTGCTACAACAGGAACTCAGATGTCATACAGCATAGCAACTGAAAAAAAATCAGACCACCTCACACCCATCAGGATGGTTACTACTGACAATAAAGGTAAGCGTTGGCCACGATGTAGAGAAATTAGAACCCTGTGTATTGTTGGTGGGAATGTAAAATGGTACAACAACCACTGTCGAAAACAGTACAGTGGTTCCTTAAAAATTTTAAACTAGAATTATCACATGATCCAGCAATTACATTTCTGGGTATGTACCCAAAAGAACTGAAAGCAAGGTCTCAAAGAGATATCTGTACACCCATGTTCACAACAGCATTATTCCCAATAGCTAAAACGTGGAAGGAACCCAAGTGTCCACAGACAAATAGATGGACAAGGAAATGCGGTATATACATACAAGGGAATATCATTCAACCTTTAAAAGGAAGAATTCTGACACACGCAACAACATGGATGAACCTTGAGGACATTATGCTAAATGAAAATAAAACCAGTCACAAATTCTGTATGATTCCATTTACACGAGGTACGAAGAATACTCAAAATCACAGGGACACAAAGTACAATGATGGTCGCCAGGGGCTGAAGGGAGGAGGGAATGGAGATTTGTTGTTTAACGGGTATCAAGTTTCAGTTTTGCAAGATGAAGGGTTCTGGAGATGGATGGTGGTGATGATTGCACAACAGTGTGAATGCACTCAATCCCACTGAACTATACACTTAAAAATGGCTAGGACGGGAAATTTTATGGTATGTGTATTTTTATCACAAAACAAAACATGGAACTGATCTCAGAAGGCCTGGTGGTGCTTCCACGTGGAACCGACAGAAGAGCAATCTATTTAGCCGGCTTCTATCTCTAATCGCACCATGAGACCTTGTCTCCTCCGACTCTCCAATCTGCTGAGGATCACACCAAGTGTTTACTTCAGCTTCAAAAAGAGCAAACAGTACTCCTGCTCCACCAGTTCTGTGTCAAAGCAGCAAGGAACTTAATCTCTCCAAACCTGCCTCCTCTTTAAAACAAGGATAATTCCTACCTATCTGCCTCACAAGGTTGCTATGAGGGGAAAAGTGAGATCATGTATATAAAAGTGGCTTTAAACTGACAAGCACTAGAGAAACATACATTACGTGTATAACTACTTTCATATGGAAATTCAGAAGCGGCTTTAACAACGTAAGCTTCATAAAGCTTGCAACACCTCACCCATGCTTTATTCCTTTATTCCATTTAAAACCCACATCATCTCCAAATAACACCTTTCTTGTTTTTGCCATAAACTGAAGGACAGCACTGGGGCGGGGGGGGGGGGGGGGGGGAAGGAAAGAAAACCCTTGGGTGGAAAAAAAAAAAAAAAAAAACTCAAAACGCAATCAGAAATTATCTCACATGTCCTATGTCCTATGAAAATTCGGCATTTATGATCCCAGCGTGGGCCCGCGGCGCCCCGGAACTACACTTCCCACAAAGCATCGAGGCGAACCCCGGCGGCGGGCGGGGCGGCCTGGGATTCAGGGTGACCACCGCTCTCCCCAGACAGGGACCGCCGTCCCCGGGAAGGCTGCACCGCGTACGCTCGAGGGGGCACTAACTCTCCTTTCTGAAAGCGCTGTCACCCCGTGGTTTCTCCTGCGGTTCGACCGGCGACCCTCTCCGCCCTCCCTGCTCCACCTGAGGGTCACCGCCTATTCGTGACCTTTCGGCTGATTACTAGAGTGTCACAAAAAGGCACCTTCTCCCCTTTCCCGAAAGCTCCATTTCTAGAACTCGCCCAATCGTCGGGGACCCGGGGCTAGGAGGGGTCAGATGGGACGGGTGGACACTGCCCGTCACCCCTGGGCTCCGGCCCTCCCGCCAGCCGAGGCTCGGTGGGCAGGGGGCCGGGCTCCCCCCACCCCGGGCCAGGGCGGATCGCGGGCAGAGGTGGCTCCGCCCGGGGCTCCAGTTTCAATTTCGCAACGTGACGGTGCAAACCTGAGGCCTACAAACGCCAGCGGCGACGGTCCGCGCCCCGCCCGCCAGCCAGGCCAGGGCGCCCCAGCTCCCCGCACGCCGCGGCCGCCGCCCGCCCACCGGGCCTGGCGCCCCAGCCCTCCAGCCCAGATGCGGCCGCCGCTCCCCGGCACCGCGCGGCGCCCGTTCCGGCTCGCGGCCCCAGGTTCGGCCGCGGCACTTACTCAGCTCATCCTGGGAGGCGGAGGCGGCGGCCGCAGCCATGTTGCGCCGGGAAGGGAACGAAGGAGGGGCTGGGGGGGCAGGGCGCGGCCGGGGGGCTCGCGGCTCGCGGTGCGGCAGGGGCCGCGAGCCGCCTCCGGTCACTCGGCGCGGACCGCGCTGTGCCTCGAGGCCCGCCCGCCGCCGCCGCCGCCGCCTGCGTCCTCCGCGTCGCGAGCGTCGCTCTTCGCTGCCCCCGCGAGCTCGCGACTCGGGCGCTCCCGCAGCCTCGCGCCTCTGCGGAGCCGCTGCCGCCGCCGCCGCCGCCGCCGTCGTCTGTGCGGCCGAATCCCCGTGCGCCAGGCCCGCGCGGCAGCTCTGCGACTCCGCGCCGCGCTCGCCCAACTCACGCCGGTTTTATATTTAGAAAGAGCTGAGCCATCCTCCCAGCGGCCCCCCCGCCGGGCCCCTCGCGCGCCCGCCCGCCCTCGCTCGCTCGCGGCTCGTCCTGCCCACCTGTCGCCGCCCGCCCCGCGTGCGCTCCCCGCGCGGACTCGGCACGCGGCGGCCTGTGCGGGCGGCCCGGCCTAACTGCCCCAGCGCGCGCGCAGAGCCAGCCCACCGCGGCCCCGGCGCGGGCCTCTGACCTGAGTCGGAGCCGGTCTCCATGCCGCGGACGCTACACTCGGCGCCGCGAGGTGAGGGCTGTGGAGTGAGGCGTTCGGCGGGCCGGGCCCCGGGGAGCCGCGCGCCGCAGTCCGTGAGGGGCTGGGCCGAGCGGGCCCAGGCTGCCCTAGCGGCCGGGGGAAATCCTCGAGTCGGGGCCGGAGCGCCCTTTTCCGAGGTCTGCGGCTGTCACGTTGGCTGGGCCCGACCTGGGGAAACACGCCTGTCCAAAGGAAGAGACGTGGACTCAGAAAAGTAGAGCCGGGCTCGGAGTCGGCGGGAGGAAGCCCCGCCCTGCGCCTCCCGCCGAACTTCTCGGCCTCGGCGCTGACTCAGTCCCGGACGAGTCCCTACGCCGCAGCGGCCCCTGACAGCCCGGTCCTGGTGTGGAGGTTACTGGTGCTCCCAAAACGGCTAGCGGGAGTAGGGGATCCACTCAGCCCTGCAAAAGTTAGATGAGCCAAGATTCCTAAAGTTCCCATGGAAGTATCTATGCCTATGCGAGCTTTGACATTTTGTTCAGATACTCTACGTTCTTTTCGGTCACGAGAGTGATTTATTTTCGATATGCTCATTTTAACTTTCTGCCTTCGCTCTGTCCGTGAGGTCATGTACACTTGCAAAATGAAATTCAAATTCAGGGGTTGCATAATTGCTGTACTTTAAGTGATAGTACTGTCATAACAAATTAGATACAAGATCAGATACTTTTTTAATATAAGAAGAAGAAATCAAGTCTTAAATGGATTGAAATTGCATTTATTCCTTAAAGCAGAAATCTATAAAGCCGTAAGTAATGTCTTGAAAATGGAATATGTGTCATTCCTGTGGTAACAGGCCAAGTATAAGGTACAACACTGAAGACATTTTTATTTCCTTTATTGTTTTTGTTGTAGAAATTTACATGATCTTGGGCCAGGCGCAGTGGCTCACGCCTGTAATCCCAGCACTTTGGGAGGCTGAGGCGGGTGGATCACGAGGTCAGGAGTTAGAGGCTGGCCAACATGGTGAAACCCTGCCTCTACTGAAAATACAAAAATGAGCTGGGCGTGGAGGCGCGCGCCTGTAATCCCAAGTACTCGGGAGGCTGAGGCAGGAGAATCGCTTGAACCCAGGAGGCAGAGCTTGCAGTGAGCCGAGATCGCACCACTGCACTCCAGTCTGGGGGACAGAGCGAGACTCCGTCTTAAAAAAAAAAAAAAAAAATTATACATGATCTTTGTTAAAAACATGCAAATGATTTGGAGTATCATAAAATGAAAAGTGAACGTCCTTCCTCCTTGCCCCACCATCCCACTCTGCAGAGAAATTACGACTAACAGTTAACAGTTAAGTGTGCAGAAGACCTTTTCTCTGGACACATATATACAGCCCCATGTATGGCTTTGATGGGGACAGGTTTCATACAATAAAGTTCTGGATCAATTATTCCTTCAAACACATTGTTCCATGTTAATCCAAAACACTACACTACCATCACCCTTTTTTGTTTGTAACTTCATAGTACACTAAGTTAACCAACCCCTTTTTTCATGTACGCCCCTCTTTTATTTGATGTTGCCTCCAAAATAAATACACAATGAACTACTTACAAACAATACACAGGTGTATACAGGTCTTCCCCCAACTCCATACCCACCATCCCCCTCATCCCACTCATGCCTATAAATAATGTCTGTTAACAGTTTGGTGCATTCAACCTTTCCTGACTATTTCCATGACTACAGAAAGTAGCTGCACCAAAGACTGGTTTGGGGAAATTTGACTTCCCATAATCTCAAATGGATCCTTCTAAAGCCACCCCAGATAAATACGGAATCTAAGTAAAAAAACAATGGGTTTGTTTTTTATTTTATTTTATTTTACTTTATTTTTATTTATTTATTTATTTATTTTTGAGACAGTTTCGCTCTTGTTGCCCAGGCTGTAGTGCAATGGTGCGATCTCAGCTCACCACAACCTCCGCCTCCCGGATTCAAGCGATTTTCCTGCCTCAGCTTCCCGAGTAGCTGGAATTACAAGCATGCACCACCATGCCCGGTTAATTTTGTGTTTTTAGTAAAGACGGGGTTTCTCCATATTGACCAAGCTGGTCTCCAACTCCTGACCTCAGGTGATCCACGCACCTGGGCCTCCCCAAGTGTTGGGATTACAGGCGTGAGCCACCGTGCCTGGCCATTAGGCAATTTTAACCTCCAGGCAAGACTAGTTAACAAATCTTTAGTTCCTCCTATGTAGAAATTCCAGGTTCTCTGCGTGTACAAATCACATGAATGTGTGTACACAGATTTCTGTTAGTTTTGACAAAAATGGAACTCTACTTCCCATATTATGTAACATTTTTTGCCAAATAATATATTACAGGTATCCTTTCATATCAGTAATGATAATAATGGCTAATGTAATACTAATTATGCCAGGCACCATTCTAGTGTTTTACTTGGATGAATTCATCTCCTCCCCACAAAAATCTTATGAAATAGGGATTTTTATGGCACTGGATGGTTGAGGAACACATCTAATGTGCCACAAACGAAAGGAAGTGGTGGAGCTGGGATTTGAACCTGGGCAGTGCGGATCCAGAGTCAGCTTGCTTAATCACTAGGATCACTATGTACAGAACTACCTCTTTTTGTTTTTGTTTTTGTTTTTGTTTGGAGATGGAGTCTTGCTCTGTCGCCCAGTCTGGAGTGCAGTGGCATGATCTCAGTTCACTACAACCTCCTCCTCCCGGGCTCAAGCAATTCTGCCTCAGCCTCCTGAGTAACTGGGATTACAGGCGTGTACCACCACACCCAGCTAATTTTTGTATTTTTAGTAGAGATGGAGTTTCACCATGTTGGCCAAGCTGGTCTCAAACTCCTGACCTCAAATGATCCACCCACCTCGGCCTCCCAAAGTACTGGGATTACAGGTCTGAGCCACTGCGCCTGGCCTCATTTTTTTTTTTTTAATGGCTTCATGATAAGAACCAACAAAATGTATTTAACCATTTCCTTATTGATGAGCAGTTAGGTTGTTTACAATTTTTTACTAAACAATACTACCATAAAACATTCTTATACATATCTTTATGTAATCATACATTTCTATACGTAGATGTGGAATTGTTAGGCAAAAAAAGTCTTAAAGTCTCATTACATACAGTAGTTTATAGCAACTTACAGTGCTACTTCTGATCATTACTGTGTAAGCTCTGAGCTTTTTTATACTTGCTTCTTCCATCAAACTACTTATAGTTTATTTTTTCCACTAAATAGCTTCATGTTCATATGAAACACTTTGGTTTTGAATAGCAGCAGCCTTGAGAGAGTTACTGTCTAGAATTCACTTCAGTTTTCAAAAACAGAGGCAAGAAGGAATTGGGGTGAGGAGGCAAACAGGAGCCAGAGAAGAGGCTACTGAGAAACCAAAATAGGATATCATAGAATCCAAGAACTAAAAACCTGTCCCCTCTCCTCTCATGTAGGCTGTCTTCACATCAAATGCATATAAAGTTCTAACAAGATTTTTAAAAATCTTGTTTCCCAAGTTAAAGCAGAATATTTGAAAACATTCCTCTTCTGGGCAGATACATAGATGACAAGTGCTAACAGACACCTAAAAACAAAGCAGCATACAAATTATTAGGCTGGGCCAGGCACAATGGATAATATCTGTAATCCCAGCACTTTGGAAGGCTGTGAGGCAGGAGGATCCTTGGAAGCCAGGAATTCAAGACCAACCTGGGCCATCTAGTAAGACATGGTCCCTACAAAAAATCAAAAAGTTATCCAGGTGTGGTGGTGCACACCTGTGGTCCCAGTACTGGAGGGGCTGAGATGGGAGAAGTGCATGAGCCTGGGAGGCAGAGTTTGCCATGAGCAGAGATTGCACCACTGTACTCCAACCTGAGCAACAGAGTGAGACCCTGTCAAAAAAAAAAAAAAAAGAGAAGAAAGGGAGGGAGGGAGGGAGGGAGGGAGGGAGGGAGGGAGGGAGGAAGGAAGGAAGGAAGGAAGGAAGGAAGGAAGGAAGGAAGGAAGGAAGGAAGGGAAGGAAGGAAGGAAAAAGAAACAGCAGCTACTCAGGAGGGTGAGGTGGAAGGATAACTTGAGGCCAGAAGTTCAAGACCAGCCTAGGCAGCATAGCAAGACCCCATCTGTACAATAAAATGATAAATAAATGAACATATAAGAACTCAAAATGTAAATTCTGGGTTGGGTGTGGTGGCTCACGCTTGTAACCCTAGCACTTTGGGAGGCCGAAGCAGGTGGATCATCTGAGGTCAAGAGTTTGGGACCAGCCTGGCTAACATGGTGAAACTCCATCTCTACTAAAAATACAAAAAATTAGCCAAGCGTGGTGGCACGCAGCTGTAATCCCATCTACTCAAGAGGCTGAGGCAGGAGAATTGCTTCAACCCAGGAGACGGAGGTTGCAGTGAGCTGAGATTGCGCCATTGCACTCCAGCCTGGGCGACAAGAGTGAAACTCAGTCTCAAAAATAAAAAAATGTAAATTCTGGGGGTATTTATAAAGTATGAAATGCACTGAGTCATTTCTCTTGAATAGATGGTATTCATGGTGCTAATCCTAACCTTAAAAAACAGTAAAATTATGGCCAGGCATGATGGCTCACACCTGTAATACCAGTACTTTAAGAGGCTGAAGCAGGAGAATGGCTTGAGGCCAGGAGTTCAAGACCAGCCTAAGGAAACATAACAAGCCCCTGTCTCTACAAGAAAGAAAAAAAAAATGTAGTAAAATTATGTCAGGTATATTAGCATCAAAAAACCAAGTATGGAGTATGTTTTAGTAAGCTTTTCATCTAAAATGGTTGTAATAAGAAATTTTGGGTGCCTAAAAGGATTTATTCTAAACTATCTAGAAAATTAAATTATCCCAAGTGATTCAATTTAGAATTGAATTCAATTTGGACCTCCAGAGTTCCAGACAAGCCAAAATTCTACATAAATAAATTTCATATGCCATTTGTTTTGGTTGCTGAAAAAGTCAGGGACTGGGTCCAACCAGGCAATGTAGTTCAAACCTAAGATCTTCATCTCTGCTCTTTTCAGTCATTTATTAAAGACATATTTCACGCACATAAAGCCATGTCATGACTTAAAACATTCCTCTTTCTAAAAAATCACACTCAGAAACATCTGTCTCCAACCATGATTAGAATCCTTCCACTATTTTACTCTCTAATTCCTGTGAACTCAGAGTACATTTTAGAGTCTCATCGTCTGAAATGTTTCAACCACTTTCTGGTCCATGTGTCGTCTCCTGAGCGTCACTAGCTCCAGTCTTAGGCTAAAGCCCAGGGAAGTCAATGAGTTATTTTTCTTTTTCTTTTTCTTTTTCTTTTTTGAAACTGAATTTCGTTCTTGTCACCCAGGCTGGAGTGCGATGGCATGATCTCGGCTCACTGCAACCTCTGCCTCCTGTGTTCAAGCGATTCTCCTGCCTCAGCCTCCCAAGTAGCTGGGATTACAAATGCATGCCACCACGCCTGGCTAATTTTTTGTAATTTTAGTAGAGACAGGGTTTCATCACATTGGCCAGGCTGGTCTCAAACTCCTGACCTCAGCTGATCCACCCGCCTTGGCCTCTCCAAGTGCTGGGGATTATGGGCGCAAGTCACTGCGCCCGGCCTGGCAATGAATTCTTACTAGAGCACCTTCAAGTTCTTTTCCCTGGGTTTTTATCTTACAGACTGTGCCAGTCAGTTCCCAATCTTGGACAAACTCCACCATCCACTTTATTTTCCCTCTCAACTACCATTGCAAAGAAGGCAAAAAGCTGACCTGGTCTAGTATAAGACTAAACCATGGCTATAGGAGGCAGTCTTCCTGCTTTTAAAAATGTAGCCCTATACCAGAATATCCTATCTCTTCTGGTTTCCTTTAGACAATGACTTCAAAGTTTGTGTTCCCCTAAAATTTTGAAAAACACTGTAATCCAATAATGCATTTTTATGTTGGCGTCTAAAATTTTTTCTCATAAATAATTGAAAAGAGGAAATTTTGACAACAAATTCTATTGTAAATATCAGCATTTTAAAATAAAGGCCCTTTATCACTTTTTTAAACGTATCTATAGACTAAGATTTTTTCTAAATAAATTTTAATGTATTTAGAATTTATTTATTTATTTATTCGATACTGCGAGGTTAAAAACACAAACTATTTTTTTCTCTGTGCTCACATCACAATCAAAACACAAGACTTCAGGCTAGGCATTGTGGTTCACGCCTGTAATCCCAGCACTTTGGGAGGTTGAGGCGGGCAGATGACTTGAGGTTAGAAGTTCGAGACCAGCCCAGCCAACAGGGTGAAACCCTGTCTCTACTAAAAAATACAAAAATTAGCTGGGCGTGGTGGCACGCAGCTGTAATCCCAGCTACTCAGGAGGCTGAGGCAGGAAATCGCTTGAACCCTGGAGGAGGAGGTTGCAGTGAGCTGAGATTGCGCCACTGCCCTCTAGCCTGGCGACAGAGTGAGACTCTTTCTCAAAAAACAAACAAACAAAACAGAACAAAAAAACCAGAAGACTTCTAAGACCAAATGGAGGCAGGGGGTAGGTTCTTCCCATACAATAAGCAAGCAAGCAATTCTGCAGCAGACACCTACTAGATAGCCTCTAATTCAATTCCAACACCATCTACTTTGAGATAATGTCAGATCACACAGGTGGAGGGTTCAGTCCCACAAGACTGCCCCACAACTTACAATGCCAATTGCAAGCTCCAGGTTATTTAACCTGTGCTTCTGACTAACTGGCTGTAAACTGGGGATCCACGACCCCCTCCTTGGTTCGACTAATTTGCTAGAGCAACTCACAGAACTCAAGGAAACAGTTTACTGGTATATTATAAAGTATATTACAAAAGATACAGATGAAAAGCTGCATGGAGCAAAGAATGAAAAGGGGTGTGGAGCTTCCATGCCCTCCCCAAAGATGACACCCTCCTGGAACCTCTATTTGTTCAGCTACCTAGAAGCTGTCTGTACCCTCATCCTCTTAGGCATTTTATGAAGATTTCATTGCAGAGGCACGATTAAAAGATGGACAACCTTGTAGAAATGTGACTGAACAAAAAGGATATGACCTAATACTAATAGACTGAGTTGAAACCCTGCCAGGCCTGTCTGTTCAGATTCTTCTTTCCCTCTCTGTGTAGCATTATTTCATCCAGATATGGGGCAGGACCCCTTCTGAAATGAGAGTCTTTTTTTTTTTATTATTTCTAGTAGAGACAGGGTTTCTCCACATTGGTCAGGCTGATCTCGAACTCCCGACCTCAGGAGAACCACCCACCTCGGCCTCCCAAAGTGCTGGGATTACAGGCATGAGCCACCGTGCCTGGCCTGAAATGAGAGTCTTATGATCTCCAATTAGACAAGGTAGGTGAGAGAATTTTTTACTGCCAGCCTCCAAGACGGAAGGGTAGGGGAAGAAGATTCTTGCTTTGAGAAGAAAAAGGAGAGCAAGAGAAGGTCAGAGAGAGAGAGAGAGAGAGAGATTCTGTTTTCTTTTTTCTTTCTTTTTTTTTTTTTTTTTTGCGACAGAGTCTTACTCTGCCACCCAGGCTGGAGTGCAGTGGCAAGATCTCGGCTCACTGCATGCTCTACCTCCAGGGTTCAAGTGATTCTCCTGCCTCAGCCTCCTGAGTAGCTGGGATTACAGGTGCCCGCACTGCACCTGGCTAATTTTTGTATTTTTAGTAGAGACAGGGTTTCATCATGTTGGCCAGGCTGGTCTCAAACTCCTGACCTCAGATGATCTGCCCGCCTCAGCCTCCCAAAGTGCTGGGGTTACGGGCCTGAGCCATCACACCTGGCCAAGATCCTGTTTTCCAAGGCCTGCTTCTGAGGTCTAAAGCACCCAACATTATAACAAGGGCTACTGGAGTCATAAGCCAGGAACCACAGAAGCAAACATATATATGTTTTCACAGATATCTACCATCATCATTATTTTAAAAATACATGAACAAGACATTTTACATGATTGCCCTTTCTCCTTGAACTTGTAGTTTGATTAGACTTCCCTCACGATAATTTAAATGAATGTAATACAGTTTTAATCTTTAAAGTTTTATTTACTTCATTATTCTTTTCTTCAACAAAAATACATATATAAATTTTTTTTTTTTTTTTTTTTTTTGAGATGGAGTCTCGCTCTGTCACCAGGCTGGAGTGTAGTGGTGCAATCTTGGCTCACTGCAACCTCCACCTCCCGGGTTCAAGCGATTCTCCTGCCTCAGCCTCCCAAGTAGCTGGGACTACAGGTGCACACCACCTCGCCCAGCTAATTTTTGTATTTTTAATAGAGATGGGGTTTCACCATGTTGGCCAGGATGGTCTCGATCTCCTGACCTCGTGATCCGCCTACCTCGGCCTCCCTAAGTACTGGGATTATAGGCGAGCGCTACCGCAACCGGCCAAATTACGTTTTTTAAAAAATTTTTCTATGACCATGTAAAAAATTATTTTAGATTGAGTAATCATAATTAGTCACAGTACACAATTTATCAAAACAACATACATATATTACAACCTTCTTAGGCATTGAACTATTAGTGAATAATATTTTTTTTCTTAGAGATGGGATTTTGCTATGTTGCCTAGGCTGGCCTTGAACTCCTGGTCTCAAGCAATCCTCCCACTCCTGCCTCCTGAGTAGCTGGGGCTACGGGCACGCACCACCATGCCCCATGCAATTTTTTATGTTACAGCTTTTGAGAGTCATGATACATAAAAAGATTTTATTGGAAATGTCTCTTTTAACAAAAAGGATAGACCAGCCTAAGCAACATAGAGAGACCCCATCTCTGCAAAAAATTTTTTAAAAATTAGGTGGGCATGGGCCGGGTGCGGTGGCTCACGCCTGTAATCCCAGCACTTTGGAAGTCCGAGGTTAGCAGATCACGAGGTCAAGAATCCGAGACCAACCTGGTTAACATGGTGAAACCCCGTCTCTACTAAAAATACAAAAATTAGCCAGGCATGGTGGCACACACCTGTAATCCCAGCTACTTGGGAGGCTGAGGCAGGAGAATTGCTTGAACCCAGGAGGCGGAGGTTACAGTGAGCCAAGATCGTGCCACTGCATCTCAGCCTGGGTAACAGAGCAAGACTCCATCTCAAAAAAAAAAAAAAAAAAAAAAATTAGACGGGCACGCTGGCACACACCTGTGGTAATATAGAAAGAGGGTTCCTCACAAGACAGAGGGGGGCAACAGAAGCCAGGCAAAAGAGGCAGTGTCCCTAAGTCAGGGCTGGAGAGGCATTCTGCCAAATGCACAGGGGCTTGAAAGAAAACAAACCCGGAAGAGACCACGGAAAGCTACAACCCTGTCATTGTGAAACTCCCAAAGATGGGACACCATATGCCTGAGATTCTCGAGTTTGTACATGTTGTCTTTTCATATGTTACATATTTTATATGTATATATATGCAGCATCCCTTTTTCTGTGGCGAGCGGCCCTTCTCCTTACCACATGGTTCTTATGGGGCCAGCATTCCCAGTACTCCAAAACCCCACTGACCCAGGGCCCAGGGATCATGGATTGCCATTCCCCAGTCAGAAGATGGCTCAAAAAGAGCAATCTGTTTAACTGTAGGAGATTGGAGGCTTTTTGTTCTTGTTTATTTGGTTTTTTTTTTTTGAGATGGAGTCTTGCTCTGTCACCCAGACTGGAGTACGGTGGCACAATCTTGGCTCACCACAACCTCTGCCTCTCGGGTTCAAGAGATTCTCCTGCCTCAGCCTCCTGAGTAGCTGGGATTACAGGCCCCCGCCACCACGCCCGGCTAATTTTTGTATTTTTAGTAGAGACGGAGTTTCACCATGTTGGCCACGCTGGCCTCGAACTCCTGACCTCAGGTCATCTGCCAATCTCAGCCCCACCAAAGTGCTGGGATTACAGGTGTGAGCCACTGCACCTGGCTTTCTCTGCCTCCCCTTGAAAGTCAATATTTTCTGGGTTTCAGCTGCAAATCACTCTACCTGCTCTTTCTTTGCAATCTCCACTCACTCGTCTTCAAGTACTTAAATGACTCTTTAATTTCTCTCTCCAGTTAGGTCTCCTGGACATCACCCACATGTCCCATTTGTGCTTCAAACTTAATGTGTTTCCAACTGAATTTGACTTCCTTCTCAAACCTGCTTCCTGTATCTGTCAGAGTGTGTGGAACCAGCATCCAGTCGACCAAGCCATAGAACTGGGAGCAGTATATAATTCCATCCTCTCTCACCTTTACTCACTACATGCCGATGGTCACTGAGTAGTATCAGTTAGGGTTTCTCTGTTTCCTAGCACAGAAACCAACTCATGTAAACACAACAAGATTTGTAGAAGAGTACTGGAGAAGTTCACAGAAACATAGGAAAATTAAAGAACTAGGCTTCATGAAGGATAGAAAGCAGGCAACTGTGGTGTTCTCCCCAAGAGGAGCTTGAAGACCATCCCCCAGAGAGCTATACCCAGATAATTCGGCAACAATACGGCCTTTCATTTATGGATGGGGTGGAATAAGAATTATAAACTCCAAACTTTTTATTCAACCTTAGTTAAAATGAAAAGAAACCATTGGTTGCAATGCTATTGGATGAGAGGTAACTAATCTTGTTGATGTAAATCTTCGAGAATCCAAACTGCTGATCCCCACATTTCTCAACAACAAAAGAAGGAGATGATTAGAGGAAATTTACATTCTGATGACTACAGGAACACAATGAACAAGATATCAACTCTAAGAGACGAAGGTCATATTTAAGTTTCAAATCTTTGCATGCTCTATTTCTTATTATTATGACCATAGCTTCTTTAATAAAGAGCAACAGACTCCCGTTTTAAGTAAATTTTCTCATTCATGCTATAAATGAGTTCACCAGTCTTGTGTTCACATATATACTGTGTAGATTCTTTTGTCAGACCAAGAGTATTTTGAGTGACCCTCTCCCATAGCTGTAGATATTAAAGTCACCTCTGATACAGCTAATTTCAATGCAATACAAAGCTGATGTATACAGTAGTATCTAGATCAAACTCCTGGGAGGGTTGGAATTGATTGATTTAGTTTGGATCACATATCCACCCTGTCAGGGAGAGTTGGGAGTATTAATATAGGAATGGGGATAGGAAAGTTGAACAATAAAGTAAACAATAATAACCGCATCTGATAAGGTTTGGCTCTGTGTCTTCACCCAGTCTCATCTTAAATTGTAATCCCCAGGTGTAGAGAAAGGGACCTGGAGGAAGTGATTGGATCATGGGGGTGGTTCCCCCCATGCTGTTCTCAATAGTGAGGGAGTTCTCACAAGATCTGGTTGTTTGATAAGTGCCTGGCATTTCCCCTGCCCTCACTCAGTCTCTCTCCTGCTGCCATGTAAGGCGTGCCCTGTTTTCCCTTCACTTTCCAAGATTGTAAGTTTCCTGAGGCCTCCTCAGGCATACAGAACTGTGAGTCAATTAAACCTCTCTCCTTTTTAAATTACCCAGTCTCAAGTAGTACCTTTACAGCAGTGTGAAAACGGACTAATACAATATCTCACTATACAGCAAATATTCAGTCTGCTTAAAGTGGCCTTAAACTGTCACTTTATCTCAATACCGTGCCTTAGTCCACTTTCTCTAAAGCATATTTCAGTAAAAATAAGATCTGTCTTTAATCCCTTGCATTTTGGCTTCTGACTTCTTTTTTATTACTATTACTATTATTATTATTATTATTATTATTATTATTATTATTTTGAGACAGAGTCTTACTCCGTCACCCAGGCTGGAGTGCAGTGGCGTGATCTCGGCTCACTGCAGCCTCCGCCTCTTGGGTTCAAGGGATTCTCCTACCTCAGCCTCCAGAGTAGGCATTACAGATGTGTACCACCACACTAGGTTAATTTTTGTATTTTTAGTAGAGATGGGGTTTTTGCCATCTTGGCAAGGCTAGTCTCAAACTCCTGACCTCAGGTGATCCACCCTCCTTGACCTCCCAAAGTGCTAGGAATATAGGTGTGAGCCACCATGCCCAGTCAGCTTCTGGCTTCTTTACCCCGATGAAGATCACCACTGTTACTCTTGTGGAAAAAAAAGAAAAGAAATTCTTATCTGAGGAATATGAGCTCCTTTAAATTATCAGACCCAAGCCAGGTTCAGTGGCTCATACCTGTAATCCCAGCACTTTGGGAGACTGAGGCGGGCAGATCACATGAGGTCAGGAGTTTGAGACCAGCTTGGCCAACATGGCAAAACAATGTCTGTACTAAAAATACAAAAATTAGCCAGGTGTGGTGGCCCATGCCTGTAATCCCAGCTATTTGAGAGGCTGAGGCAGGAGAACTGCTTGAACCCAGGAGGCGGAGGTTGCAGTGAGCTGAGATCACGCCACTGCATTCCAGCCTGGGCCATAGAGCGAGACTCCATCTCAAAATAAACAAACAAACAAACAGGCTCAGAGAAGCACTGGAATAAAAGCGCAGTCATATCACCCTCCCTTAAGCTAAATAATTACCTCTTGAAGCCACTTGCTATGTGGGTTGTAGATTAATTGATGCCAAAAGCCATTGAATGGCATATACCCTATAGCTGATACGTAGCCAAACACTAACCAATGTTATTTCTGTAAACAAATAGGAATTCCTAACAACTTTTGTAATCACCCCCTTCTCCTGATTTGTTCTTCTTTCTTTAAAAACTTGAGCCTCCTCTTTGTTCCCCAGAGCGTTCTCCAAGGCAACTTGGAAGTATGTTCCAGACTGCAGTCCTCAACCTTGGCCCAGATAAACTCTTTATAAAAATCAATTATGCCTCGGCTTCTTCCTTTGAAGTCAACACTCAGAGTTTACCAGTGACTTCTCATATGATGTTTAGTGATTTTTCAGGACAGCTTAGTCTTGCTGACATCTATCAAACATCAGACACTTCATGCAGCTCTATCTTCTTGTCAGCCTTGACTCATTTTTCTTCTTTCTGAAGTCTACCTGTTTGGCTGCATGCGGTGGCTCACGCCTGTAATCCCAGCACATTGGGAAGCCAAAGCAGGTGGATCACTTGAGGTCAGGAGTTAGAGACCAGCCTGGCCAACATGGTGAAACCCTGTCTCTACTAAAAATACAAATTTTTGTATTTTTTGGACAGAAAATACAGTAACACATGGTGGCATGTGTCTGTAATTCCTGTTACTTGAGAGGCTGAGGCAGGAGAATTGCTTGAACCTGGTAGGCGGAGGTTGCAGTGAGCCAAGATAGCACCACTGCACTCCAGCCTGGGCGACAGAACAAGACTCTGTCTAAATAAATAAATAAATAAAGTCTATCTGTTTCCATTCTTCTCTCCCCTTCCTGATAGCTATGTACCTCATTTAAGTTTTTGCTTAACCTTAGAGCAATGGGGTGCTGAAATGATCAAATGTGCATTTCAAAAAGATTACATTGGCTGCAGAGTTCAAAAAAATTATTAAAGGCGAGCAAAAGTGAATGAATATAATAACATGTTGAGAGTCTATTTCAGTAATTCCAGAGAGAAATAGAAATTTGAATTATGGTGGTGGTGATAAAGATGGAGGGATTTGGATGAACACAAAACAGATTTAAAAGTCAAAACCAATGATGGACTAGATAAGGGAGATGAAGGATGACTGCCATGCTCCTGACTTAGAAAATTATGTGGCACATAGGAAAACCAGATGTGTAGGGGAGGATGCTGGAATTCAGTTTGGGGCATGTTGAGTTGGAGGTGACTTTGAGATATTCAAGGAGAGATGTCCAGTAAACAGATAAATGAATCTGGAGGTCATATTGTACTGTCATGGAGGTGAATATAAACTTGTGAATTATCCTGGTACATGTGGTATTTGAAGCTAAGATTATGAATGAAGTCAGTTAAGGAGATAGTATGGAATCAAGGGAAGATTTGACTCAGCAGAGAAGAATGAACTGGCAAAGAAGACAGGTGGACTAGCCACAGAAGTGAGAGGAGAGCCTCAAGCCATGGAGAGCTTCAAGAATGGAATTAAGCCAGGTGTGGTGGCTCATGCCTGTAATCCCAACACTTTGGCAGGCCAAGGTAGGAGGATCACTTGAGCCCAGGAGTTCGAGACCAGTCGATACCAGTCTGAGCATTAGAGTGAGACTCCTGTCTCTACAAAAAGAAAACACAAAAACAAAAAACAAATGGAATAGAATCATCACTCCCATCAAAATGTTCTGAGAAGACAAATGATAGAACTTTAAAACCTGTTAGTTAAACTTGGGTGCAGTGGCTCACACCTTTAATCCTAGTGCTTTGGGAGTCAAAGGCAGGCAGATCACTTGAGCTCAGGAGTTTGAGACCAGCGTGGGTAACATGGTAAAATCCTGTTTCTACAAAAAATACAAAAATTAGCTGGGAGTGGTGGTGCACACCTGTAGTCCCAGCTACTTGGGAGACTGAGGTGGGAAGACTGCTTGAGCCCAGCAGGCGGAGGTTGTAGTGAGCTGAGATCACACCACTGCACTCCAGCCTGGGCAACAGAGCGAGACTCCATTTCAAAAAATAAAAATAAAAAAAGTCACTGTCATGAAAGATTTTAAAAAACAAAGTAAGCCGGCAGTGGTGGCTCACACCTGCAATTCCAGCACTTTGGGAGGCCAAGGTGTGAGGATCGCTTGAGCACAGGAACTCAAGACCAGCCTGGGCAACATGGCAAGACCCCATCTCTATTTAAAAATATATACATAAATAAAACAAAATGTGTGTTTTGGAGGGGTCTGTGTTAAGTTGACTAAAGATGCAACCAAATCCTTGACTGGACGTTAGAAAGCATCTCTAAAGACCTTTCTGTGAAAATTAAGGAAATTTGAATGAGACTATGTATTAGGTAATAATATTGTACTCATTCTGAATGCCTTATATGTGATAGTGATACTTTGGTTATGTCAGAGAATATGCTTGTTCTTACATAATAGAAACAAATGTTTAGGGAGTAAATGTAATAATGTCCACAACTTAATTTAAAACATATATGTGTGCAAAAACCAAAAAAATGCAAACTGTGTGCAAAAAATGTGTGCAAAACCAAAAAACTGTATCTGTGCAAAAACAAATGTGGATGTGTGAAAAACCAAAATGTGTATGTGTGAATGTGTGTGTGTGTGTGTGGCTGTGTGGGTGTGACAGAGAGAACAAATGTCACAAAATGTCGTCATCCGGCAAAACCAGATGAAGGGTATTAGAGTATTCCTTTGTGCTATTCTTCCTACTTTGCTGCAGGATTGAAATTTTCAAAATAATGAATATTTTACTACAAAAACAAAACAAAAGGCTTATTTACAATCATATCCAACGCTTGCAATTATGAGATTATACTCCCAAAGAATTCTCACAAAACAATTGCATTAATAGGCTATATTTGTTTCACTTCTTACCTATTGATTTGATCAAGTGACCACTGTAAATTGATAGGTCACGGTTGAAAACATGCCATGAGGCAGAGTCCTGGATATAATTAAGCCATAGTAAGGCGAGCCAATATGGAAGTATATATGGCATTGGTTTCCTCTATCACCCCCTTCTTTCCTTCCTGAAGGTAGGAGTTATTGGCAAGACAAAGTAATAGATAAGTAGACTTCAGTAGCATAACAATGCATCAAAGTTAGTAAGGCAAAAGTCTGTTTTGCAGCTGCTCTTTTCTGAGGAATCTGAAAAACCTAAGCCTTCTGCTATGGAAAGAAGAATCTAGGGTATCAGCCGGGCACAGTGGCACACACCTGTAATCCCAGCACTTTTGGAGGCCGAGCAGGTGGATCACCTGAGGTCAGGAGTTTGAGACCAGCCTGACCAACAAGGTGAAACCCCGTTTCTACTAAAATACAAAAATTAGCTGGGTGTGGTGGCATGCACCTATAGTCCCAGCTACTCCGGAGGCTGAGACAGGAGAATCACTTGAACCCAGGAGGTGGAGATTGCAGTGAGCCCAGATAGCACCACTGCACTTCAGCCTGGGCAATGGAGCGAGATTCTGTCTCAAAAAAAAAAAAAAAAAATCTAGGCTATCTTTCCAGGTAAGAACCAGAAACAAAGTTCAACTTGACCTACAGAAACTTTGTGGCATACCTGCAGAGTGGAAACTGTGCCCTGTGGGAATCTCCATTCCCTTTTACCCGGTTCTGTACTTCCTCTCCTCCTCAAGAGATCATTTATTAGCAACAAAATGCATCAAGTAGTGAGGCGTGGCCTGGCGGTGGCTCACGCCTGTAATCCCAGCACTTTGGCGGGCGGAGGCGGGCAGATCACGAGGTCAGGAGATAGAGACTATCCTGGCTAACACGGTGAAACCCCGTCTCTACTAAAAATACAAAAAACTAGCTGGGCGAATAAAAAAGGTTGAGTTTGTGTCCTTTGTAGGGACATGGATGCAGCTGGAAACCATCATTCTTAGCAAACTATCACAAGAACAGAAAACCAAACACCACACGTTCTCACTCATAGGTGGGAACTGAACAATGAGATCACTTGGACTCGGGAAGGGGGACATCACACACCGGGGCCTATCATGGGGAGGGGGGAGGGGGGAGGGAGTGCATCGGGAGTTATACCTGATGTAAATGACGAGTTGTTGGGTGCTGACGCGTTGATGGGTGCAGCACAGCAACATGGCACAAGTATACATATGTAAGAAACCTGCACGTTATGCACATGTACCCTAGAACTTAAAGTATTATAATAATAAAAAAAAAAAAATAAAAATAAAAATAAAAAAACTAGCTGGGCGAGGTGGCAGGCGCCTGTAGTCCCAGCTACTCGGGAGGCTGAGGCAGGAGAATGGCGTGAACCTGGGAGGCGGAGCTTGCAGTGAACCGAGATCACGCCACTGTACTCCAGCCTGGACGACAGAGCAAGACTCCGTCTCAAAAAAAAGAAAAAAGAAAAAAAAAGTAGCCAGGCGTGATGGCTCACACCTGTAATCTCAACACTTTCGGAGGCTGAGGCAGATGGATTGCGTGAGTTCAGGAGTTCAAGACCAGCCTGGCCTCATGGCAAAACCCCATCTCTACAAAAAATACAAAAATTAACCAGGCGTGGTCATGCGTGCCTGCGGTCCCAGCTACTTGGGAGGTTGAGGCTGGAGGATCACGTGAGCACAGGAGGTGGAGGTTGCAGTCAGCTGTGACTGTGCCACTGCACTGCAGCCCGGGTGACAGAGTGAGACCTTGTCTCAAAAAAATAATAAAACAAGTGCATAAATTATAATGTACAAACCTTGCTATCCACAAGACAAAAGTGAGTTTGTCTCATTGTGAAAGATCTAAGCCTTCCGCCTGAGGAGAGGAAATATCCTAGGTTGCCCTTCCAGGAAGACAGGTCATCTTAATCTCATGAACCTTGTGGCTACTCTGCGGAGAGGCCTGAGGAGTAAAAATCCCAGAGGAGACTGCAGTATTAAGAAATAGAGAAAGAGCATAGACTAGAGAGAAATAGGGTTCCCTATTTCTAACTGAATATTCAGTGAAGAGAAACTGAATGTTAACTGAATGTTTAGTGAAGAGAAAACTTTAAAAAAAGAAAGAAAGAAAAACAGGTTGGGTGCGGTGGCTCACATCTGTAATTCCAGCAGTTTGGGAGGCTGGGGTGGGCAGGTTGCTTCATCTCAGGAGTTTGAAAGCAGCCTGACCAACAAGGCAAAACCCCATTGCTATGAAAATACAAAAATTAGCCAGGTGTGGTGGTGCATGCCTGTAATCCCAGCTACTTGGGAGGCTGAGGTGGGAGGTGGAGGCTTCAGTGAGCCGCGATCACGCCACTGCACTCCAGCCTGGGCAACTGAGCCAGACCCTGGCTTAAAAAAAAAAAAAAAACCAAAATCATTGGATTACTCTGTGGTATATAGTGGAACACAGGTTCAGGAGCTGTGCTGCCTGGTTTGGAATCTGTCTCTTTACTAGTTGTCCAATGCTTATTAGCTGAACTGTTACCAGAAACACTGTAACACATGCAGTAAACACTATACTCAGCTATTTGTCCTATAGACTCCATGTATGTTTTTTGACTTTTTTCTGATTATAGTATCTGCACATCTTCCTGGCATAAGGAAGGTGTTATATATGAGGAAGTGGAATTTCTGAATGAGAGAAACACAGGGGAAGGAAAAGAATATGTCATTTGGTGGTTAAGAAAGGATTAAAGAAACCGGGGGTATTAAAAGACTTGTATGAGGCTGGGCACGTTGTCTCGTGCTTATAATCCCAGCATATTGCTGGAAGTCAGGGACCCCGAACAGAGGGACCGGCTGGAGCCAAGGCAGAAGAACATAAATTGTGATGATTTCATGGACATTTATCAGTTCCCCAAATTAATACTTTTATAATATCTTATGCCTGTCTTTACTGCAATCTCTGAACATAAATTGTGAAGATTTCATGGACATTTATTACTTCCCCAATCAATAATCTTTTTTATGCCTATCTTTAATCTCTTAATCCTGTTATCTTTGTAAGCTGAGAATGTACGTCACCTCAGGACCACTATTGTACAAATTGATTGTAAAATATGTGTATTTGAACAATATGAAATGAGTGTACCCTGAAAAAGAACAGAATAACAGCAATTTTCAGGGAACAAGGGAAGATAACCATAAGGTCTGATTGCCGGCAGGGTCGGGCAGAATAGAGCTATATTTTCCTTCTTGCAGAGAACCTACAGATGGACGTGTGAGTAGGAGAAATACGGCTGAATTCTTTTCCCAGCAAGGAATATTAATAATTGAGATCCTGGAGAAGGAATGCATTTCTGGGGGTAGGTCTATAGATGGCTGCTCTGGGAGTGTCTGTCTTTTGTGGTTGAGATAAGGACTGAAATACACCCTGGTCTCCTGCAGTACCCTCAGGCTTACTAGGATTGGGAGATTCCAGCCTGGTACATTCTAGTCAGACTGGTTGTCTGCTCTCGAACCCTGTTTCCTGTTTTTTTTTTTTTTTTTCTGGGGGGGGACGGAGTCTCACTCTGTCGCCCAGGCTGGAGTGCAGTGGCGCGATCTCGGCTCACTGCAAGCTCCACCTCCCAGGTTCACGCCATTCTCCTGCCTCAGCCTCTGGAGTAGCTGGGACTACAGGCGCCCGCCACCATGCCTGGCTAATTTTTTTTATTTTTAGTAGAGACGGGGTTTCACCGTGTTAGCCATTGCACTCCAGCCTGGGCAACAGGTGGGAGACTCTGTCTCAAAACAAAAACAAAAACAAACAAACAAAAAAACAAACTCTTACATATAAGCCATCCAGGGAGTTAGGTCTTAAGCATGAGCTGCTTGATTCTCCTTGCTTGGTGCCCTGGAGATAAAAACCCTCCTTTGTCCTGCTACAAAACTCAGTGTGGATGTTTGGCCTTACTTGCTGGGCAAGCAGACCCAGTTTGATTTGGTAACAGATATATGCAACGATGTGGCTGAATCTCAGAAGCAGTATGCTAGGTGAGAGATGTGAGATGCAAGAAGGTAGACCCTGTATAATTCAATTTATGACATTCTAAAAAAACAGAATTATAGGGACAGAAATCAGATAAGTGGTTGCCAGGGGATGGGAATGTAGAGAAATGCCCAAGGGAATTTGGGGGATAATGAAAATGGTGATTACATGATTGTATTTACCTGTCCAGTTGAATATTGCTTTGTATAGATTTGTCAAATGGAATTGTGTACCTTAAAAAGGTGAATTTTACGTCAATAGAAATGAAAGCATATTTCCATACAAAGACTTAGATATGCCTGTTCACAGCAGCTTTATTTATAATAGTCAAAACCTGGAACTATCTGTAATGTCCAGCAACTGGTGAGTGGATAAACAATAGTGGTCCATCCACACGATGGAAAACTGCACTATCCACTGATGGAAAGGAATGCACTGCTGATACATGCCACAACATGGGTGAAATCTCAAAGTGAAATGAATGAAAAACGTATAGTATAACATTCCATTTTTAGAAAATTCGAGAAAATATTAACTAATCTATAGTGACAGATAGCAGATCAGTTGTTGCCTGTAAAGGGAGGAGGCAGAGAGAGGAAGAAATTACAAAGGGACTTCAGAAAAGTTTTGGAGGTGACAGATATGTTCATTATACTATTGCAATGATGGTTTCATGGGTGTACAAGTATGTCAAAATTCATCAGCCAGGTGCAGTGGCAACTCATCAAATTGTTCTCTTTTTTTTTAATTTTAAATTTTTTTTTTTTTTTTTTGAGACAGTGTCTCACTCTGTCATCCAGGCTGGAGTGCAGTGGCATGATCTTGGCTCACTGCAACCTCCTCTTCCCAGGTTCAAGTAATTCTCCCACCTCAGCCTTCCGAGTAGCTGAGATTATAGGTGCATGCCACCAGGCCCAGCTAATTTTTGTATTTTTAGTAGAAATGGGGTTTCACCATATTGGCCAGGCTGGTCTCGAACTCCTGACCTCAGGTAGTCCACCCACCTCAGCCTCCCAAAGTGCTGGGATTACAGGAATGAGTCACCGCACCTGGTCTGTACTCTTTAAATATATGCAGTTTATTGTTCATCAATTAAGCCTAGATAAAGCTTTAAAAAATTGTATGTCAATAAACTTGACTTTGGGAAAAGAAGGGGAGCAGAGAAAAAACGTTCAAGGAAATGAAAGGCCAAAGTGCAGGATGGCTCTGTGGATGGATGTCAACATCCAAAATACTCCAGGACTTGGGATGTAGAGGAAGATGTAAGCTAAGTGAGCACTGATGTGGGAGCAGCCAGAGGAGCAAGGCTGCTGAGCCTACCACCTGTTCCAGTGGCATGCCAGGTGTGAGATCGAGCAGTTTATACTAGTGAGGGCTGCACAGGAAAAACATTATCAGATAAGGTAGGAAGTGAGAATAGCATTAAAAAGAAAAACTTTAGACAAATTAAATTTGTCAGCATTTATTTGAGCAAAGAATCATGCATGAACTGGGCAGCCCTCAGAACCAGAAAAGGTTTAGAGAACACAGTGTGGGCAGGCGGTATTTATAGACAGAAATGGAAGTGAGGTACAGAAACCGCTGGATTGGTTACTACTCTGCTTTGCCTTATGTGGGCATGGTCTGATCAGTTGGCAGCCTGTGATTGGCTGAAGCTTAGCTGCTGTGATTGGCTGCAATTCAGCTATTTGTTACAAAAGTACACTCTTAAGTTAGGCTTTGGGTTTGTTTATGTGCCAAGCTAGGTTGCAGTTCCTTATGTAGGGACTGAGGTACGGAGGCAGCCTCAGGCCAAATTTAGTTTAACAGTCAGTTCTGTGAGGCTGTTGAGGATGCAGAGGAATTTGTGACAACTAAATCGGTTCCAGACGCCTCAGTGGAGGGTTTGAGGGTGGTTGTGAGGGGTTGGGTGAGCCTGGGAAGAATGCATGGAAGCATGGGGTTTTGGGCACAGGAATAGAAATATCACACCTTCTCTTGGAGCAGGAAGGCAGGGGCAGAAAGGGACTGGGATTATCAGAGACACAAAGCATTTCTTAGTCTAGGGTAAATTCAAACTGGATTCCAGCAGTTATTTTCCCTCTGCCTGATAGTATTTGTTGACCTAGAGGAAAGCATCTTAGGCAAAATTAATAAAAGCAGAGAGTTTGTTTGAGCCAAGTTTGAGGAAGCACAGATTCACGTTGCCTTCTATACACTCTGATTAGCAGCACTTACAAGTGGTTTTTGTTTTTGTGTTGTTTTGTTTTGTTTTGGGGACAGGGTGTTGCAGTCTCTGTTGCCCAGGCTGGAGTGCAGTGGTGTGACCACAGCTCACTGCAGCCTCAACCTCCTGGGCTCAGGTGATCCTCCCACTTCAGCCTCCCAGGTATCTGGAACCGCAGGTATGCACCACCACTTGCACAGCTAATTTTTTTTTTTTTTTTTTTGAGACGGAGGCTCGCTCTGTCACCCAGGCTGGAGTGCAGTGGCCGGATCTCAGCTCACTGCAAGCTCCGCCTCCCGGGTTTATGCCATTCTCCTGCCTCAGCCTCCCAAGTAGCTGGGACTGTAGGCGCCCGCCACCTCACCCGGCTAGTTTTTTTGTATTTTTTAGTAGAAACGGGGTTTCACGGGGTTAGCCAGGATGGTCTCGATCTCCTGACTTCATGATCCGCCCGTCTTGGCCTCCCAAAGTCCTGGGATTACAGGCTTGAACCACCGTGCCCGGCCTTGCACAGCTAATTTTTAAATTCAGTGGGATCTCCCTATGTTGCCCAGGCTGGTCTCAAACTCCTGACCTCAAGCAGTCTTCCTGCCTCAGACTCCCAAAGTGCTGGGATTACAGATGTGAGCCACCTTGCCCAGATGGATTTTTTTTTTTTTTTTGAGACAGAGTCTTGCTCTGTTGCCCAGGCTGGAGTGCAGTGGCACAATCTCGACTCACTGCAAGCTCCGCCTCCCAGGTTCACACCATTCTCCTGCCTCAGCCTCCCCAGTAGCTAGGACTACAGGTGCCCGCCACCACGCTCGGCTAATTTTTTTGTATTTTTAGTAGAGACGGCGTTTCACCATGTAAGCCAGGATGATCTTGATCTACTGACTTCGTGATCCGCCTGCCTCAGCCTCCCAAAGTGCTGGGATTACAGGCGTGAGCCACCACGCCCGGCCCCAGATGGATTTTCAAAGGAAAAGAAGAGGTAGTTCCTAAGTTATTTACCAAAAATTCACATTAAAATAACATATTGATTGTCTATACATAATTTTTTGTGTCACAAATTTCAGGAGCATGAAAATAATGGGTGAGACAGCTAGTCAGTCTTTAAACAGTTGCCACTGGGTATGGGTGTGGGGGCTGACTCATGTTTCTCTTGCAAACCTCACAGTGCTCAGGCTGCTCTGAGCCATCTTTCTTTTCTCATATTGATAGTATTGTTTGCCTACAGATCTTCCTTATCTTGTAGATATTGGCCCAGCCCAATTGCAAAGCTAATCTAGGCAGAAGCATAGTGGATGGCTATGGGTAGGCCTTGGAATTCTTTGAGGCCCCTTCCTCCCAATGAAACACGCTGGGCACTGATGTTGCTCCCACATTATCTCAGTCTCCTTTGAGGCCACATGACCTGGGAGTCATTTTCCATGCTCAACATTGGATGCCAGCCCTTCCCAAAAGTCCTCATTTGTTGGGCCCTGATCTGCCTGGGGATAAGAGACAAGGCAGGTTGCAATTTAGCCAAATGATTTTCTAAGTGTGTCAATCTTACCAAGTCACAGTTGATGTCCTTGCTGGCTTAGAAATGTTCATCTTTGCTTTGGTCCTAACTGGGCATGTTCTGATTTGCTTTACAACTTGGCTTTTGTCTTTATGAGTAATCTTTTTTCTTCTGTATCACTCCTCTTATTTAAGACACATCCACTAGTTTTTGAAAATAAGGGGCTGGGAGAGGGGAGATAATAAATAATTAATGTTTGTTTAGATAGCCCAACATTGCTAAAACCCATCTTAGCTTTCCCCTGGTTTCCTCTCCCATGGTTAGTGGCATTATCTACTCTATTTGTTCTCTAAACTGGAAACCTTGGGAATCATTTCCCTGCTCCTGAATTCTTAGATTTATCTGTCTTTTGAATTGTCTCTTGAGACCGAGTGCGGTGGCTCATGCCTGTAATCCTAGCACTCTGGGAGACAGAGGCGGGTGAATTGCCTGAGCTCAGGAGTTTGAGACCAGCTTGGCCAACAAGGTGAAACTCTGTCTCTACTAAAAATACAAAAAATTAGCCGGGTGTGGTGGCAGGCACCTGTAATCCCAGCTACTCCGGAGGCTGAGGCACGAGAATCACGTGAACCAGGGAGGCAGACGTTGCAGGCTGCACTCCAGCCTTGGCGACAGAGCAAGACTCTGCCTCAAAAAAAAAAAAAAAAAAAAAAAAAGGAAATGAATTGTCTCTTGAATTTGAAATCCAATTTTCTCTCTCTGTTACTTTCATCTAGAATATTGCATAGTTGCTTTCCCATTGTCCTTTCCTCCATTCACATTTATTAAACAGTTGAGTATACAGATGAATTAAATATGGTATGACAGTGTAATGCAATTGGACACTAACAGTTAAGACAGAAAACAGATCACAGTGGATTATGTAATTCTTATTATCTCATGAAAGGAATTATCGAAGTTTTCCTGAGATTCACACTTTTTCCTGGCACTTGATTCTAGAAAAAGCTATTCCTTGGTTAAATTGACCAGTAGAAAACATGTTGATCATTTTTTTCAAAGGAATTTTCCTTCTTTTTTCTTTTTTTGAGATAGGGTATTGCTCTGTCTCCCAGGTTGGAGTCCAGTGGCGCAATCTGGGCTCACTGCAACCTCTGCCTCCCGGGTTCAAGCGATTCTCCTGCCTCAGCTGCCCTAGTCACTGGGATTACAGGCGTGCATCACCATGCCCAGCTACTTTTTGTATTTTTGGTGAAGATGGGGTTTCGCCATGTTGCTCAGGCTGGTGTCGAACTCCTGGGCTCAAGTGATCCACCCGCCTTGGCCTCCCAAAGTGCTGGGATTACAGGGATGAGCCAACGCACCCAGCCGGGAATTTCCTGTTTTAGAAATTTTAAAACATTGCTAGCTGTGATGGCTCATCACAGCTCATTGCTTGAGGACAGGAGTTCCAGACCAGCCTGGGCAACATCTTGAGACCCATCTTTAAATAGAAGGAGGCTAGGTGAGGTGGCTGACACCTGTAATCCTAGAACTTCAAGAGGCCAAAGTGGGAGGATCATTTGAGCCCAGGAGTTGGAGACCAGCCTGTGAAACAGAGAGAGACCCATGTCTCTACGAAAAAAGAAAAAATAGCCAGGTATGTTGGCATTCACCTCTAGTCTCAGCTACTCAGGAAGCTGAGGTGGAAGGATTGCTTGAGCCCAGGAGTATGATGAGGCTGCAGTGAGCCGTGATCATGCCATTGCTCTCCAGCGTGGGTGACAGAGTAAGACCCTGTCTCTTGAAAAAGAAAAGAAAAACAGTACTGAAGCAAAACAGCTCTGTGAGCCTAAGTAAAACTTAAGGCAAAGCCCTACCTCTGAGAGCTAGTGGAGCTAGCTGAAGGAAAGGCATTGAAATCTACTCTGTAAATTTCCCAAAAATGATATACCCAGAGCCGAATTTAATGGAACTTAGTGAACAGTTAGCCCATGTATTCCATTCTGTGTATTTTACTAGAAGGTGTTTCAAATACGCATTTCATGGGTGTAATCTGTTCAAGACTGAGTTCTTAGACAAATGCCTTAAGGGAGGATCTTATGTGCTTTTGATTGAAGAAATCCATAGTGTACCAAATGATTAGGTGGTAATGTTAGCCACTGCGCCCGGCCATATGTAAGAGTTTTTAAAGGCAGGGAGCAGAAGTTACAGGTACAATCATAAATCAATATATGGAGGCAATACATTGAGTTGACTTTAAAAGGCGGGACCTCTCAAAGCAGAAGCCTAGAAGTTATAGGTGGATTCAAAGATTTTCTGATTTCTGATTGGTTAAGGAGGTAAAGCTTTAAAAATTTTTTAAAGTGGCTGGGCACGGTGGCTCACGCCTGAAATCCCAGCATGTTGGGAGGCCAAGGCAGGTGGATCACCTGAGGTTGGGAGTTCGAGACCAGCCTGACCAACATGGAGAAACCCCATCTCTACTAAAAATAGAAAATTAGCTGGGTGTGGTGGCACATGCCTGTAATCCCAGCTACTTGGGAGGCTGAGGCAGGAGAATCGCTTGAACCCAGGAGGCGGAGGTTGTGGTGAGCCGAGATCACGCCATTGCACTCCAGCCTGGGCAACAAGAGCAAAACTCTGTCTCAAAAAAAAAAAAAAAAAAAAAAATTGAAGTCTAAAAATTTGGGATCAGCAGAAAAGAATGTTAGCTCTGGCCCATGGGTATGACTTCCTTTATGCCTCTCAGGAAGAAATTTGGAACAAAGAAGAGCAGTCAGAATTTAGTCCTTAGTTCCCCCTTATCTGAATTCTACAAGACAGCAGATCTGTTTGGTGAGGGGGGGGGGGTTTGGGTTTCTGAAAAACAACTCAGGAACACATGTTATGATGTTATCTTTGGTTTCTATAGGGAACCAAACATCTGTGATTCTAACTTCCTTGGCTATTGTTTTACACTACTATTACCTTCTTGCTTACCAAGTGGTTCACTTCTCAGGGCTAGCTAGGTGCTTGGAATTTCCCTTGAAGGAACTTAAGATTTTCCTTATTTTCTTTTCTTTCTTTTTTTTTTTTTTTTTTGAGACGGAGTCTCGCTCTGTCGCCCAGGCTGGAGTGCAGTGGCGCGATCTCGGCTCACTGCAAGCTCCGCCTCCCGGGTTCACGCCATTCTCCTGCCTCAGCCTCCCGAGTAGCTGGGACTACAGGCGCCCACAACCGCGCCCGGCTAATTTTTTGTATTTTTAGTAGAGACGGGGTTTCACCGTGGTCTCGATCTCCTGACCTTGTGATCCGCCCGCCTCGGCCTCCCAAAGTGCTGGGATTACAGGCGTGAGCCACCGCGCCCGGCGATTTTCCTTATTTTCATGTGTGAGGGGGGCCTGCAGGCCCATAAGAGGGGTCCCTGCTTCCTCATCGGTAGGTCATTGTTTTCTATTGCTGAGTAGCATTTCATTGTATGAATGTAAGACAATTTATTTATCTGTTACCAGTTGCTACACATTTGAGTTATTTCCAGTTTTTGGCAAGTGTTAATAAAACATCCATAAGCATTTCCAGACAGATATTTTTGTGGGCATGATTTCATTTTTCATGAGTAAATAGCTAGGAGTGGGATTGCTGGGTCATAAAGTAAGTATACATTTAACTATATAAGTACATTATTATTATTATTATTATTATCATCATTATTTTGAGACAGAGTCCCACTCTGTCACCCAGGCTGGAGTGCAATGGTGCGCGATCTCAGCTCGCTGCAACCTCCGCCTCCCAGGTTCAAGTAATTCTCCTGCCTCAGCCTCCCAAGTAGCTGGGATTACAAGTGCCTGCCACCACACCTGGCTAATTTTTTGTACTTTTAGTAGAGATGGGGTTTTGCCATGTTGGCCAGGCTGGTCTTAAACTCCTGACCTCAGTTGATCCACTTGCCTCAGCCTCCCAAACTGCTGGGATTACAGGCGTGAGCCACGGCGCCTGGCCATAAGTACATTATTTATTAAGCTTCGATGCTTTGATTTCTCTTATCCTTTAATCTCTCTACTTTCTTCTTTTTCATTCATTCATTGTTTTTTTTTCCTTTTTCTGGGGGTGGGGGACAGGGTCTTACTCTGTCATCCAGGCTGTAATGCAGTGGCACAATCAGAGCTCACTGCAGTCTCAACTCCTGGGCTCAAGAGATCTTCCTTCCTCAGCCTCCTGAGTATCCAGAACCACAGGCATGCACCACCATGCCTGGCTATTTTTTTAATTTTTTTATACAGATGAGTCTTGCTATGTTGCCCAGGCTGGTCTCGAACTCCTGGCTCAAGTGGTCCGCCCGCCTCAGCCTCTCAAAGTGTTGAGATTACAGGTATGAGCCACCACACCTGGCTCATTCTTTCTTTTTTTAAGAGACAGAGTCTCACTATGTTGCCCAGGCTGGTGTCAAACTCCTGGCCTCTGGCAATCCTCCTGCATTAGCCTCCTGAGAAGCTGGGACTACAGGTGCATGCCACCATGCCCAACTCTCTTTTCTTTTTTTATGTTAACTAACTCTTATCTTCATCTTCCTTACCTCAATTGGACTCCATCATGCATCATTTTAAACAAACTTTTGCTCATATCCTCAACTAGTTATCCCATTGTCTTCCTGTCAAAACCTACCCTACAACCCCTATTCCCTGGGTCAATTCAACTGTCCCTCTTCCCTGTACCTATTCTGGAGCTATGTTGTGTACCTTGAGAAAAATCACTTAATGTACATACTGATATAACATAAAATGGGGGTTTCTAACCTCAAATGGGCCCTTAACACTGCAGGAAAATCCTTCTATGTTTTTGTGATCAACTCATATTCTCCCCAGCAGCCATCTCAAACCTAATCTACTTTTATTTATTTTTTTGAAACGGAGTCTCGGCTCTGTCACCCAGGACAGAGTGTAATGGTGTGGTTTCAGCTCACTGCAACCTCCACCTCCCAGGTTCAAGCAATTCTCCTGCCTCAGCCTCCCAAGTAGCTGGGACTACAGGCACATGCCACCAAGCCCAGCTAATTTTTTTTTTTTTTTTTGTATTTTTAGTAGACACAGGGTTTCACTCTGTTGGCCAGGCTGGTCTCGAACTCCTTACCTTGTGATCTGCCTACCTTGGCCTCCCAAAGTCCTGGGATTACAGGTGTGAGCCACCATGCCCGGCCAAACCTAATCTACTCTTATCAAGCTTCAGATCCCACCCCTATCTCCCTCCTGGGGAGGTCTCAATAGCGGATCTCAGCGGGATCCATTAGATACCAGTTCCAAATCCACTTGCATCTACCCCCTTCTTTGCCTCCTTCCCTTCTATTACAATGAACAGTGGACCCTGGCTCTGGCAGTTTAAGGCTAATTTCTTCACTTGTGCTTCCTCCTAGTTTCTCAGTCTTCACTCTACAGCATATTCCCACACTCTCTGTCTTCATCCCCTTTCTCTCTAGTGGATCCTTATGGGAGCTTGGTAGCTCACTTGCTTGCTTTTTTTTTCTTTCTTTCTTTCTGGAACATACCACCCTCTGTGGCTCTACAGAGCCAGGCAGGAGGAGTTTTTTTGTTATTACTTTTTAGGAGACCGTCAGCTCCCCTAGAGTGGAAATCATGACCTTCAACTGGCTTTGGGATCCTTGGAGTCCCAGCTAAACCAGGACTGGAGGCACCTGGAAGCAAGGACTTGGTGTCCTTGAGGCAGCTCAAACTTTTAGAGCTCAGGGGCCTCCAAACTGAATGCACAAGAGCCCTGAGGGTCCTAAGGAGGTAACCCCAAGGCTGCTAGGTGGGGAAGCCAGGACTTCAATCAGGAATGCCCCTCTTTCATCTGCAATATTTCTTTTGGACAGTCTGGCAATTAAACAACAACTAGTTTTAAAACACCTGTCTTAGATCCTTGATCAGAGTCCCAGCCTGTCCTCCTCCGTCTAGAGATGGGGAAGATGTGCTCCTTCCTCCTAAAAGCCTTCAGCTCAGAGCCAGTCAGTTTCCAATCTACCAGTTGAGTGACATTGGGCAAGCCCCTCCCTGTGCTGGGTCTCATTTTTGAAAAAATAGGGTATGGGGAGGAGTGGGCAGGACCTTGGGTCTTCAGTTTCTTTAAAGTGGAGTGAGTCTAGAAAGAAGACAGGGAAGCCAGGCGCAGTGGCTTACACCTGTAATCCCAGTACTTTGGGAGGCTGAGGCGGGTGGATCACGAGGTCAGAGGTTTGAGACCAGCCTGGCCAAAATGGTGAAACCCCTTTCTCTACTAAAAGTACAAAAATTAGCCAGGCACAGTGGCAGGCACTTGTAATCCCAGCTACTCAGGAGGCTGTGGCAGGAGAATTGCTTGAACCTGGGAGGTGCAGGTTGCAGTGAGCTGAAATCGCTCCACTGCACTCTAGCCTAGGTGACAGAGCAAGACTCTGTCTCAAAAAAAAAAAAAAGAAAAGAAAAGAAAAAAAGAAAGAAGACAGGAAAATCAGACAGACTCTCCCCTTCAGATACACATTCATACATACTTCCTCCCCACCTCTGTATAGGGGAACAGAGGCTAGGCAAGGGGTTATGAAAACAGGAAATGTTAATATAAGTAACAGGTCAGGCCAGGCGCAGTGGTTTACCCCTGTAATCCCAGCACTTTGGGAGGCCGAGGTGGGCAGATCACCTTAGGTCAGGAGTTTGAGACCAGCCTGGCCAACATGGCAACCCCGTCTCTGCTAAAAATACAAAAATTAGCCAGGTGTGGTGGCAGACGCCTGTAATCCCAGCTACTTAGGAGGCTGAGGCAGGAGAATTGCTTGAACTCAGGAAGTGGAGGTTGCAGTGAGCTGAGATGAGATCACACCACTGCACTCCAGCCTAGGCGACATTCTGTCTCAAAAAACAAACAAACAAACAAACAAAACCAGAAACAAAAAATACACACAAAAATACAGGTCATAGGAGAACACTATGCAGCAATGAAAATAAACACTGTATAATCACATGCAATAATATTGATACATCTCACAGACATAATGTTGAATGAAAGAAGTCATCATATACAAACAACAAGTACCAGAGGATTTTACTTTCTTTCTTTTTCTTTTTTTTTTTTTTTTTTGTTTTTTGAGATGAAGTCTTGCTCTGTTGCCCAGGCTGGAGTGCAATGGCACAATCTTGGCTCACTGCAACCTCCGCCCCCCTGGGTTCAAGCGATTCTCCTGCCTCAGCCTCCTGAGTAGCTGGGATTACAGGCAGGCACCATCATGCCTGGCTAAGTTTTGTATTTTTAGTAGAAACGGGGTTTCAGCATGTGGCCAGGCTCGTCTCAAACTCCTGTCCTCAGGTGATCTGCCCACCTTGGCCTCCCAAAGTGCTGGGATTACAGGCATGAGCCACCGTGCCTGGCCGGATTCTACTTTCTAGACTCTAGATTCTACAATGAAAACAAGTAAAACTATTCTTCTCTGTTAAAAGTCAGAATAGTGAGGCCCTTGGGAAGGTGATAAAAAGGAAGTACAGAGGGATCAGGGCTTCTGCGTTGCTGGTCATGTTGTTTCTTGATCTGGGTGCTAGCTCTGTGGATGTAGGCAGGTTTAGAAGTTAGGCAGCATCATCTCCACCGCATTCTATGGGCTTAGGTAGTTACAAAGGTCAACCTAGTTTCAATGGGGAGGAAGCATAGGTAACTCCTCTCAAAAGGAGGTATATCAACATTACCTTGTAAGAATAACTTGTGGGATGGGACATATATTGCTGTGGCCATTTTTACAAAATGTAAGATGCCATATTGCATATTGTTTTCTTCGTTCCCACCCGTGAATATTTGCAATAAATCACCAAATCCTACTACTACTATCTCTTGATAGTACTATTCCCTGTGTCTGTCTTCCATCACTTTTTTTTTTTTTTTTTTTTTGAGACAGAGTCTTGCTCTGTTGCCCAGGCTGGAGTGCAGTAGCGCAATCTTGGCTCACTACAAGCTCTGCCTCCCGGGTTCACGCCATTCTCTTGCCTCAGCCTCCAGAGCAGCTGGGACTACAGGCGCCCGCTACCACGCCCAGCTAATTTTTTTGTGTTTTTAGTAGAGATAGGGTTTCACCATGTTAGCCAGGATGGTCTCAATCTCCTGACCTCATGATCTGCCCACTTCGGCCTCCCAAAGTGCTGGGATTACAGGCGTGAGCCACCACACCTGGCCCTTCCAACACCTTTTAAACCACTTTTATTTTATGTCACCATCATACTACCTAGATTGTGATAAGACAAGTCTTTTTATCTCTGGTGTTACTTCTTTCTAATCTAGTCTCCATACTGAAGCCAGAACAGTTAAACGAACAAACAAACAGCTCACTTAAAGTTTTCTTTTTTTTCTTTTTTTTTTTTTTTGAGACGGAGTCTTGCTCTGTCGCCCAGGCTGGAGTGCAGTGGCGCAATCTCGGCTCACTGCAAGCTCCGCCTCCCGGGTTCACGCCATTCTCCTGCCTCAGCCTCCCGAGTAGCTGGGACTACAGGCGCCCGCCACTGCGACCGGCTAATTTTTTTCTACTTTTAGTAGAGACGGGGTTTCACCATGGTCTCGATCTCCTGACCTTGTGATCCGCCCGCCTCGGCCTCCCAAAGTGCTGGGATTACAGGCGTGAGCCACCGCGCGCGGCCACTTAAAGTTTTCCTAAGTATGTTTTCCTAGTTAGAGATCCCACCAGATTGTTTACCAGTGAAACTAACTGATTTGTAGTTTCCTGCTTCCTTCCTGATGCACAGTCCATCACTCCTTACCATGATGGTTACTTTTAATCAAAAGTTATAGTTTGACTACCAGTTCCAAAATGATTCCATTCTTTCCTGGTAATTTATTCATAGGTAGCATGTCATTTACTTACAGAATATTTCAACTAGTACCGTGTTTCTCAAAATACAAGATCTGCAACAAGTTGATGGGTGGGGAGGGCCAGAAGGTCCCACAATTTGTATTCAGATAAAGAACACCATGTGATTCTAAAGTACAGTAAAGCGTCAGAACCACTAAATAAAGTGCCTCTGACTTGCCTGGTTAAAATAATGAGCCAATAGATATTTCCCATTCCTCTGCCTTCTCCAGCTTCTTCCTGATGTGTCTTAAGACAGACAACGGGAGATGCGTAAAGGAGAATATGCTGTGGGACTTGGGACTGAGAAAACTTTTGTCTTCACTCTTAGACCTGTTTCATTTCTTTTTCTTTTTCTTTTTTTTCTTTCTTTTTTTTTTTTTTTTAAGACAGAGTTTCACTCTCGTTGCCCAGGCTAAAGTGCAATGGCCTGATCTCGGCTCACCGCAACCTCCACCTCCCGGGTTCAAGTGATTCTCCTGCCTCAGCCTCCCAAGGAGCTGGGATTACAGGCATGCACCACCACACCTGGCTAATTTTTTGTATTTTTAGTAGAGACGGGGTTTCTCCATGTGGGTCAGGCTGGTCTCAAACTCCCAACCTCAGATGATCCACCTGCCTCAGCCTCCCACAGTGCTGGAATTACAAGCATGAGCCACCGTGCCCGGCCATTCTCAGCCCCGTTTCTTCAGCTTGACTTGCTGCCTGCGATAAGCCCAGTGGTTCATTTAGTTGAGCTTGCTCTGCCCTTTTAAAGTCTCAGAGTCTTGAATCACCTTGCTCCTTCAGTCTAGAATGAATCTAGTCTTTCTCTCCCAACTCCACCCCTTCAGGGATCATCCAGTTATTAGAACCCTCCAAAAAATTTTTCTGGAGTTCTTCGGCCCTTTTTGCGATGCCCCCCATAATCCATGCAAGCACTCATTCATAAGCTCAACAAATATCTATTGAGTGCCTGCCGTGGGCCAAGTACTGTTCCAGGACCTAAACACACAACCTAGAACAAATGAAATAAAAATACTTACTCTTGTGAAATTAGTATTCCAGTGGAGAAGGCAGACAAGTAGTAAAAAAAAAAAAAAAAAAAAAACTTAACAAACGACCTATAGGGCATGTTAGACGAGGAAACAAGAGTGAGGTGGGATTCCTATTTAAGTGGAATGGTGGGAGAGCTTCATTGAGAAGACCCGAAAGGATGCGAGAGCGGGCCGTATGGCCACTTAGGTAAGGAGAAGGTCAGCCGGAAGTACCTGGCAGGTTAGAAGAGGAAAGGGTCTATCAAGATTGGAGCAGGAAAGTCAGGGAAGAGGTGCGGGAGGTTATAGGTGGCTAGATTCCATCAGGCCTTGTAGGCCACTATAAAGACCTGGGTTTTCACTCTGAGTGAAATGGGAAACCATCGCAGGGTTTTAAGCAGAGGAGGGACATAATTTGACGTTGTTAAAACGTCTGTCTGGCTGTGGTGTGGAGAATACCAAGAGAAGTAAGGTGTAATCAAGAAGCTATTGCAATAATCCAGGTGAGCCATGAGGGTGGACTGGACCATGGGGGCAGGTGTGGAAGTCATAAGATTAATATGTGTTTAACTCAAGTTGTGGTATTAATTATGATTTGCATTAAATGCATCGCTAATATGCTTCTGCGGTGGATTTTTCCACCTTAGATTTCAGGGAATGGATGTGATGGGAGTGGGTAGGGAAGGTCTGAGGTTACTAAAGACATGGAGCCTCCTGGATCTGCAAACCTCAAATGATTCTAGGCCTCGGAGCCTCTGGCGCAGCAATAATTCTGCAGCCGAGCCCACTAGCCGCTTCCCAGTGACCATGCGCAACAGGCAGGTGGGAGCCTATGGAAAGCGCGGACTTTCGGAAAGCTGCACGAGCGCGTTCGGGGAGTCCGGTTCAGCGCCTCTGCGCAGGCGCAGTGGTCCCCACGGGCTTGCGCGCGCACTCGCTGCGGGACAAGCTTCTGGAAGCTCATTGCGGTGGCGTTGGTGCTGTTTGCGGATGCTGGTGCAGGTACTGGTCGTCCCGGGTCCCGAGTTTCGGGGCCGTGGCCGGGTCGCCTGCTCCGAGGGCGCACCTGGGGCGGGGTGGGGGCCGGGAGCAGCCTGCCAACGGGCTGTGCGCTGCGCTGCTGCTGCTTCTGTGGGAGGTGTGCACTCCGCTGCGGGATGGGGCTGTTGGCTTCCCTCCATCCCTCCCTGCGCCACTTGGGCACTGTTGACATTTTGGGCGGGATAATGCCTTGTTTTGTTTGTGTGGTGTGGCTGGGAGGGGGAGGCTCTCCCGTTATTGCAGGATGTGTAACAGCGTCACTGGTTCTGCCCGTTAGATAACAAGTACCACCTTTCCTCCCAGTCGAGCTAACCAAAAATGTGTCCAGACATTGCCACAGGACCCCTGGGGGGTGAAATCTCTCCTTTTTAACTCCCTCCGGTTGAGATCCTCTGGCTGCGTCACATTTTCACCGGGCCTCCAGTGTAAACTCTGTAGACGGGGCCGAGTGTCTTAGTCACCGCGGAGCCCCAGGTGCCCCGCACGGCGCCAGGTACATGGTGGGCGCCTAATATTTGGCAGAGGAATAAATGACGTCATGCGTGCTGTGTGCCGGGCGCTGTACTCGGAAGTGGGTTGTTATTGGTATGGTAGTTGCAATGCGAAGCTGTCACATCCTTCACTTGTCGCATTGTAGTCCCGCTCCGGCTGCATTGTCATTTCCTGGACCCTCTGTGAGCGTGAGGACCCTTTCAGGCCTGTCCACGCCTGGCCCCGCAGCTCATGACCCCTGGTCCTGTTCCAGCTCATTGTAGTTGCTCAGTCACTTGTAGAATGAATGAATGCAGGCAACACAGGGTAGTCTGTGTGCAAAGGAGTGCTTTGGGATCAAGCAGAGCATCACACAAGAAGTGACAGTTGAAAGGAGTCAGGCTTTAAAGAACGAATAAAAGTTTGTTAGGAGAAAGAAAGCAACATTCCGAGGAGAGGGAATAGCCTTGGTGCGAACGCTAGGAGGGTATGTAGAGAGGAAGTGTCTGGGAATGGGGAGATACTAATTTATGGCTGTAGTGTCAATCGGGTAGCTTAGAGCTCAAGTGGTGAGGTCATCAGGCAGTGTCTCTAGATCACAATGCCATGGTCCCTGCATGTGAACTTTATCGAGAGACCGTTTGGGGGCTGGTGAGGGACTGTAAGCTGGGGAGAGATAAGATCGTATTTTGCCTGTTAGAAGCAATTTTTTGGCTACAGTGTGAGACTGGATTGAAGATCCCTGTACTTAGGCAGTTTCAGTAGGATAGAATGGAGAGGTTCTTAGGAAATAAAATCACCAGACCTTGATTATCGATGATGGGAGAAGTAAGGAGGAAGAGAAATTTGAAAGTCAAATATTAAATTGGGCTTCTGAGTTGAGCAACTGGTGAGAAATGTGTACCCTTTCATTAAGAAAGGGTAGGAGTTGTTAAATAGCTTTTCGACTGGGTCCCCTTTTGAACCTTTTCTGATAACATTTTGTTTAGGAGGAGTATTGAAACTAAAGCAACTGTTTCCTTAACCCTTAAGTCGCTCCTCGGCTTTTGACTATAAAGAAAATTATGACTGGGTGCGGTGGCTCAAGCCTGTAATCCTGATACTTTGGGAGGCCAAGGTGGGTGGGTCACCTGAAGTCAGGAGTTCGAGACTAGCCTGGCCAACATGGCAAAACCCCATCTCTACTAAAAATACAAAAATTAGCTGGGAATGGTGGCACGTGCCTATAGTCCCAGCTTCCTGGGAGGCTGAGGCAGGAGAATTGCTCGAACCCGGCCGGGGCAGAGGTTGCAGTGAGCCGAGATCGTACCACTTCACTCCAGCCTGGGCACCAAGAGCGAAACTCCGTCTCAAAAAAAAAAAAGAAAGAAAATTATCTTTTTAATATAGTAGTTGAGCAGGGCTTTTCTAGGCCTTTGCAGGTATGTGTGTGGATATATTTCTCTGAACCAAACCAAGAACAATGTTTTTAGGACTAACAACAGTTTGTTTTACTTATTTAATGCCTTAATATTTCTTCTTGACAGTTTCTGCAGGACTGTAAACTGGATTCCTGGAACCTTTGATATTCCTGGCTGTATATAGTACCTGTTGGTGGACTGCACTGATACTCAACTAGAGTGTGAAGGGACTGGATTCCTGCCCCTGAGACACAATGCAAGCTGTAGTGCCCTTGAACAAGATGACAGCCATCTCACCAGACCCTCAAACTCTGGCCTCGACTGAACAAAATGAGGTCCCAAGAGTGGTTACTTCTGGGGAGCAAGAAGCTATTTTAAGAGGAAATGCGGCTGACGCAGAGTCTTTCAGACAGAGGTTTAGGTGGTTTTGTTACTCAGAAGTAGCTGGACCCAGGAAAGCTCTGAGTCAACTCTGGGAGCTCTGCATTCAGTGGCTGAGACCAGACATTCACACGAAAGAACAGATTTTAGAGCTTTTGGTATTTGAGCAGTTCCTGACCATTTTGCCTGGGGAGATCAGGATTTGGGTAAAGTCACAACATCCTGAGAGTAGTGAGGAGGTGGTGACCCTAATAGAAGATTTGACCCAGATGCTTGAAGAAAAAGGTGAGATTTATAGATGGAGGGAGGAAGCGGGAGACATTGCCTCAAAGTCCGAAAGTAAATTCCTCAAAAGAAAGCAATTTACTGCTAAAGAGGAGTCTGAGGTTTGAAGTTGGGACTGGGTTTGAATCAGCCCTGCCATTTACTGTGTGATTTTGGGCAAGCTGTGTAAACTCTCAGAATGTAAATATTTTTATCCGTTAAAAAGGGGTATCATCTTTCCTGTAGTTTTCTTGTAAAGGTAAGACAAGATAAGATATAATATATGGTGGATGCTCAAGACACAGTAATTTCTTTCCCATCCCCTTCAAGAACACAAGTTATCTGCGAAAGTGTTTGGAGTCACAGGCAAACCAACCAGCTCAGGCCCTAATGTCTAGTTCCACTGTGTGGACTAGCACGTTGCTGGAGCAGGGCTGTCAGTGTCTTTGCTGATGGAAATGTTTCTGCACTGTTTTGCAATTCAAGTTAAGTACATGAAAAGCAGCTAGTGCAAATAAGGAACTGAATTTTTTAAATCAAATTTAAAGTTTAAATAGCCAAATGCGACTAGTAACTATTTTACCGTGCAGTTCCACAGCCTTAGGGCAGGAAAACCTGAATTTTATGTATGTAATTACATATTATAAATATAAATGTATAAACTATAAACTGAATTACATTGATATCATTGTAAAATATTGATGTAAAGTCTTCCAGGGTGAATAGTCCTTTCAGGGAATGTGGCTCGCCTTTTTTCTCAAATTTGTAGCTATTCATATTCTCAAATATGATAAAAATATTTGTATTTTGCAGTGTAATATGCTACAAATATTTGGAATATTTGCATTCCAAATATATTTGGAATATTTGTAGCGTATTTACCATAGGGCTCCTGATATATATGTATGACAGTTTGTATTCTGGAAGAGTTCTGAGATAGGGAAATAAATAGTATTTACCTCCATACGCTTAATTTGCCGTCACATAGCTAATTAGTGTATCTAAAATTTGGATTTCCTGACTTCTCTGTGATTTGTCACTGCAGTGTCATGCTTCTACAAAATTAGGGCCTCTTTGTGGAGGCCCCTGCAATAAAGAATTCGTTTCGGGCCGGGTACGGTGGCTCACGCTTGTAATCCCAGCACTTTGGGAGGCCTAGGTAGGTGGATCACCCGAGGTCAGGAGTTTGAGACCAGCCGTACCAACATGGAGAAACCCCATCCCTACAAAAATACAAACTCAGCCCAGCATGGTGGTGCACACCTGTAATCCAAGCTACTGTGGAGACTGAGGCAGGAGAATCGCTTGAACCCGGGAGGTGGATGTTGCAGTGAGCCAAGATCGCGCCATTGTACCCCAGCCTGGGCAACAACAACACAACTCCGTCTCAAAAAACAAAACAAAAAAAAAGAATTGATTTCTAGGATTCTGTAGGGTATAACAGTTTTCTTAAATTCACCCTACTTTTCTCTTTAAGTCATTCTAATTCTTAATTTTTATTGATTGTCTAATTACTAAAGTTGCCTAAAATTATTTTCATAAGAAGGTAGAGTATGATTTCAAAAAATACTTTTTCTTATTTGAAAAAGAGCTGTTGACATCCGAGGGTTTTTATGTATTTATTTTTTACTACTCCTTGCGGAGCAGGGCTCACTCTTTGGTAGTATGCCCAGAATGGGCCAATCTGAAGGTACTGGATACATTTAGTTCCTATGAGTTTATTGGACGCCTCTTTTTTGTCGTAAGGAATCTGGTGGAGTCAACTCTTGAGACTAACCTGGTGCTTTCATTCAATTAGCAGGTTGGAGTGACTCTTGAGCAAGGCCTTGTACTAGCACTATGAAGAATACACAATTTTACCTTACTACATATTTTAAATTAGGATACTTCAAAATTCATTGTTGTTCAAATTAAACATTTTTAAACTGAGGGTATATAGAAAGAAGAAAACCAGTTTTCGTGAGCTTAGGATTTGAAAGGATTTTTATATGAGCTAAGAGGAAACGCCTAGGTTTTCATAGGAAACTTTTATCTATGGCTGTTCTCTGTTTTAAAGAGTGGACAACTTTTTGTTTCTTCTGACCTTTTTATCCAGAGAGGCTCAGAGCTCTTAGAACCCTTGTAATTTCCTGGGTGATTAGAGCAGTAAGAGTGTCTTTTGTTAAAATATTTGGCCTTTTGTCCATGGTTCCTGAAACAGCTCCTGAGCTATAAAAGAGAAAGACAGTCTTTTTGTTATTTATAACAAGCCCCTTTTAACCACCCTTGAGTTTATGTTAATGAGATGATTTTTGGAAAGTCCTTAGATAACCCTGGAATTGGGGGAGGGTGCTGGTTGCCAGGGGAACTAACCCTGTGCTTACAGGGTCGGAACTCAGCCCCACCCCCCCAACCTGTCAGAGGGGAGAGGGACTGAAGGTTGAGTTAATCACAGGGCCAGTGATTTAATCAGTCATGCCTGTCTATGAAGCTTCCATAAAAACCAAAAAGACACAGCTCATGAGAGTTTTCCAGATAGCTAACCATGTGGCAGTTCCTGGAGAGCGGGGTAGAGGGCATGGAAGTGCCAAGCATCTTGCCCTGTGCAATGTCATCCATCTGGCTGTTCATCTGTATCCTTTGTAATACCCTTTACAATAAACAAGTAAACGTAAGTAAAGTGTTATGTGAGCCACTCTAGCAAGTTATTGGAACCCAGGGAGGGGCTCATGGGATCCCCAATTTGTATCTTGTTGGTCAAAGCCCTGGAGGCTCAGACATGAGACTGGCATCTGAAGTGGAGGTCGGTCTTGTGAGACTGAGGCCTTAACCTTTGGGAGCTAATGCTGTCTCCAGGTAGATAGTATTAGAAATGAATTAGAGGATACCCAGCTGGTGCCTGCTCAACACAGAATCCAACACAGAATTGCTTGCCGGGTGTGGGGGAAACACCCCCACATATCTGAAGTCTCAGAGTTATTTTGTGTTGTGAGTATAGTAGGAGAAACTGAGTTTTTTTCCTGTGTATCACTTAGAAATATATAGATATATATATAAAGATTTTTAGTCTGAGGAATTTATTTGAAAGACTGGACTGGTTTTCTCCCCTTTCCTAGATCCAGTCTCTCAAGATTCTACTGTTTCCCAAGAGGAGAACTCAAAAGAGGATAAAATGGTCGCTGTTTGTCCCAATACTGAGTCCCGTGTAAGTTTCCTTTCAATGGTTTTTATTCCTAAGTGAATGCTTAACTGGGCTCCTACTGAGTGATATTAAGATACAAAATCAAAGGCCAGGCACGGTGCTTACACCTGTAATCCCAGTCAGTACTTTGGGAGGCTGAGGCAGGAAGATCGCTTGAGCCCAAGAGTTCAGGGTTGCAGTGAGCTGTGATGACGCCACTGCTGCCTTCCATCCTGGGCAACAGAGCAAGACCCTCTCTCTAACAAAATAAAATGAAATAAATATAGTCTCCCTTTCAAGGAACTGACACCTCATTTTCCGCATGCAGTTTTGTTTCAGTTCACAGAATGCCATGAGTCTGATTCTAATGAGACAAAAAAATTTACTAAAATTCAGCAGTTACCGCTGTTAAAATTAGTCAGGTGGAAGTAGAAGTTCATTTCCTTCTTTTTCTTTTTTTTTTTTTTTTAATTGAGACAGAGTTTCACTCTGTTGCCCAGGCTGGAGTGCAGTAGCGGGATCTTGGCTCACTGCAACCTCTGCCGCCCAGGTTCAAGTGATTCTCCTGCGTCAGCCTCCCAGGTAGCTGGGACTACAGGCACGTGCCACCATTCCCAGCTAATTTTTGTATTTTTAGTAGAGACAGGGTTTCACTATGTTAGCCAGCCTGGTCTCGAACTCCCGACCTCATGATCCACCCACTTCAGCCTCCCAAAGTGCTGGGATTACAGGTGTGAGCCACCGCACCTGGCCTGCCTGCCTTCTTTTTTTTTTTTTTTTTTAGGAGATGGGGTCTTGCTTTATCATCCAGGCTGGAGTGGAGTGCAGTGGTGCAAGCATAGCTCACTGCAGCCTTGAAGTTCTGGGCTCAAGCTATCCTCCCTCCTCAGCCTCTTGAGTAGCTGGGACAACAGGCGCACATCACTCTGCCCAGCTCATTTTAAAATATTTTTTGTAGAGTTGGGGTCTTGCTGTGTTGCCCAGGCTGGTCTTGAACTCCTGACTTCAAGCAGTCCTCTCCCTTGGCCTCCCACAGCATTGTGATTACAGACATGAGCCCCTGTGCCCAGGCAGAGGTACATGTCCTTAAATCTTAACATGATAAAGAACATCTTTGACCGGGTACAGTGGCTCGTGCCTGTAATCACATCGCTTTGGGAGGCCAAGGTGGGAGGATTACTTGAGCTTGGGAGTTCGAGACCAGCCTGGGCAACACAGTGAGACCCTTGTCTATATAAAAAATTTTAGAAATTAGCTGGGCACAATAACATACCTGTGGTCTCAGCTACCCGGGATCTGAGGTGGCAGGGAAAGACAGTCTTTCACTTGAACCTGGGAGGTTGAGGCTGCAGTGAGCTATGATTGCACCACCATACTCCAGCCTGGGTAGCAAAGTGAGACCCTGTCTCACAAAAAGAAAACAACATGAGGAATTTATTCTGGATGATACAGGTGGGCCCTAAATGCCATCCCAAGTGTCCTTGCTAGAGAGGCAGGAGGAGATTGAAAACACAAAGAGAAGGTGATGTGAAGAGTTAGGCAGAGTTTGGGGTGATAGGGCTGCAAGACAGGGAACGGTGGCAGCCACCAGAAGCAGGAAGAGGCAAGGAACAGATTCTCTCCCAGAGCCTCTGAAGGGAGCACAGCCCTGCCAACACCTAGATCTCAGACTTCGGGCCTCCAGAACTGTGAGAGAACAAATTCCTGTTTTGAGTCACCAAGGTTATGGTAATTTGTTACAGCTCCCAGAGGAAGGTAATACACGTACCAATAGCCATTTTGCTCTACTGCCTCTCAAAAAGCATGCAGAGAATGCTATAGAAAGTGTATTTGAAAAATTAGCCGGATGTGGTGGTGCATGCCTGCAATCCCAGCTGCTTGAGAGGCTGAGGCATGAGAATCACTTGAACCCGGGAGGCGGAGGTTGCAATGAGCCGAGATCATGCCATTGCACTCCAGCCTGGGCAACAGAGCAAGACTTCGTCTCAAAAAAAAAGAAGGAAAGAGTATTTTAGTGAGTCAGTATTCTTGTTTGTAATTGTGGAGTAATTGCAAGTGTGAGTATGTTGTTGAACATAGATTCTCCGAATATGATAGAAGATAATTGCTGCTTATAATTGGAAGTTAAAATTTGGAATGCAGTTGCAGATATTATGCAATTATTACCTGTAGTAAACTTACATTAATTCTGCAAATTTAGGGTTCAGGAATGTAAATCATGCCCTTCATTTAATATTTTAGTCCTAGAAATCGATGTGTTAGGGTGAACTTGATCAATGTTATACATTCCAGAGAATTCTTGTACAGTATTGAACACTAGAGACTGAATGGAAGAGGCAGGGATTGTGTAGTACCTTTGTTCTGAATCACTTATAAAAGTCAGAGAATGTATAGCCGCTCTGTAGCTTACTTTGGAATTCTTAAAAACTTGCATGCTATCAAAACCATTCTTTATATCCTATCCAGGCTGGGCACAGTGGCTCAGGCCTACAATCCCAGTGCTCTGGGAGGTAGAGGACAGAGGATTACTTGAGCCCAAGAGTTCGAGACCAGCCTGGGCAGCATAGTGAGACAATGCCTCTACAAAAAATTTAAAAATAAGCCAGGCATGGTGGCACAGGCCTGCAGTCCCCACTACTATTGGGAGGATCACTTGAGCCCAGGAGGTTGAGCCTGCAGTGAACCATGAAGCACCACTGCACTCTAACATGGGTGACAGAGAAATAATAGCCTGTCTCAAAAACAAAACAAAACAAAACTTAGGTTCTATTTGGGAATAGTCCAATACAAAAGAGCTGTTTGGTGTTCTAGGAATCTATAACATTGAAGGATGTAGCTGTGAACTTTTCAAGAGGAGAGTGGAAGAAGCTGGAGCCTTTTCAAAAGGAGCTATATAAGGAAGTGCTACTGGAAAACTTCAGGAACCTAGAATTTCTGGGTAAAGACACCTTTTCTTCATTACCTAGTGCTTAGCCTTGGGTCTCTTTTTGTCCCCTTTTATTGAAAGGTAAGTGCTATGTGAAGTACTTTGTTTTGGCTGGGGACCCAGGGACTGATAGGACTGATCCAAAAAACCAGTTCTGAAAATGTGCTTTTCTGCAGTGTATCTTCTAGAAAAGGTCTTTGCTTCATTGAATTGGAAATGTGAAGCATCATTGTGATTTCATCAGTGGAATACCTTTTCCCATTTTTGTCACAACTTCCAGTATTTATGTCTGTGTATTTTGGTAGCATTTTTTATCTTCCCTGGAGAACCAGAGGCTATATATGAGTGCTGGGATATCTTTATTCTATGCAAAACAGCAATTTTCTGTTCTTTTCTCTATGAGCAGACTTTCCAGTTTCAAAATTAGAGTTGATTTCCCAGCTGAAGTGGGTTGAATTGCCATGGCTGCTGGAAGAAGTCTCAAAAGGCTCCCGACCAGGTGAGTTGGTGAAAAATGCACAACGAAATGAAAACAGTTGTTTAGCAAGTCTGTTGAGAAGACTCTTTGAAATGTTGAGCTGCCTAGATACTAAAATATGAAGATGATTAGAATAGAGCCCTTGCCTTCCTGAAATGTTCATTTTAATGGGGGAGACTTGGTTTGGGTCCTCTGAATAGATGCCAGGACATGATTAGCCATGTAAGATCTTTACTGGAGAAAGATTCAGTGAAGGAAAATGAGGAGGGAGCTAGAAGAAGCCGGGAGAGCTATCAGAGCATAATGCTGGTCTAACCTGTGAATGAGAACAGGAAGTAGGGCAGATTGGGTAGGAAAAGTCTTAGACTAAAGTGTCGTTCTATCTTTTTTTATTTTTATTTTTATTTTTTGAGTCAGAGTCTTGCACTGTCTCCCGAGCTAGAGTGCTATAGCACTATCTCAACTCACTGCAACCTCCGCCTCCCGGGTTCAAGTGATTCTCCTGCCTCAGCCTCCCGAGTAGCTGGGATTACAGGCGCCCACCAACAAGCCCGGCTAATTTTTTGTATTTTTATTAGAGATGGGATTTCACCATGTTGGCCAGGCTGGTCTCGAACTCCTGACCTCTTGATCCGCCTGCCTCGGCCTCCCAAAGTGCTGAGATTACAGGCATGAGCCACCGTGCCCGGCTGAAGTGCAGTTCCAAAAAAGTTTAGGCAAGGCCAAACAGGAGTCCTTACCATAGTTACCTATCAGAGGAGTCCTGTGTCTCAAAGAAATGGGCCTCTGTAAGTATCCCTGTACTCCATCATTGACCGGGAGCCGCTTGTGGGAACTGGTGTGGATGCAGTGTTGAATTCATAGAGCAGCAGTAGAGGTTGTCAGGTAATATCTCCACAGGAGGAGTTGTGAGCGGTGCATATTTATGGACACTAGAGGACATATCGAAACAAGAGTGTTAACACTGTGATGCATACTATATCAAGCACGTGTATAAGGAGCTGTGGGAATATGTAGGAGCAAGGTTTTAATTCGCATTTGAGTTGAATCTTGAAGAATAAGTAGGAATTCACCCAGTGGACAGCATGTATAATAATTCAATTTTTGCTAAAGGGAATAACACATGCCTGAATACATAGAATATATGGATTTTTAATATCTGGAAAACATTCATGTTAGCACTGGTTATCTTTGAAGAATTAGGTTTTGTTTTGTTTTGTTTTCTTGAGATGGAGTCTTGCTCTGTTGTCAGGCTGGAGTGCAGTGGCACAGTCTCGGCTCCCTGCAACCTCCACCTCCCACGTTCAAGTGATTCTTTTGCCTCAGCCTGCCAAGTAGCTGGGACTACAGGCGCGTGCCACCACGCCCAGCTAATTTTTTTGTATTTTTAGTAGAGGCGGGGTTTTACCATGTTGGCCAGGATGGTCTTGATCTCCTGACCTCGTAATCCAACTACCTCGGCCTCCCAGAGTGCTGGGATTACAGGTGTGAGCCACTGTGCCTGGCCAGGATTAGGTTTCTTTATACTTACCTGTATCTTACAATTTAGATACATTATTTTTTTTTTTTTTTTTTTTTTTTTTGAGACAGAGTTACCCAGGCTGGAGTGCAGTGGTGCAATCTTGACTCACTGCAACCTCTGCCTTCTGAGTTCAAGCAATTCTCCTGCCTTAGCCTCCCAAGTAGCTAGGACTATAGGCACGTGCCACCACACCCAGCTAATTTTTTTTGTATTTTTTTTAGTAGAGATGGCATTTCCGCATGGAAAGGAGGTGGATCACTCCTGATCTCAAGTAATCCAACCGCCTTGGCCTCCCTAAGTACTAGGATTACAGGCGGGAGCCACCACGCCTGGCCACGATTTATATACATTAAATTTACGTTAAAAAAAATAAAAATAGGCCGAGCGCAGTGGCTCCTGCCTGTAATCCCAGCACTTTGGGAGGCCAAGGCGGGCGGATCACGAGGTCAGGAGATCAAGACCATCCTGGCTAACATGGTAAAACCCCGTCTCTACTAAAAATACAAAAAAAAAAAAAAATTAGCTGGGCATGGTGGCAGGTGCCTGTAATCCCAGCTACTTGGGAGGCTGAGGCAGGAGAATCGCTTGAACCTGGGAAGCAGAGCTTGCACTGAGCCAAGATCACGCCACAGCACTCCAGCCTGGGCGACAGAGCGAGACCCCGTCTCAAAAAAAACAAAATGAAAATAAAAATAAGTTATTACATGTATCGATACCTTGGTTTATCTTAAAGAAGCAATAATCCATCTTGCTGTATTCCATCTTCTCAAACATTTATTGTAGTCAACTTATTGGCTGCTTCCAGTATACAATTGACCCTTGAACAACATGAGGATTAGGGGCACTGACCCCCTCTGCCCGTACAGTTGAAAATCCATATATAACCGTTAACTCTCCAAAAACTTAACTACTAATAGCCTACTGTTGACCTGAAGCCTTATTGATAAACAGAATTACATATGTTTGTTATATACTATATTCTAGTAAGCCAGAGAAAAATGCTATTAAGGCAAAAAGATAAAATACATTTACAGCTCTGTACTGTGTGTACAGATCACTAAGTTTATGTTGTCTATCTGAAATGGCAGACAATTATAGCTGCAGACCTCAGTCTATGGTGCATATCAAGCAGTTCAGCTTTTTCTTGAATTATCGTGACTATTCTGTGCTTGTTGGCAGCACTTCCAGTGCTACTAGCAGCACTTTGTATGGGTCCCATGATGTTATTCAAGTTTTACAGTATTGCACTAAAGACAATGAAAAATAGGAGAGAACTGCAAGAGATCCATTTTTACTGTGATAGGCAATTTCCTGGAGATGTGAACTGCTTACATGGAGATGATTAGCATGATATGGATTTTTTTTTCTTTTTTTTGGAGACAGAGTCTCACTCTGTCACCCAGGCTGGAGTGCAGTGGTGTGATGTCAGCTCACTGCAGCCTCCACCTCTTGGGTTCCAGCGATTCTCCTGCCTCAGCCTACCAAGTAGCTGTGATTACAGGTATGCACCACCACACCCAGCTAAGTTTTGTATTTTTGGTAGAGACGGAGTTTAACCACGTTGGTCTCAAGCTCCTGACCTCAAGTGATCTGCCTGCCTTGGCTTCCCAAAGTGTTGGAATTACAGGCGTGAGCCACTGCACCTGGCCTACCTGGCATTTTAAGTGGATACTTAGGGCAGACGTTTGAGCTCATTGCAATACCAACAAGAGATGCCTATGAAATTATTACAGTGTATAGTATGTACTATAGTTCGTTTTATGCAGTTGTTATTATTATTATTTTGAGACAGGGTCTTGCTCCGTCATCCAGGCTAGGGTGCAGTGGCATGATCACAGCTCACTATAGCCTCTACCTCCTGGGCTCAAGCAATCCTCTCACCTCAGCTTCTTGAGTAGCTGGTACTATAGGCACATGCCACCATATTCAGCTAACGTTTGTATTTTCTGTAGAGACAGAGTTTTGTCATGTTGCTCAGGCTGGTCTCCAACTCCTGAGCTGAAACAAACTGCCTACCTTGGCCTCCCAAAGTGGTGGGGATTATGGGGGTGAGCTACTGTGCCTGGCCCAGTTATTATTTGATACTGTATCTTTACATTTGCTTACATTTCTCTAGACTGTGAATGACACCAAGTATGGCCTGTAAGTGTGTGTGTACGTTTTGATAAATTTTAACTTTATAATTTGTGTACATTTTATAGCAATAAATGACAAAATAGATTGGTATCTATATATCTTAAAAGTTCATGACTTTTTTTTTTTTTTGACATGTCTAGGCTACACAGTTTGTCTGCAAGTTTTTTCCAATTGTCACAGATCTCCAAAAATTTTTCTAACGTGTTTATTGAAAAAAATCCACAGGCTGGGCATGGTGACTCCCACCTGTAATCTCAACACTTTGGGAGGCCAAAACGGGAAGACCACTTGAAGCCAGGAGTTTGAGACCAGCCTGGGCAGCATAATGAGACCCTGTTTCTACAAAAAATTTAAAAACCAGCCAGGCACAGTGGTGTGCGCCGAGGTAGGAGGATTGCTTGAGCCCAGGAGTTAGAGGTTGCAGTGAGCTACAATCATGCCACTGTACTCCAGCCTGGATGACAGATCAAGACCCCATCTCTTAGAAAAACAAAAATCCACCTGTAAATGGACACTTGCAGTTCAAATTTATGTTGTTCAAGAGTCAACTGTGATTACATATATAAAGGACAATAGTTGTTTTATCACATTTAAGTAGCGTTTTGGAGGGGAATTTAAAAAATGGATTCTAAAAGTGTTATGAGTAGTTCTAGCAGCACTGGTGTGAATATATGTTCCTTCCCCAATTATCTTACATCAAACAAAAAAGCCTCATGTTGATATACAGCTTGTTTTAAAAGTTATTTACGACACATTAGAGAAGAAAGTTTTTGACAGATACAGCAGTCAATGGCCATAATTTATTTAAAAAAAAAAAAAACAAAAAAACCTCAGCCAGGTGTCGTGGCTCACCTATAATCCCAGCACTTTGGGAGGCCAAGGCAGGTGGATCACCTGAGGTCAGGAGTTCGAGACCAGCTTGGCCAACATGGTAAAACCCCGTCTCTACTAAAAAATGCAAAAATTAGCCAGGTGTGGTGGTGGGCAGCTGTAGTCTCAGCTACTCAGGAGGCTGAGACAGGAGAATTGCTTGAACCCGGGAGGTGGAGGTTGCAGTGAGCAGAGATTGCTGGGGTGACAGAGTAAGACTCCATTTCAAAAAAAAAACCTCATTCAAATCAATAAGGAACACTAAGTCTGTTAGGAAAATGGACTAACTTGAATGGATCACCAACAAAATTTAAAATTTAAATAGCTCGTGAACATGAAAAAATTGTTCAAACTCACTGGTTAGCAATACAGTGCACATTTAAAGCAATACTACTATTTATTATGAATTAAATTTGCAAAGATTTAAAGAATATTTGACCAGAGATAGTACTCAGGGGCTTCTGCTCCTCATGTGTCATGTAAAGCAGTATAACCTAGTTTCCACCCTTTGGTTTAGTAATTCTGCCTTCATGACTCTGTTTTTCAGGAAGTATTATTTGATAAAGGTTCAATAAGAGAATGAGACTGGGTATGGTGGCTCACGCCTGTAATCCCGGCACTTTGGGAGGCCAAGGCGGGTGGATCACCTGAGGTCAGGAATTCAAGACCAGCCTGACCAACGTGGAGAAACCCCATCTCTACTAAAAATACAAAATTAGCTGGGCGTGGTGGTACATGCCTGTAATCCTAGCTACTCGGGAGGCTGAGGCAGGAGAATGGCTTGAACCTGGGAGGCGGAGATTGCAGTGAGCCAAGATTGCACATTGCATCCAGCCTGGGCAACAAGAACAAAACTCCATCTCAAAAAAAAAAAAGAGAGAATGAACAATTATATCTATATGATGATTATCATGTCACTGATTAAAATTATCTTTATGAAGAATTAACAAGTTGGGTGCAGTGGCTCATACCTGTAATCCCAGCACTTTGGGAGGCCATAGTGAGAGAATCACTTGAGGCCAGCTATTCAAGACCAGCCTGATCAGCACAGGGAGACCCCATCTCTGCAGATAATTTTTTAAAATTAGCCAGATGTGGTGACACCTGCTTGTGGTTCTACCTACTTGGAAGGCTGAGATGGGAGGATTGCTTGAGCTGGGGAGGTTGAGACTGCAGTGAGCAGTGATCATGCCACTGCAGTCCAGCCTAGGCAACAGAGTAAGACCCTGTCTCTAAAAATAAAAAAAAAAAAAAATTTTTTAAAGAAAAATTAGCAGTAAAATGGGAAATAATCATAAATGAAAAGAGTAACAATACAAAGTGAAAAGAATAACAATACAAATTATACAGTTTTTCTGTTTTAAACTATATAGAAACATTGAAGGAAATATACAGAATTGTGTATTAACCATTAGTTAACTTCTAGGTAATACGATTTTGAGTAACTTTGTATTTTATAATTATCTGTTGAAAAAATAGTTTCATAAAAGTGACAATGTGACCTCATGGCAAAAAGCCAGGATGTAGTTAATTAGTGAATTCAAAAATTCTGAGAATAGCATAATCAGTGAGAGTATGGTATTGGAGAGAGCTCTGGAGATTGTTGCTATTGAACCCTAGGCCCTGTCGAATTTATGTTTGTGAGAGTGAGGGTGCTGTGAGAATGCATTCTAGGTAGTAGGAAGTATGCAGGTCAGAAGAATAGTACTGGAACTGCAACAGTGTAGGAGAGGCTTAAAATGGATGCCTGATTAGTGTATATGTAAGGCTGATAGGGCCAACTTGTAATCTTTGAAAGTCTATATTGGTGGTGCTGCATATCTATGATGTGTTTACTCTTTTCAACAAAGTAGTGTTATTTGTCTGCTTTGCGGAGAGGTGATATGATATAGGGATCAAGAGCGTGGGCTTTGGTTTCAGATTAAGTTAAAAATCTAGCTCTATCACGTATTATACATGTGACCTTGGGCAGACTACTTAATACTCTTATGTTCCCAGTTGTCAACATCCATAAAACCGGGATGGTAATAAAAGCTACTCCGTAGGGTTGTTGTGAAGATTAAGTGCAGTATATTGTACTTACTTTTATTACATCGTGCTTGGTGCGGGACCTGGCATTTGGTAAATATTCGACAAATGTTTGTGGTATCATTGTTGGAAAGAGAAAAATTACGACATAGGGAGAATAGGTTTGAACCTTTTTTTTTTTTTTTTTTTTTGAGATGGAGCCTTGCTCTGTTGCCTAGGCTGGAGTACCGTGCCACAATCTTGGCTCCCTGCAACTTCCACCTCCTGGGTTCAAGCGATTCTCTTACCTCAGCCTCCCGAGTAGCTGGGACCACAGGCTCATGCCATCACACCTGGCTAATTTTTTGTATTTTTAGTAGAGATGGGGTTTCACCATGTTAGTCAGGATGGTCTTGATCTCCTGACCTTATTATCTGCCTGCCTCGGCCTCCCAAAGTGCTGAGATTACAGGCGTGAGCCACCACGCCCGTCCTGAACTTCTTAAAAAAATTCAAAATGAGGGCAAAAACTTGTATCTAACTGTAAAGCACAAACTTTTCATCTTTCTCAATATTTTTCTTAACCCATATGTTTACATTGTTTTCCTATATTGTCTTTTCCTTGTCTATTTTATAAAGCTCTTTTTGAGAACCATCGAAACTGTATTCCTTGTAGTTACTAATGTATTCTTATTTCAGACCCAAATACAACAGCTTCCTTTCTTGCAAACAGGAAATACTCTATTTCTTATTTCTTTTAGATGAATCGGCTTTAGATAAAATAATAGAAAGATGCCTCAGGGATGATGATTATGGCTTGATGGAAGAATTCCAGCAATACTGTGGCAGCTCAGAGGATGATCACGGTAATCAGGGAAATTCAAAAGGAACAGTCACACAAAACAAAACTCTTGGGAGTGGCAGTAGGGGTGAGGAATTTGACCCAGGTAAAAGCCCCTTTGGACATAATTTCAAAGAAACTTCAGACTTAATTAAACATCTGAAAGTCTACTTGAGGAAGAAATCTCGGAGGTATAATGAAAGCAAGAAACCCTTCAGTTTTCATTCAGACCTCGTTCTGAACCGCAAGGAGAAAACCACTGGAGAAAAGTCACGGAAATCTAATGACGGTGGGAAAGTCTTAAGTCATTCTTCAGCTCTTACTGAACATCAGAAACGTCAGAAGATTCATTTGGGGGATAGGTCCCAAAAATGCAGTAAGTGTGGGATAATCTTTATTAGAAGATCAACTCTTTCTAGGAGAAAAATCCCTATGTGTGAGAAATGTCGGAAAGATTCATGTCAAGAAGCAGCCTTAAATAAAGATGAGGGAAATGAGACTGGAGAAAAAACTCATAAATGTAGTAAGTGTGGAAAAGCCTTTGGCTATAGCGCCTCACTCACCAAACATCGGAGAATTCACACTGGAGAAAAACCCTATATGTGTAATGAATGTGGAAAAGCTTTTAGTGATAGTTCGTCGCTCACGCCACATCATAGAACTCACAGTGGAGAGAAACCCTTCAAATGTGATGATTGTGGGAAAGGTTTCACCCTAAGTGCTCACCTCATTAAACATCAGAGAATTCATACTGGAGAAAAACCTTATAAATGTAAAGACTGTGGGAGACCCTTCAGTGACAGTTCATCTCTTATTCAACATCAGCGAATTCATACCGGAGAAAAACCCTATACATGTAACAATTGTGGAAAATCCTTCAGTCATAGCTCATCCCTTTCCAAACATCAGAGAATTCATACTGGAGAGAAACCCTATAAATGTGGCGAATGTGGAAAAGCCTTTAGACAGAATTCATGCCTTACCCGGCATCAGAGAATTCACACTGGAGAAAAACCGTATTTGTGTAATGATTGCGGAATGACTTTTAGCCATTTTACATCTGTGATCTATCATCAAAGACTTCATTCAGGAGAAAAACCCTACAAATGTAACCAATGTGAGAAAGCCTTCCCAACTCATTCACTGCTTAGTCGTCATCAGAGAATTCATACTGGTGTAAAACCTTATAAATGTAAAGAATGTGGGAAGTCCTTCAGTCAGAGTTCATCTCTTAATGAGCACCACCGAATTCATACAGGAGAGAAACCCTATGAATGTAACTATTGTGGTGCAACCTTTAGTCGAAGCTCAATCCTTGTAGAACACCTGAAAATTCACACCGGAAGGAGAGAATATGAATGTAACGAATGTGAGAAGACATTTAAAAGTAATTCAGGCCTCATTAGACATCGGGGATTTCATGCCGCAGAGTAATCCTGGAACTACATTAAGATGGGGTGAATTGAATTCAAATTGTCAGTTACTGAAACCCTGGGATATAAACTTACAATATTGATCAGTAGCTGCAACTTTCATAAATTGGCAGGAAAAATATTCTTTTGCCCATCCCTCCTCTTTTCAAGGATGGCAACAGCTGGTAAACAGTAATTAGTTGGTAAAGTCACTGGAAAGGGAAGAATGCAAAATGATTCTGAGGCCAAACGAATTGGAAAAACTCTTTTCTTCAGGGGATTTCCCTCTGATTTCTTCCACTACCATGTAGTGTGATGGAAAGAGAACTTGACTGCAGTCAGATAACTCGGATTCTGTCCCAGTTTGCCAACTAACTTGCTGTATACACCTTGGACAAGTCATTTGACCTTTCAGAATTTTATTTTCTTCACCAGCAGAATGAAGGGATGGGACTAATTATTTTTGTCTTTTTTGGTTTTTTAGTTTTTGTTTTTTTTTATATTCCTGATAATCTCTGAAGCTGTGGACATAAGTTTTTTTTTTTATTATTTGTCATTACTTTCAAGTTTCTCTAGTGAAAAATACCACTATTCAGGATGCTGGACTTCTTTTTTTTTTTTTTTTTTTTTTTCCGCTTTTCTTTTTTGGGATGGTGTCTCACTATGTTGCCCATGCTGGTCTTGAACTCCTGGGCTCAAGTGATCCTTCCATCTCAGTTTCCTGAGTAGCTGACATTACGGGTACACTCCACCAAGCCTGGTTCCCAGGATGCTGGACTTCTAGCTTAGTGAGAATGCAGTATAGTTGTTGAAAACTTTGTACAGGAATCCCTGAAATGCTGTAACTAGGAATGGGCCAGTGAAACTCAAACAACTTTTCCTTGAGGGAGTATTTTAATTGGCCAAGGGAGCTCTTTTTCTTTTGGCATTGGCCAAGGGGACTGAGAAGCCAGAGAGCTTGCATGGGAGCCATCTCAGCCGTGAGAGTAACAGTCCTAGGAAAATAGATGGGGGCTGAGGCGAAGGAAGTGTGCTGAAAACAGCTGTTCTGGATGGATTTTGGTTTGCAAAAATTCTACTTTAAAACAATGTTGCCTGTAGCAAGTACATTTTTTTGCAACTGGAGTGTAAGCATTCTGTATGGCAACAGTTAAAAGCTGTTCTAACAATTTGTCTACTTGGGGTGTGTGTGTGTGTGTGTGTGTGTGTGTGTGTGTGTACATTGTTGCCGCTGTCTAAAATTAGGGCATTTCATACTAAAAACAATGCTTGTCTTAAAAAATTATAAGGGCTAACAACACTGGGCTTATATTTCTGTAAAGCACTCAGCTGGTCCTGGGTAGCAGCTGCCACCTTTTGATGGGGAATCTACTTTCTGACTTAGCTAGTTCTCTCATGTATGTAACCTGACTTTCCCACTGTAGGAATGTTCTGTTATAACCCCTACCATTTTGAGAATAGACACCCTAAAATCTAAAGAGACCCCATTGATAGCAAGTAAAGTTCAGGGAATGAATGTAGAATTGATACAGAAAAAATTTTCAGTTAAGTTTTCTTTCGTGACATTAGACCTCAGAGGAATGGAATATACGGGTATTGGTGGATTATTCCTTATAAATTTCATTGGTGGAGTCTGAATAATAATTTCCAACTGAAAAAGGAACTTAAGGCCCTGAATGAGTGAGGTTTTGGCTTCAGGTCATAGGGTTCTGGAGAAACCCCATGGACAATGGTCTAGAAATAAGTTCCTAAAGTTGAAATTGTAGGCAGCTCCTATAGAAAGAGAGCTAAACAAGAAAATTCTTGGTTTATGGAAGTAAAGCGATCCTTAATGCTGATCTTAGACTCAGGAACATTTACTGTGACTAATGTATGTAGGTGTGAAATGCTACCTCTGGGAGAAGGTTTTTTTTGCCTCCCCAACCCCAAGCCTGCAGTTTAAATATTGCCGTGTGATAAATTGGTCTGCATAGTTATTGCTCAGCGGACCAACCGATCACATGCTAGCCACGAAAGGAATGTTTATAATGAGAATCATTCATGATGGTTTTAAGTTTTTTTCTGAAAAGACAAAAAACTTGGTTTAAGTTTTGTTTTCTGAAAAATATAATTTATAGAAAGAGTTGAAGAAACATGCAAAAGACTTCAGAAAAGACTTGTTCCAGGATGATTACTCTTAGACTCCCTAACATTCATAACAATGTTTTATCCCAGTATCCATTGGGAATCTAGAGTATAAACATTTTTTTCAGTGAATTTACTGAGGTACAAATTACATATCATTAAAACCATATCAAGTGTACAATTCAGTGAATTTTAGTAAATTTGCTGAGTTGTGTAACCATTACCATAATCCATTTTTTAGAACATCATCCCAGTAAGATCCCTTATTCCAGTTTACAGTTAATCTCCCTTCCAACTTCTAATCCCAGGCACCCACTACTCAGTCTACTTTGTGTCTCTAGAGTTGTCTTTTTCTATACATTTTATGTTATATGTGATCTTTCCATATATTTTTATTAATGTGTTTTAAGTTCATCCATATTGTAAGATACTAGTACTTTATTCCTTTTTATCATAAATAATATTAGATTATGTGGATCCTTTGTACATTCACTAGTTGAAGAACATTTGAGGTTTTTCCAGTTTTTGCCTGTTAGGAATAATGCTGCTTTGAATATTGGTATGCAAGTGTTTTGAACATTAGCGTGCAAGCCTTTGTGTGGACATGTTTTCATTTTTCTTAGGCAGATGCCTGAGGGGAGTTGCTATGTCATATGGTAAATTTTTGTTTAACTTTGTTAGGAAACTGCCAAATTGTTTTCCCAAGTGACCGCATTACTTTACATTCTGACTAGTAACGTGTGAGGGTTCCCATTTCTCTACAATCTTGCCAGTCATTGTCTGTTTTTTAAAAATTATACCCATTCTAGTGTTTGAAATATTCCTTTGTGGTTTTAACTCTGATTTTCCAGATGACGAATAATGTCAAAGCATCTTTTATGTGCTCTTCAGCCATTCATGTATCTTAGTGTTTTATTGCCAGATTTTTTGTCCATTTAAAAATGGAGTTGCTGATATTGTGTTGTAATCCTTTTTATTCTGGATATAAGTCCTTTATCCAATATGAACTTTCTAAATACCATGTACTAGCTACAGAGGGCTGCCTCAAACTCTGTTGGATAATAATTTATCAAAGTCTTGATTTCAGTAGCTAAGTCTGTATAATTTCCTGCGGGACATTCACTCTGGCCCATCACCCAAATATTTAAATTCACTTTTGGATTAAGTCACATTATCAAAAGGCTTTAAATATCTTTTGATTCCTTATAGGATTGTTTTATTAAGAGCACTGTGACACATTTTACTTTAAAATGAAGTCCTTGCTTTAAATAATGTTTCCTCTTAATGAGCTTGTATAAATTTTTTTCATATCACAAGACAAGGCAAGGTTTTTGTCGATAAATTAACTTTATTTATTTTAGAATTACTTTTTAATGTAGTAAAATATACATAGCATAAAATTAACCATTTAAACACTTTTTGGTTATACAACTCAGTAGCATTTAGATAGGTTCACATTTTTTGCAGTCATCACCACTGTCCATCTCCAGAACTTTTTCATCATCCCAAACTGAAACTCTGTACTCCTTAAACAATAATGCCCCATTTTCTCCTCCTCAGGCTCCTGGTAACCACTGTTCTACTTCCTATCTATACAAATTTGTTCTAATTACTTGGCATGAATGGAATCATACAATATTTGCCCTTTTGTGTGTGGCTTATTCCACTTAGCATTATGTTTTCAAGGTTCTGCTGTGTCGTAACACGTATCAGAATTTAATTCCTTTTTAAGGCTGAATAATATTCCATTTAATTCCTTTTTAAGAGTGAATAATATTTCATTGTACTTGTATACCACATTTTGTTTATCCTTTTATCTGCCAGTGGACATTTAAGTTGTTTCCACCATTTTGGCTATCAAGAATAACATTGCTATAATCAGTGGTGCTTTCTGTTCTTTTAAGTATACACCTAGAAATGGAGTTGCTTTATCTTATGATGATTCTATGTTTAACTTCCTGAGGAAATGAAACTACACTATTCTAAATTCCCACCAGCTATGTGCAAGGGTTTTTTCAATATTCCTGCCCTTGCTAACACTTATTTTCTATTTCTTTTTCATAACAAACATCCTAATGGGTTTGAAGTGGTATCTTATTCTGGTTTTGTTTTGCATTTCCCTAGTGATTAGTGATGTTGACTGTCTTTTTATGTGCTTATTGACCATTTGTATCTCTTTGGAGAAATGTTGATTGAAGTCCTTTGCCCATTTTTTAATTGGTTTTGTTGCCATTGTTGTTTAGGTGTAGAAGTTCTTTGTATATCCAGAATATATAAAGAACTTTTCAGGTAAATGATTTGCAAATACTTTCTTCCATTCTGTGTGAGTTGCCTTTTCATTCTATTCTTAATGCCCTTTGAAAAAAGGTTTTAATTTTGGTGAAGTTTGATTTTTCTATTTTTTCTTTCGTTCCCTGTGCTTTCGTTGTCATGCCTGAGAAACCATTGCCAAATCCAATGTCATGAAGCTTTTCTCCTGTTCTAGGAGTTTTGTAGTTTCAGGTCTTATGTTTAAGTCTTTTAACCATTTTGATTTTTATGTATGGTGAAGGGCCCATCTTCATTCTTTTGCATGCGAATATCCAGTTTTCCCAGCCCCATCTGTTGAAGAGACTATCCTTTCCGTATCATGCATTCTTTGCACTCTCGTCAAAGATCATTTGACCATATACATGCATGTTTATTTCTGACTGTCTACTCTGTTCCTTTGGTCTGTATGTTTGTCTTTATGCCAGTACCACGCTATTTTGATTACTCCAGTAATGTTTTGTAATCAGGATTACACTGTTTTCCTGTAGTATGTTTTTGAAATGAGGAAGTGTGAGGCCTCCAGCTTTGTTCTTTCCCAGATTGTTTTGGCTATTCAGGGGTCCTTAAGATTTCAAATGAATTTTAGGATGGTTGGTTGGTTTCTGTGGAAAACGGCATGGAGATTGGGCTTGCATTGAATTTGTAGATCTGTTGGGTAATGTGGACATATTAATATGAAACATTACAGTCTGTAAACCCAAGGTGTCTTTCCATGTATTTGTGCTATCTTTAATTTTTTCAGCAATGTGTTATAGTTGTCATTGTACAAGACTTTTGCCTCCTTGGTCAAGTTTATTCTTGAGTATTTTATTGTTTTTGATGCTGTTGTAAATGGGTCTTTGTTAGTAAAGCATAACTGAGTTTTGAGTGTTGATTTTGTATCTTGCAACTTTGCTGAATTTGTTTATTAGTCATAACAGTTTCTTGTGAAATTTTTGGGATTTTTAAATATAAGATTATGGCATCTGCAAATAGATAATTTTTCCTTCTTCCCAATTTGAATGGCTTTAACTTGCCAATTGCTCTGGCTAGGACTTCCATTACTGTGTTGAATAGAAGCAGCACTAGCAGGCATCTGTGCCTTTTCCTGAGATGCTTTCAATTTTGTATCATTCCATATGACGTTAGCTGTGGTTTTTTCATATTTGACCTTTATTATGTTAAGGTAATTTCCTTTTATTGATAAATTCTTGTTTGAAGGACAGTTTTGCTGGATATAGAATTCTCAGTTGACAGTTTTGTTTTGTTTTGTTTTTTCTTTCTGCGCTGAGTATAACGACACCACAGCCTTCTAGCTTCCAAGGTTTCTGATGAGCAATCAGCAGTCTCACTGAGGATCCCTTTTATGTGATGATTTGCTTATCTCTTGCCACTTTTGAGATTCTCCTTTTCTCTTTGGATTTCAACAGCTTGATTATAACTTGTCTTGGTGTCTCTGGGGGGTGAGGGTAGGAGTCAGTTGCAGTGCTTGCTGCCATAATTCAGAACCTGCACCACAAAGACCTTTCCAGTTCTGTAGAGTGGTTTATTGCTTTATTAGTGCAATAGAGAGTCACTGGAGGTTCTCTGTGTGTGTGAGTATATGAATAAATATTTAATTTTGTTTTGCTCTTGTTTTCACCTCAGAATAGTTTTATCAGATGTGGAATTTCTTGATCATTGGGGAGAAATATCTTGCGATTCTGAAAAGCACACCGTCAAAATGCTTTTCATAAAATGTAGCACATATTAGGGTTTCTCCCTTGTGTGGAAATGTTAGTGCCTATAGAGGTCTGAACTGAGAAAACTTCTCTCAAGCCAGAACACATGTGAGGTTCCTCTGCTGAATGAATCCTTTGGTGCTCAGTAAGTTGCGACTTCCAAGCAAAGTGTTTTTCACCCTGAGAAATTGGTGAGATACCTCTCTTGGAGTCTTTTTTATGAAGTCTGATGTAGAGAGGTTCTTCCAGGTTGGAGTTCTTAGGTCTCTCTCCCTTTTAGATTATCAGAGCAGGTCTGATCATCTACAAGCTTTGCTAAACCTACCTGTAGCTTTTCTGGGGGGGTGGTGGCGGTGGTGGTGGTGGTGGCCGCAGTGTTCTGCATTGATTTTCTAAATGTTTGTGGTTCTTTTGTAAAGTGGACCCTTGCCTTCTAAGTTAATGGTGAATGATACATATTCCCTTCATTTTTCTGCTTTGAAGCTTCAGTCTTCTTCATTTTCTCTTCTGATCTGTCAACACAGTCAGAACTTTCACTTAGCTCTTTGAGCATCTTTAAGGCAGTTGGTTTAAAGTCTGTCTAGCAAGTCAATGTTTGGTCTTCCTCGTGTCCATTTTTTGTTGGTTTATTTTGTGCCTTTGAATGGTCCATACTTTCTTGTTTCTTTGTATGCATTGTGATTGTTTTTGTTGACAGCTAGACATTTGAATCTTATAATGTGGCAGCTCTGGAAAACAGATTATTCCTTTTCCCCCAGGGTTTATTTTTTTATTTGTGTGTGTGTGTGTGTATTGTGTGTTTTTTGTTTTCATTTTTGTTTTATTGTCATAGACTGTCTCTGCTAGGGATCAGCCTGTGTTGAATGCCTGAAGTTTTCTCAGTTCTTTTCAGAGCCTGTGTTTTCCCCTGGGCAGGGGCAATGGCTTTCTAAATTCTCCTAGATACACAGTTTTTTGAATGTCCAGAAAAACAGGTGTCATCCCTTTTTTCTCCTGGAAGCCACTTTAGCCAGTTGGGGGTTGGGAGAATGGTAGCTTGCTTCTGTGTCTGCTCTTCCTCTGTGATCAGAAGTAGATATCTGCAATCAGAACCCTGATATTTGGAGGAAGTGGCTTTTATTGTCCACCCTGGCGGCAGCAAGCTGAACCAGAAATGTGGGATTGTGTCTCCACAGCTGCCTTCCATGGAGTGGGTGGGGGATGGGTAGCTGCTACTTCACTGAAGGGTGAAATCCACCAATGTTAACTGCAATTTACCAGTCAGGATTTCCCGTAGAAGCTACAAGTGTTCAGATGGACTCAACGTGCTCCCAAAATAATCACTTTAGGAACTTTCTGCCGATGTAATTGTTATCTAGGTGGAGAGGTGGATTCCTGGGCCACTCTCTCCATGTTTTTGATTTTTCCTACTTTCTTGAAGATTTCTTCAACTTTATCTTCCAGCTCTACTATTAAATGTTGTGAATGTTTTATCTCTGCTGTCATATTTTTATTTCCAAGTGCATTATGTGATTCTCTGTTCCTTTTTTCTAATTGGTTTTGTTTCATAGGTGAAGTATTTTTTCTCTGAGCATGTTAATTATAGTGTGTTTCTGTGTTATTCTGCTCCCTGCATTATCGCTGTTTCCTTTGAGTTGTTTTTACCTGTTTTCTGTCTCTCACATTGGAGGCTTTCCTGAAGCCTCTGGTGATCTTTGACTATTTATATTTAAGAGCAGGGCTCTACAAGCTGATTGGAAGGTGTTTTAGGTACTTCAACACCATCCAGCAGTAATATAATGGGAGCCACATACGTAATTTCAAATTTTGTAGTAGCCACTTTTAGAAAATAAAACAGGTAAAATTAAAAATGTATTTTACTTCACCCAGTATATCCATAATATTTCATCATGTAATCAATGTAAAAAATTATTGAGACATATTATTTTTTGCACTATTTTTGAAATCTGGTATGTAATATGTCACAGCACGTCTTAATCTACACACAAAATTTTCATTTGTAATACTTAACTCACATTTAGATTTATAAAACAGAGTTGATAAGTAGATTCATATAGTTCTTCTAAACATATTTTGTTGTTCTAAATATGCTTAATTCCAATAACTGAATCAAGTATCCAATTTTTTTTTTTTTTTTTCCGAGATGGAGTCTCACTTTGTCACCCAGGCTGGGGTGCAGTGGCGCGATCTCGGCTCACTGCAACCTCTGCCTCCTGGGTTCCAGCGATTCTCCTGCCTCAGCCTCCCCAGTAGCTGAGATTACAGGTGCATGCTGCCACGCCTGGCTAAGTTTTTTTATTTTAGTAGAAATGAAGTTTCACCATGTTGCCCAGGCTGTTTTCCAACTCCTAAGCTCAGGCAGTCTGCCTGTCTCGGCCTCCCAAAGTGTCGGGATTTCAGGTCTGAGCCACTGCACACAGCCCCAATTTTTTTTTTATATTTGCATCCACATTAATAAAACATCTTTTATTAGAAAAATTCATTTAATATCTAGGCAAATGTATATCACTTTCAAAACTGTTTTTAAGCAAATTCAGTATCAATTCAGTTTATTAGCATCAAATTTGATGAGGCATTGTATAAATGGAAACAAAACAGTTTATCAGTACAACATACCGTTCTTCAGATTTTGCTTATTGCAGCCATTTATTTTACATTTAAAATTTTCTGCATATTGACTCATTTGAAAAATATGTGAGTTATTCTGTTTTATTTGTGTTATGAAATGTTTCTATTGTAAATAAATTCTTTTACCTGTCTAGCCAGGTCACAAGTTTTTCCAGTTTTAGGAGCTTCAAATTTAGCTTGTTCATATGCAGCGTGATATTAGGGAGAAAATGTGAATCACCGTGCTTTTTGTCTTTGATTGAATATTTGGTAAGCATTTCTTTTGTTTAAAGGAAACCTTGAATTGGATTTTCTAGTACAGGAAATCCTTATAAAATTCTTTTGTAAGTCATCCAAGTAATATTGGTAAGTAAATGAGATCATTGGTTACTTTTTTTTTTCCCCAGAAGTTTCATAAACTGTCAACATTCTATAGCTTTTGTGCGTATGTACTGAAGAATTATAACACCTGTATCCATGACTCGTTTCTTGGAGTCTGCTTCAGAAAACTGAACACAAATATTTTCAATGTGTATCATGCAATAGAATAAAGCAATGAGGGAAAACTTACCCTCTTGCTTTAAAATTCCAACACGGATGGTCTTTTGACTTAACATAGCTGGAGTCCCATCCTCGTGATGGAAACTAACTTTTCTGTCTCTAACTGAAATTCTTTGACAGATGGAAGATTGTCAAAAATATCTGCCATGAGTTTGAGCCTTTAGGCAATGAATTCACATTTCATTGCCTTTACATGAATCGACATTGTGAATTTGGAGGTTCTTTGAGACAGAATATGCCCAGAGTTTTCTTTGGGCAGGGTCTTATATCAAACAGTTCATCTACGGCTAAAGAAAAATACTTGAAATTTTTCAAATTTTGAATTAATTGGTCTTTATTAAAAATATATTCTATAAGCAAAAATATATTTTGTTCATGTATATCCAAGAGCAAAATTGTTTAATGGTTTCATTGAGATTTTCAATTTTTGTGAATGTCTTTTAAGGTCTTTCCCTCATAATTTTCTAAATACGATAAAGTGATAATTTGTTCATCTCTCCATCTAAGGTTCTTCTTTGTATATGCATGTGTAAGAAGCTATTTTATAGCTTGCCAGGTTTACAAACTCAGATCCTTTTAAAAGCTGTTTAAATTGTTTCATTAGAAATTTAACTCAGTTCATATGACTAATTTTGTGTATTCTTTTTTGACCTAAACTCACCAAATGGTTGCTAAAAATTACATATCTTAAATATTGTCTTAAGTATTATCTACTATATATCTTTAACACTTCTGAATAAAACAGACAGCTTTTCCATTTTGCTCTGCTGCAGTAAATTGCAATTGCCATTCATCATTAAATGTGCACTATACTGTCTTCTAGTCGTCTTGACTATGCCAGTTGTAGTACCAGCTTCTGTATCTGCACTGAATTCTGCCTCAGTAATATGCCTTTGTTTAAAATTTAAATATTTTTTCATATTTTTTAACCTAGAAAATAATTATAATGAAAATGTTAAGTATCTCATTTTAGGATTTCGATTTACATAGGTATCACTGTAACTTGTGCTGTTTGCATAGGTATACTCTATCTTGTGCTATCTGCATAAAATATCCAAGTAAACACATTGTGATATTACATGCGTGCATAGAAAAAAAAATCATCTAACTCAATCTATTAATACTGTCTAGATTGGTGACGTGTTTACGTGTAACACTAGTGATAATGCACGTTCCTGTACAAGCATTATAGTACAACAGTGTCCTATGCGATGCAGTGGTTAAAGTGAATTGTAGTTCTATCAAAATAAAGATACATTTAGTGGAAACGTATTTGACTCTGCTTCTGTTTTTAAAATTGTGAAATGTGGCACTGTGTGCATTTCCATTTCTCACTAGCCTCAAGTGACTACCGTATTGAGTTGCAGTAAGCAGTCCTAGCCTCAGATAACCCAACAAATCGGAGTAGCTTAACTGAATGAAAGTTTATTCCCCAGGGGTCTTTCCAGTGTTTTGTTGCTTTCCCATAGTTTGTAGCCATGGTGTGTGGAGCACATGATTTCCAATGTCCCAGAGGCAGGGAAAGGAAAAACTGGAGCATTGTGCAGTGTTTTTAAGCACTAGCCTAGAAACAGCTGAGAACCATGGGTTTCAAACTAGGTGCCAGGGTTTCCCATGCCACTGTAGAGATCTCACACGGGCTTCCCAAGATATTTTAAAATATTGAGATTATCACAACTACAACTATTGACATCACAAACTACTACTATTAGGTTATTTGGAACTAACTACTGAGCAAATGGAATTGGTAGTTAACGGGTTTGTTTGTTTGTTTGCCTGGGAGCATTGTGGAAAGATGGCCCTGGTACTACGGACGCTGTAACTAAGAAAGTTTGTGAACCTCTGTCTTAGAAGTCACTTCTACTCTTCTGTTGCCCAGAGATCAATCATATAACCCTAACCTAACTTAAAGACAGACTTGAAATACAGCTTTTCCCTCGTTGTGGTGAGCACATAGATTATTTCTACCACAGTCTTTCCTTTTGGTCACCAATCTCTTCCCACACATAATGCATACAGTATCCCCCTTATCCATGGGGGATATGGTCCAAGACCCCGAGTGGATGTCTGCAACCTCAGATAGTACCAAACCCTGTATGTAGTATGTTTTGTCAGTCTGATAACTGAGAAGGCTACTAAGTAACTAACAGGCAGGTAGTGTAGATGACATGGATATGCTGGACAAAGGGATAATTTGTGCCCTAGGAGGCATGGAGCAGGATGGCAAGAGGTTTCATCGAGCTACTCAGAATACACAATGTAAAACTTATGAATTGTTTATTTCTGGAATTTTCTATTTAATATTTTGGGGCCAAGATTGATTGAGGGTAACTGAAACCACGGAAAGTGAAACTTTGAATAAGGGGAGACCACTGTATTTTACCCAAGGGAGACAATCTGAAGTCTAATCTGCTCAGGGTTTACAACTAACGTCCAGAGTCTTTGAGTTAGAAACTTTGAGTGTCACGTACTTTTTGCCTTTGGGACCCTAAATGTCAGTGTCTGTTAATTTTTCTTTGAGAAGTGTAATTTCTCCAGAGGCTGCTCTATAATTTCCCCAGAGAAGGATGTCCCAGTCAGCATGGGGGATATAAGCCTGGCTACCATTACTGGAGAGCAGGCAGAGGCACACTGCATGGTGGGATAGGAGCTGGAGTTCATCCCCTTTTATTCAAACTTCCACTTAGTATCCTGTTTTTAGTCTTCTATCTTATTTCTGTCCTCCTCCAGGCCCAGGGTACCCAAGTTAATAGCCTATCAAGTTCTATTTGGTAAAAGATAATGCCTCTCATTTCCTGTGGCAATTGTGATGAATTGATAATCACCTGGCAAAATAAGGTAAGAGTGGCAACTTGAGCTCAAACTGTTCTATGCACATTTTCAAACTCTTTTTAGCCTCTGATTTCCTCCCTACTTCCAGAAAACCTGATGCCTCTACCTCCTAAATCTTTCCAGATTCCATTAGTACCCCCATCAGAAGGCAGTTGTGCTATATTCTACTGTGCTCTGTTAATAAAATTTTTCCTCTAAACAATATGTGTATTGTTCTCACACTGCTATAAAGAACTACCTGAGACTGGGTAATTTATGAAGAAAAGAGGCTTAATTGACTCACAGTTCTGCAGGCTATACAGGAAGCATGGCTGGGAGGCCTCAGGAAATTTATGGCAGAAGGGCAAAGGGGAAGCAAGCACATCTTCACATGGCAGCAAGGGAGTGCAAAAAGGGGGAAGTACTACACACTTTTAAACAGCCAGATCTCATGAGAACTCACTAGCATGAGAACAACAGGAGGGAAATCTGCCACCATGATCCCATCACCTCCCACCAGGTCCCTCTCCTAACATTGTGGATTATAGTTCAACAGCAGATTTGGGTGGGAACACAGAGCCAAACTATATCATTCCACCCCAGCCCCTCCCAAATCTCATGTACTTTCTCACATTTCAAAGCCAATCATGCCTTCCCAACAGTCCCTTAAAGTCTTAACTCATTCTAGCATTAACTCAAAAGTCCAAGTCCAAAGTCTCTTCTGATACAAGGCAAGTCCCTTCTGCTTCTGCCTATGAGCCTGTAAAATCACAAGTCAAAAGCAAGTTCGTTACTTCCAAGATAGAACAGGGGTACAGACATTAGGTAGATGCTCCCATTCCAAGGGGGAGAGATTGACCAAGACAAGGGGGCTACAGGCCCCATGCAAGTCCAAAACCCAGCGGGGCAGTCATTAAATCTTATAGCTCCATAATAATGTTTGACTCCATGTCTCACATCCAGGGCATGCTGATGCAAGGGGTGGGCTTCCAAGGTCTTGGGCACCTCCACCCCTGTTACTCTGCAGGGTACAGCTCCCATGGCTGCTCTCAAGGGCTGTTGTTGAGTGCCTGTGACTTTTCCATGTGCATGGCACAAGTTGTTGGTGAATCTACCATTCTGGGTTATGGAGGATGGTGGCCATCTTCTCATGGCTCCACTGTGTGGGGGCTTCATCCCCACATTATCTCTCTGCACCACCCTAGTAGAGGTTTTCCACAAAGGCTGTGCTCCTGCAGCAGACTTCTGCCTGGACATCCAGGCATTTCCATACATTCTCTGAAATCTAGGCAGAGGCTCTCAAACCTCAACTCTTGTCTTCTGTGCACCTACAGGCCCAGCACCACATGGAAGTTTCCAAGGTTTAGGGCTTCTATCCTCTGAAGCAATGGTCCAAGCTATACCTTCGCCTGTGTTAGCCATGCCTGGAGCTGGAGAAGCCACAATGCATGGTTCCATGTCCTGATGCTGCACAGAGCAGTGTGGCCCTGGGCCTGGCCTGTGAAACCGTTTTTGTCTCCTAGGCCTCCAGGCTTTTGAAAGGGCTGCCGCAAAGATCTCTGAAATGCCCTGGAAGCATTTTCCCCATTGTCTTGGCTATTAACATTTGGCTCCTCATGCAAATTTCTGCAGCCTTCTTGAATTCCTCCCCAGAAAATGGGTTTTTCTTTTCTACCACATGGCCAGGCTGTACATTTTCCAAACTTCTATGCTCTGCTTTCTTTTTAAATATAAGTTCCAATTTCAGACCATCTCTTTTGAATGCATATAGGCATTCGAATGCATATGAGCATTAGAAGCAGCCAGGCCATGTCCTGAATACTCTGCTGCTTAGAAATTTCTTCTGCCATGTACCCTAAATCATCTCTCTCAAGTTCAAAGTTCTACAGACCCCTAAAGCAGAGCACAATGCCACCAGTCTCTGCTGAAGCATAGCAAGTGACCTTTACTCCAGTTCCCAATAAGTTTCTCATCTCCCTCTGAGACTTCCTTAGCATGGACTTTATATTACTATCAGCATTTTGTTAACAACCATTCAACAAGTCTTTAAGACATTCCAAACTTTCCCTCATCTTCTTGTCTCCTTCTGAACCCTCCAAATTGTTCCAACCTCTGCCCATTACCCAGTTCCAAAGTTGCTTCTACATTTCCAGGCATCTTTATAGCAATGCCTCACCAATCTTCTGTATTAGCCTATTCCCACACTGTTTTAAGGAACCACCTGAGACTTGGTAATTTATAACTGAAAGAGGTTTAATTGACTTACAGTTCCACAGGCTGTACAGGAGGCATGGCTGGGGAGGCCTCAGGAAGCTTACAATCATGGCAGAAGAGTGAAGGGGAAGCAAGCATATCTTCATGTCGTAGGAGACAGCACAAAAGGGGAAGTGCTACACACTTTTAAACAACCAGATCTCATGAGAAATCACTATCATGAGAACAGCAAGAGGGAAATCCGCCAGCATGATCCAATCACCTCCCACCAGGTCCCTCCCCAACACTGGGGATTACAATTTAACATCAGATTTGGGTGGTGACACAGAGCCAAACCTTATCAGTGTCTTTATATGTTATTGTTTAGGGTTACATATGTCCCTTTTTTTTTTTTTTAACAGCTTTACTGAGATATAATTCAGATACCATACAATTCACCTCTTCAAAGTATACAATTCAATGGTTTTTAGTATAGTTGCAAAGCTGTACAACCATCACCACTAAATAATTCAAGAACAATTTCACCACCCCAAAATAGAAACTTCATACCTATTAGCCATCACTAGCCTCCCTCCAGTCCTGGAGAAGCACTAATCTACTTTCTATCTCTATAAATTTGCCTGCTCTGGACATTTCATGTAAATACAATATGTGGCCTTTTATGTCTGGCTTCTTTCACTTAGCTAACTGAACTTTTAATGAAGTAACTCATTGCCAGAAGAAAAATGTTTCATCCAGCATGTGGTAGTCTACGGTTCAGGGAATATTTTGACAATATTTTCAAGGTCTATTAACATCATAGCAGGTATCATCAGTACTTAAGTCTTCTTGGCTTAGACTAGGATGGAATAATATTCTATGGTATGAATAGATCACATTTTGTTTGTTTGATGGACATACGGGTTGTTCCTTCTTTTGGCTGTTATGGATAATGGTGCTATGAACATTTACATAAACGTTTTTGTGTGGATGTATATTGTTGGTTCTCGTGGGTATATACCTATGAGTGAAATTGCTGGTCCATATGGTAACTTTAGCTTAACATTTTGAGGAACTGCCAAACTGCTTTGCAAAGTGAGTGTACTATTTTACATTCCCATCAGTAATGTGTGAGTAAATCAGGTAAAAAAAAAAAACAAAACAATTTTTCACTTCTGCCATTAATCATTATTGTCTATCTTTTTTATTACAGCCACCTTGCTGGTGCCTATAGATTTGACTTAAAATGGAGTTTGTATTCCAGTTTCTTATGCTCTTTGTCATTTTGGGTGATTTTCCAGAGAACAGGACAGAGTTTTTACCAGAAGTTGGTAATCCTATAGATCTTGTTTAACTTTTTAAATTTGGCTAATAATATGTTGTCAATGGTGATATCCTGCCTGGTTCTTCATCTTGGAGCATTTATGGGATGTTGACTGTCACCTTACTATCAAGATTTCACTGAAAAAAAATTAAATACCTGGGACATGCACAAGTTAACAAAACATAGACTCAAAATGCCTGAAGCAATAGTCTATGACATGCTGGCAGAAATAATTTTTTTTTTTCTGGCAGTGAGTTGTATAATAAAAAGTTCAATTAGCTACCTGGCAGCAGTTCTAAAGTATGCTGTAAGCATCAGGCTAAAACATTGTGTGAAGTGTTTTAAATGATTTCATCTGGAATCCTGTATTAGAAAGAGCACTGTTTTCTGGCTGGGCACAGTGGCTCATGCCTCTAATCCCAGTACTTTGGGAGGCAAAGGTGGGCGAATCATTTGCAGTCAGGAGTTCGAGACCAGCTTGGCCAACATGGTGAGACCTCGTCTCTACTAAAAATACAAAAATTAGCCAGACGTGGTGGCATACGCCTGTAATCCCAGCTACTCAGGAGGCTGAGGTAGGAGAATCACTTGAACCCAGGAGGCAGATGTTGCAGTGACTCAAGATCATGCCACTGCACTCTAGCCTGGGTGACAGAGTGAGACTTTGTCTCAAAAAAAAAAAGCACTGGCCGGGCGCGGTGGCTCAAGCCTGTAATCCCAGCACTTTGGGAGGCCGAGACGGGCGGATCACGAGGTCAGGAGTTCGAGACCATCCTGGCTAACACGGTGAAACCCCGTCTCTACTAAAAAATACAAAAAACTAGCCGGGCGAGGTGGCGGGCGCCTGTAGTCCCGGCTACTCGGGAGGCTGAGGCAGGAGAATGGCGTAAAAACCCGGGAGGCAGAGCTTGCAGTGAGCTGAGATCCGGCCACTGCACTCCAGCCTGGGCGACACAGCGAGACTCCGTCTCAAAAAAAAAAAAAAAAAAAAAAAAGCACTGTTTTCTTTAGTATTTTATTCCAAAAATTCATAAATTAATTGTGCATAGATTGAGAGTCAGGTGTACTTAAAAGCTTTCCAAAACTCTAACAGTAACTAATTAAAAAATGTAATATGAACAATCCTGTTAACATTAGTGGCAAAAGAAGAAAACAGAAAGATCATTTTAACAAGTGAGTCTAGCTATGGAACTAAGTATCTATACATAGAAAACATGTATTAGTCAATTCTCAGGCTGCTAATAAAGACATACCTAAGACTGGGTAATTTATAAAGAAAAAGAGGTTGGCTGGGTGTGGTGGCTCATGCCCGTAATCCCAGCACTTTGGGAGGCTGAGGTGGGCAGATCACCTGAGGGCAAGAGTTAGAGATCAGCCTGACTAACCTGGTGAAACCCTGTCTCTACTAAAAATATAGTTAGCTGGGCATGGTGGTGCATGCCTGTAATCCGAGCTACTTGGGAGGCTGAGGCAGGAGAATCGCTTGAACCCAAGGGGCGGAGGTTGCAGTGAGCTGAGATCATGCCATTGCGATCCAGCCTGAGCAACAAGAGTGGAACTCGGTCTTAAGAAAAAAGAAAAACAGGTTTAATGGACTCACAGTTCCACAATGCTGGAGAAGTCTCACAATCATGGTGGAAGATGAAGGAGGAGCAAAGGCATGTCTTACATGGCAGCAAGCAAGAGAGAGTGTGCAGGGGAACTGCCCTTTATAAAACTATTGGATCTTGTGAGAATTATTCACTGTCAGTAGAACAGCATGGGAAAAACCCACCCCCATGATTCAATTACCTTTCACCGGGTCCCTCTCATGACACGTGGGGATTATGGGAGCTACAATTCAAGATGAGATTTGGGTGGGGACACAAGCCAAACCATATCAATGCATATTAAAGATGTATTTCACATCAATGAAGAAAAGATTGGTCATTGTTGGGAGTAAGTAAAGATGGGTACCTATCTTATTATTGGGACCAAAATAAATTCCAGAAAGAGATGTAGAAGGGAGTAGGAGCGCCATGAAGATCTGTGTATGTCTTGCCTCCTTTCAAGTTGGAAAAGCATATTACTGCCTGCTTGGAAGCCTTTCTCACAAAGTACCTTGTACCTTGTGGCTGTGGGTCCTCCAGACTTTGGCCTTACTTTGGCTGTTTATTGTACTTCTTTCTCCCTTGGACTAAGCCAGGAGTCCACAGCAGTTTGGTGGCAAGCAAGTGCCTGTCTTTTACAGGACACACATATATATATATATATTTATAAATCAACTTTATTGATTTACCTCAGAAGATACATTTTAAAAGTACCATGTTATGAGTTTTGACAAATATCTACCCTTACATAATTCCCATTCCAACAGAACATTGGGATCACCCCAGAAAATTCTCTCTTGCTCATTTGCAGTCAATTCCAATCTCACTCCCTGCTTCATCACACATCTAACATAACAACTAAAGCTGTACCTGAGGCTGAGGCAGGAGAACTGCTTGAACCTGGGAAGCAGAGGAAAGATGTAGTAAGAAATCAACTGAATGAAGGCCCGGCACGACGGCTCACACCTGTAATCCCAGCACTTTGGGAGGCTGAGGCAGGCGAATCACCTGAGGTCAAGAGTTTGGGACCAGCTTGGCCAACATGGCAAAACCTGTCTCTACAAAAATACAAAAATTAGCAGGTATAGTGGCAAGTGCCTGTAATCTCGGGAGACTGAGGCAGGAGAATCACTTGAGTCCAGGAGGTGGAGGTTGCAGAGAGCCGAGATCGTGCCACTGCACTCCAGCCTGGACAATAGAGTGAGACTTCATCTCAAAAAGAAAAAAATAGAAAAAGAAAAGAAACAAACAAGAACTAAACCTGTAAAACATACAGAATAAAATTTGTGAGAAAAATTTCATTACCTTGAGATAGGCAAAGATTCTTTTGGTGAGAAACAGAAAGCACTATCCATCAAATAAAGACAAATATTACCAAAATTAAAAATATATGCTGTCGCCAGTCTCAGTGACTCATGACTGTGGATCCCACTGCTTTGGAAGGCTGAGGCAGGAGGATGGCTTGAGCCTAGGAGTTCAAAACCAGCCTGGGCAACAGAATGAGACCTTGTCTCAACTAAAAATAAAAAAAATTGACTGAGCATGGTGGTGTGCGCCTGTACTCCCAGCTACTTGGGAGGCTGAGGTGGGAGGATCGCTTGACCCCAGGAGTTCAAGGTTGCAGCGAGCTGTGATGGCACCACTGCACTCCAGCCTTGGTGACAGAGTGAGACCTGTCTCAAATATATATGTATGTATATGCATATGTATGTATATGTGTGTGTGTGTGTGTGTGTATATATATATGTAATAAGTATGCTCAACTTCCAGTTTCTGTTCAGCATGAAAGGTGCTTGGTCATTGTCACCCCACCCTAACAACAAGAAAAATGTCAAATTAACTGAAACATCAACAACTTTTTCTAGATGCAGCAAAGAACTGAGGGCACAAAGTGGGGAGACAGACAGGCAGATACGGAGAATTACAACTTACTGGAATAAAAACCCAAGAGCAAAATTCCACAGGAACCAGGCGGGCATGGTAGCTCACGCCTGTAATCCCAGCATTTTGGGAGGATGAGGCAGGCGGATCACCTGAGGTCAGGAGTTCAAGACCAGCCTAGCCAACATAATGAAATTCTGTCTCTACTAAAAATACAAAAATTAGCCGGGCATGGTGGCACATGCCTGTAGTCCCAGCTACTCGGGAGGCTGAGGCAGGAGAATCGCTTGAACCCAGGAGGTGGAGGTTACAGTGAGCTGAGATTGCACCATTGTACTCCAGCCTGGCGACCACGTCTCTACTAAAGCGATTGTCTCGATCTCTTGACCTCATGATCTGCCTGCCACAGCCTCCCAAAGTGCTGGAATTACAGGCGTGAGCCACCGCACCTGGCCTATTTATTTATTATTTTACATGGCATCTCACTTTGTCATCCAGGCTGGAATGCAATGGCTCGATCTCGGCTCACTGCATCTCCCCCCTCCCAGGTTCAAGTGATTCTCCTGCCTCAGCCTCCCAAGTAGCTGGGATTACAAGCAACTGACATCATGCCCAGTTAAATTTTGTATTTTTGTAGAGATGGGGTTTCACCATGTTGGCCAGGCTGGTCTTGAACTCCTGACCTCGGATGACCTTCCCACCTCAGATGACCTTCCCGCCTCGGCCTCCCAAAGTGCTGGAATTACAGTCGTGAGCCACTGCGCCCAGCCTGCACTTTTTATTAAGGCTTTCCCTCAAGAGAAACTATTTTACTAGAGCCTAACCAACCTAGAAGAAGGGAAATACCCAATGGCAGCCTTCTTGGGTCTTCCTGTACCACATAAAGGTGGGGAGTGACAGAGAAGCCCTTGTAAAGGTCACCACACAGGGACATGGCCCACTGAAAGGCTGAGACCTTATCATAGAGAACACCTCTTCTGCCAACACTGCATCTATAGGGCTCCTGTACAACAGGGGAAACCACATCTACAGGGCTACTGAACAACAGAAGAAACACGACAAAACCCAGAGGAAATTTTTACCCCTGACAACTACAGCTAGAACAAACCAGGATCATTAGCATTGTATCAGGTGCCATGCAAATTTGATTTGTCTCATTATTATTATTATTCTTTGGAGACAGAGTCTTGCTCTGTCTTTTGCAGATACAAGCAAGAACCCGCAGATATGGGCAAGAAGCCATATCTGCAAAAAAATTAAAAATTAGCTAGGGGTGGTATGTGCCTGTAGTTTCATCTACTTGGGAGGCTGAGGCAGGAGGATCACTTGAGACCAGGAGTCCGAGGTTGCAGTGAGCTGTGACTGATACCTTGCCTCTTAAAAAAAAAAAAGAAAGAAAGAAACAAAACAACAACAAAAACAATATTACTGATGAACACAAAAGAAGCCTTGAGGCCGGGCACAGTGGCTCATGCCTGTAATCCCAGCACTTTGGGAAGCCTGGGCGGGCAGATCACAAGGTCAATAGATCGAGACCAGCCTGGCTAGCATGGTGAAACCCTGTCTCTCCTTTAAAAAATACAAAAATTAGCTGGGCCTGATGGTGCACGCCTGTAGTTCCAGCAACTCGGGAGGCTGTGGCAAGAGAATTGCTTGAACCTGGGAGGCAGAGGTTATAGTGAGCCGAGATTGCGCCACTGCACTCCAACCTGGGAGACAGCGCGAGACTCCATCTCAAAAAAAGGAAAAAAAAAAAAAAAGGCCGGGCACTGTGGCTCGCACCTGTAATCCAAGCACTTTGGGAGGCTGAGGTGGGTGGATCATGAGGTCAGGAAATCAAGACCATCCTGGCTAATGGGGTGAAACCACATCTCTACTAAAAATCCAAAAATTAGCCGGGCATGGTGGCATGCACCTGTAATCCCAGCTGCTCGGGAGGTTGAGGCGGGAGAATTGCTTGAACCCAGGAGGCAGAAGTTGCAGTGAGCTGAGATGGCGCCACTGCACTGCAGCCTGGGTGACAGAGCAAGACTGTCTCCAATAAAACAAAGAAGACGAACATATGGAAAGGTACCATGCTCTTGGACAGGAAGATTCAATATCTTTTTTTTTTTTTGGAGACAGAGTCTCACTCTGTCTCTCAGGCTGGAGTGCAGTGCGTGATCTCAGCTCTCTGCAACCTCTGCCTCCCGGGTTCAAGTGATTCTCATGCCGAGTGGCTGGGATTATAGGCTTGTGCCACCATGCCCTGCTAATTTTTGTATTTTAGTAGAGATGGGGTTTCACTGTGTTGGACAGGCTGGTCTTGAACTCCTGGCCTCAAGAGATCTGCCCGCCTTGGCCTCCCAAAGTGCTGGAATTACAAGCGTGCGACACTACACCCAGCTGATTTGTCTCATTATTGATGACGTTAACCTTGACCACTTGATTAAGTGGTGGTAGGTTTCTTCACTTTAAACTTCTCCTTTACTCTTGGTAATTAAAAAGTATTCTCTGGAGAAGTAATTTAAAACTATGAAAGTAGGGCTGGGGGCGGTGGCTTGTAATCACAGCGCTTTGGGAGGCCGAGGCAGGCGGATCACTAGGTCAGGAGTTCAAGGCCAACCTGGCCAACATAGTGAAACTCTGTCTCTACTAAAAATACCAAAATTAGCCAGGTATGGTGGTGCGCCTCTGTAGTCCCAGCTATTCAGAAGGCTGAGGCAGGAGAATTGCTTGAAACCGGGAGGCAAAGTTTGCAGTGAGCCGAGATTGCACCACGGTATGCCAGCCTGAGTGACAGAGAAAGACTCCGTCTCGGAAAAACAAAAACAAAAACTGTGGAAGCACTCCATTCCTCATCAAGCTTTCAGCGTATTCAGGTATTTATCTCAGTACAGACTCATGGTTTCCCTTTTTAATTCAATGGTATATAATCTGTAATTATCATTGTCTACATGGAGCTCAAATTTTCCATGATTTGTCTAGTGGGAGCCCTTTCAAACTGCTTGTGTTCTTTTGACATGACCTCATTATTCTTTGAGCATTCTTTGATTTATGGTATAAGATGCTCCAGGCTGGGCATAGTGGCACATGCCTGTTGTCTCAGTCAACTGGGAGGTTGAGGCAGGAGGATCACTGTACCCTGGGAGTTTGAAGCCAGCCTGGACAATATAGCAAGACGCCTCTTAAAAAAAGAAAACTGAAAATGTTGCAAGTTCATCTTGTATCTTCCCTACCCCAGCCCCAGAACAAGCCATTTCTGGTTCCTTTTAGTAGAGAATAACATAAAAGTCACAATCTAGAATTTAGGTATGCTCATTGCTATTGGAGTGTCACTACTTTCAGGCCCTCTTAGTGGACAGAGTTATATATATATATATGTACACACACTTTCATTTATATGTGTGCCTATGTACATATGATATATACACACACATCTATTTTTTGTCTCATATACATTGAAATTCATGGGTTCATACCAATACCTTCAATTCCAATCTAACGCCACAAGGTTCTTCCCATGTTTGTAACTCCCTTCTCTGACAGTGAGAAACTCTGGCTTCCCTTATCTTTAATTTACTTGTTTGATCAAACCTTCTGTATGTAACCATCTTCTGTCGCCACCACTACCCCCTCTCCTGCAGATGCTCCTCCATTCCTCTCAAGCTCTGACATCCTGCAGCTCCCAGCCCCTACTCTTGCCTCCCCATGTGGTTAGTCTTTCCTTGCCAAAGCTCTGTCCACTCATGCTGGGCCATGCTGCCAGGTAGAAGCTCCCCTCAGGCTCTGCCCTCCGTGCCAAGCTATCCATGCATCAGTACCTCCTCAGCCTCCTTGGGATCCAACCACCCATACCAGGTCACTCACTCCCAAGTAATGCCTTCCTACTGCTTCTAGGGATCACATACTCCACACCAGGCCACCCCTTCACATGCACACCTTCCTTATTCTGTGCCCTTACACTCCATGCTGAGCTGCCCCCAGGAGCGATGCCTTCCATACTCTGTGTGGACTTTGACTCCTCACACCAGGCAGCCCTGCGATTCCAATGCCCTTCTCACCCTACTTGGACTCTGACACCCTCAATCAGGCCCTGCTGTCACTCCCCTACCCACACTGATGACTTCACTGTTCTTGGGCTCTGATACACCATCTGGGAAGCCCCGCTATGACTCGAGCCATGTTCATTTTGCTTAGGCTCCAACTCCCCTCATCAGGCCACAACGCACTGCCCAACCCCTCCTTCTTCCTGCTCACCAGTGTCCACACACACACTCACACACACATGTACAACACACACACATATATAACACATACACACATACAACACACACACACACACAGCGTTGGGCTATGACTCCCTGTGCCAAGCAGCCAGCCTCGGTGCATGACCTCTTTGCTCTGCTCTGGGCCATAGAGGCTCTCCCACCCCAAACCCCAGCAGATAGTCACCTTCTTGGCTCCCTCTAATGTCTTTAGGATGGAATAGTTTGATAAGAAAAGAGGACATGGGCAGAGATTTTTTTCTCTTATCCCTGTCCTTCAGGCATTCCTTAGTTATCTTCCTTGAAGACAAACCATATTAAAAGTTTATTACATCTTTCCAGAGCTTTTGTACAGACACTCTTTTCCCCGTTGTTTCATTGCACTATAATTTATTTAACCCCTTATCTCTATGATGGCAGAATTGATCAATAGAATTGACATCTTCCTGACTGATATTGAATCTTCTGGCCGGGCGCGGTGGCTCATGCCTCCCAAAGTGCCTCATCCCAGCACTTCCGGAGGCCGAGGTGGGTGGATCACCTGAGGTCGGGAGGTTGAGATCAGCCTGGCCAACATGGCGAAACCCCATCACTACTAAAAATACAAACATTAGGCTGGGCGCGGTGGCTCACGCCTGGAGTCCCAGCATTTTGGGAGGCCGAGGCAGGTGGGTCATGAAGTCAGGAGATCAAGACCATCCTGGCTAACACGGTGAAACCCCGTCTCTACTAAAAATACAAAAAATTAGCTGGCCATGGTGGCGGGTGCCTGTAGTCCCGTCTACTCTGGAGGCTGAGGCAGGAGAATGGTGTGAACCTGGGAGGCGGAGGTTGCAGTGAGCCGAGATCGGGCCACTGCACTCCAGCCTGGGTGACAGAGCGAGATTTCATCTCAAAAAATAAAAAAAATGGCCGGGCACGGTGGCTCAAGCCTGTAATCCCAGCACTTTGGGAGGCCGAGACGGGCGGATCATGAGGTCAGGAGATCGAGACCATCCTGGCTAACACGGTGAAACCCCGTCTCTATTAAAAATACAAAAAATTAGCCGGGCGTGGTGGTGCGTGCCTGTAGTCCCAGCTACTCGGAGGCTGAGGCAGGAGAATAGTGTGAACCCAGGAGGCGGAGCTTGCAGTGAGCCAAGATGGTGCCACTGCACTCCAGCCTGGGCGACAAAGCGAGACTCCGTCTCAAAAAAAAATAAAAAAAAAATAAATAAATAAAATAAAATAAATAAAAAATAAAAAAATTAGCTGGGCGTGATGGTAGGCGCCTGTAATCCCAGCTACTTGGGAGGCTGAGGCAGGAGAATCACTTGAACCCAGGAGGCAGAGGTGGCAGTGAGCGGAGATTGTGCCACTGCACTTCAGCCTGGGAGACAGAGAGAGAGACCGTCTCAAAAGAAAAAGAAAAAAAAAAAAAAAGGACTGTGTGCAGTGGCTCACACCTGTAATCCAAGCACTGGGAAGCTGAGGTGGGTAGATCACAAGGTCGGGAGTTCGAGACCAGCCTGACCAACATGGTGAAACCCTGTCTCTACTAAAAAATACAAAAAATTAGCCAGGCGTGGTGGCTCATGCCTGTGATCCCAGCTACTCAAGAGGCTGAGGCAGGAGAATCGCTTGAACCTGGGTGGCAGAGGTTGCAGTGAGTGGAGATCTCACCACTGCACTCCAGCCTGGGCGACAGAGTGAGACTCCATCTCAAAAAAAAAAACAAAAAAAAAAAGATATTGACTCTTCCTGTCCAAGAGCATGGTACCTTTCCATACGTTCAAGTCTTCTTTCATGTTCATCAGTAGTGTTGCTTTAATTGTTGTTTCGTTTTTAATTTTTTTTGGACACAGGGTCTTACTCTGCTGCCCATGCTGGAATGCAGCGGTACAGTCACAGCTCACTGCAACCTCGGACTCCTGGTCTCAAGTGATGCTCCTGCCTCAGCCTCCCAAGTAGCTGAGACTAGAGGCACACACCACCGCGCCCAGCTAATTTTAAAATTTTTTGCAGATACGGGGTCTTGTTCAGTCTGGTCTCAAACTCCTGGACTCAAATGATCTTCTCACCTTGGCCTCCCAAACAGCTGAGATTACAGGTGTGAGCCATCATGCTTGGCCCCTCAGTGATGTTTTAAATTTTTCTTCATATAAATCGTGCACATTTTTGTAGATGTATAGACATTTCCATGTGTTATCTTTTGTGCAGCTCTTGTGAATGACAGATTCCTTCTTTGATCTGTTGTATAATTAGACTCATCTGTAGAGGACCGGTACGGACTGGCTGTAAGACCCTTGTACACCTGCAATGATTATTTCTTCTGGCATGATCACAAGCAATAGGGGTGGTAATCTTAAGACTTCAAAATCACTGATATCGGCAGGGAGGTAGCTAACACCTAATATATGCCAGGCATTACGCTGGTGTTTTTTGTTTTGTTTTGTTTTGTTTCTGAGACAGAGTTTTGCTCTTGTTGCCCAGGCTGGAGTGCAATGGCACGATATCGGCTCACCGCAACCTCTGTCTCCTGGGTTCAAGCGATTCTCCTGCCTCAGCCTCCTGAGTAGCTGGGATTACAGGCACCTGTTACCATGCCCAGCTAATTTTTGTATTTTTAGTAGAGACAGGGTCTCGCCATGTTGGCCAGGCTGGTCTTGAACTCCTGACCTTGGGTGATTCATCAGCCTCCGCCTCCAAAAGTGCTGGGATTACAGGTGTGAGCCAACGCACCCAGCCTATGGTGGTGTTTTAAATAAATGTATAACATGTATATGAAACAGATGTTATTATTCTCACTTTTTTTTTTTTTTTTTTTTTTTGAGACGGAGTCTCGCTCTGTCGCCCAGGCTGGAGTGCAGTGGCGCGATCTCGGCTCACTGCAAGCTCCGCCTCCCGGGTTCACGCCATTCTCCTGCCTCAGCCTCCCGAGTAGCTGGGACTACAGGCGCCCACAACCGCGCCCGGCTAATTTTTTGTATTTTTAGTAGAGACGGGGTTTCACCGTGGTCTCGGTCTCCTGACCTTGTGATCCGCCCGCCTCGGCCTCCCAAAGTGCTGGGATTACAGGCGTGAGCCACCGTGCCCGGCCTATTCTCACTTTAAAGATGAAAAATCAGAAGTCTAAGGTCACAGAAGCAGTCAACTTTTTTTTTTTTTTTTTTTTGAGATGGAGTCTCACTCTGTCATCCAGGCTGCAGTAAAGTGGTGCACTCTTGGCTCACTGTAGCTTCCGCCTCGCAGGTTCAAGTGTGTCTCCTGCCTCGGTCTCCCAAGAGGCTGGGATTACAGGCGTGTGCCACCACGCCCAGCTAATTTTTGTATTTTTAGTAGAGACGGTGTTTCACCATGTTGGTCAGGCTGGTCTTGAAACTCCTGACCTCGTGATCCACCCACCTCAGCCTCCCAAAGTGCTGGAATTACAGGCGTGAGCCACCACGCCCGGCTAACTGTTTTAAAATTTAATTTAATTTAATTTTAAGTTCTGGGATAATTGTGTGGGACGTGCAGGCTTGTTACATAGGTAAACGTGTGCCATGGTGGTTTCCTGCACCTATCAACCCATTACCTAGGTATTAACACCCGCATGCATTAGCTATTTATCCTGATGCTCTCCCTCCCCCACCCACGCTTCGACAGGCCTCGGTGTGTGTTGTTCGCCTCCCTGTGTCCATGTGTTCTCATCGTTCAGCTCCCACTTATGAATGAAAGCATGCAGTGTTTGGAAAACCTTCACATTTCAAAGCCATTATTTTCTACCACAACTCAGAAGAAGCTGTAGTGAACAGTGAGGTGACTGGTTGTTGTTGATTGTGAAACTTCCATCCTCCATCACTAATTACATACCACTTAAATGTATTTTATTAAGTAGATCAAACTCATTACCAGTACTGTTTCTTAGACATTTAAGGTAGTATACATTTTTGCTAAATGGTGAAAAACAAATTAAGTAATCATCTAAATGGCCTCCAGATTCCATGTGTCCTTTTTTCATACTTTCACTATTGTTTTCCCCAAATTATCTCCTTTCAGCATTCCCATAAATGCAGCTGGCATGTTTTCAAATCCTTCGATGATATATTCCTTGTCCTGGATTTTACCCTGTATCAAAGCAATAACAAATTTCAAAACTTAAGTTAATATTCTCAATGATATACTGTTCTCATCCTAGCAACAAATGTATCAGGTACATCATTGGAAACCTTGAAAATAAGAGATGGAGGTCCTGTCCTCCATGAACTTGAAGTCAAGGGGGGGCAAGATCCACTTACACAGTACATGTAAAAGATTACAAAGTACACCTAAGAAGAACTTAATAATAGATGTCAGATCATAGTGTGAAGTGTCATAAGGCAGCGATTAAGCAATTTCTTTTTCTTTTTTTCTTTCTTTTTTTTGAGACGGACTCTCACTCTGTCACCCAGGCTGGAGTGCAGGGCCGCGATCTTGGCTCACTGCAAGTTCACACCATTCTCCTGCCTCAGCCTCCCGAGTAGCTGGGACTACAGGCACCTGCCACCATGCACGGCTAATTGTTTTGTACTTTCAGTAGAAATGGGGCTTCACCGTGTTAGCCAGGATGGTCTCCATCTCCTGACCTCGTGATCTGCCTGCCTTGGACTCCTGAAGTGCTGGATTACAGGCGTGAGCCACCGTGCCCAGCATGATTAAGCAATTTCTAAGTAAGCTGCACAGTAAAGTTTAATAACGCAATGATCTCAGAGGAGGTGGAAATAGATAGAGAAAGGAGCACCCTGCATTACCTCTGGCCCTGAAGAGGCAGGTTCTATTCAGGAAATATAAATGGCAGGACACTCTAATAATCTGTCTCCCCTTTAAGCCAAGGTTCTTTCAACATGTGTTTAACCTTTTTCTGGGAGTGTGGGACGGAAGGGTGCATGTTAGTGAGGAAGGATCTTCATTTCTCTTTCTACTACAAGGCACAGCCTGCTAATGGGAACTAATTTACATTTTCAGATTTTTTGAAGGGGTCTTATACAGAGACCTGAGTTACCTGGTACAAGCTTTTCCCTAATGCATTCCAGTGATGGCTTAGCACTCTTTATGGATTTATAGACAAGATTATTTGCTTGAAGTCAGTCAATTACAAAGTAGGGAAACTGAGATTTAAACTTTTATTAGTATTATTATTATTATTCTGAGACAGGGTCTCACTCTGTCACCCAGGTTTGAGTGCAGTGGCACAATCAGCTCAGTGCAGTCTCAACCTCCTGGGCTCCAGTGATCCTTCTGCCTCAGCCTCCTGAGTAGCTGGGACTACAGGGATGTGCCACCATGCCCAGCTAACTTTTTTAGTTTTTGTAGAGATGGGATCTTGCTAGGTTCACCCAGGTTGGTATCAAACGCCTAGGCTCAAGTGATCCGCCCACCTCAGCCTCCCAAAGTGCTAGGATTACAGGCGTGAGCCACCGCTCCTGGCTGAGATTGGAACTTTTGACTTGAAAGCCCCAACTCATTCTTGTTCTTGAAAAAGAAAGGAATCTGGATAGTGTGGAAAGGTAGAATCCAGTTCAGAGGTTAAAAATAGAGAACGATTACTGTTATGGACTGAATTGTTTGCCCCCAATCCAAATCCATATGTCTAAGTCTTAATCACCAGTGCCTGACAATGGGACTGTATTTGGAGACAGGGCTTTAAGAAAAGCTAATTAAGAGGCCGGGTGCAGTGGCTTACATCTATAATCCCAGCACTTTGGGAGGCCGAGGCAGGTGAATCACCGGAGGTCAGGAGTTCAAGTCCAACCTGGCCAACATGGCAAAACCCCGTCTCTACTAAAAATACGAAAATTAGCCAGGTGTGGTGGCGTGCGCCTGTAATCCCAGCTAGTCGGGAGGCTCAGGCAGGAGAATTGCTTGAACCTGGGAGGCAGAGGTTGCAGTGAATGGAGATCATACCATGGCACCCCAGCCTGGGCAACAAGAGCGCAACTCCATCTCAAAAAAAAAAAAAAAAAAGTAATTAAGGTAAAATGAGGTCATATAGGTGGGCCTTAATCAATATGACTGGTGTGCTTATAAGGAGGTTAGGACACAGACACACAGAGAGAAGGCTACGTGAAGATGCGGGGAAAGGAAGCCATCTACAAGTCGAAAAGAGAGAGGCCTCCAAAGAAACAACTCTGCTGACACCTTGATCTTGGACTTCTAGCCTCCAGAACTGTGAGAAAATAAATTTGTTGTTTAAGCCACCCAGTCTGTGGTGCTTTATTTTGGCAGACCTAGCAAACTAATACAAATACTAATGGAAAATATTAATAGGGGAAATTAGGGTATAGGATGCAGGGTATATGGGAGCTCACTGCACTATCTTCCCATTTTTCCTATAAATCTAAAACTTCTATTTTTATTTTTGTTTTTGAGACAGGGTGTTGCTCTATTGCCAAGGCTAGAGGACAGTGGCGCATTCAGAGTTCACTGCAACCCTAGAACTCTTGGACTCTGGTGATCCTCCCACCTCAGCTTCCCGAGTAGCTGGGACTACAGGTGTGCACCACTGCACCCAGCTAATTTTTTTACTGTTTGTTTTTTGTAGAGTCTCATTGTGTTGTCAGGGCTGGTCTTGGACTCCTGAGCTCAACCAATCCTCCTTCCTCACCCTCCCAAAGTGCTGGGATTATAGGCATGAGCCACCACACCCAGCCTAAAACTTTTCTAAAATAAAAAGTGAATTTTAAAAAATAGGGAATGAGATTAAAAAGGGAGGATGAGAAAGAAATTAGGCCAACTCACAACTTAAAACCCAACTAGGGCCAGGCGCCGTGGCTCACGCGTGTAATTCCAGCACTTTGGGAGGCTGAGGCAGGAGAATCACTCGAGGTCAGGAGTTTGAGATGAGCCTGGCCAACGTGGTGAAACCCCGTCTCTACTAAAAATACAAAAAGTTAGCCAGGAGTGGTGGCAGGCGCCTGTAATCCAGGCTACTCGGGAGGCTGAGGCGGGAGAATCACTTGAACCCAGGAAGTAGAGGTTGCAGTGAGCCAAGATTGCGCCACTGCACTCCAGCCTGGGCGACAGAGTGAGACTCCATCTCAAAAAAAAAAAAAAAAAAAAAACACAACTAACTATAATCAGCTTCACTTTGTTAGAGGGAAGCATTGGGGACACCAGCACAGTGGTTTCCTGTTGTCAACTGTGATCACGGATGGGCTCCATTAGATTTCACCAACCGGGACAACCTAGATTCAGCTTTTTGCAGCTCCCTGGAGAGAGCCCAGCCCGGCACTCCAAGTGCTAGACTGGGAAGAGCGCCAAGCTCCAGTGGCTGCCGGAGGAGCAATGTATTCCTTTGAATTGGGAAATGATCACTGCCCAGGGATTAGGAAGTACGGTATCATTTTTCCCCTGTAAAACTAAAATAATGCAACTTGATTGTTCAGATTTCTGTTGACTAAAACTTTACATGGTGTAAAGTTTGAAAATTATCATAGCACAGGACTAGCGGATTGTCTTCTTTGCTACTTTGGACCTGGAAGAGCCATGGTACATGTATGCTACCCTCTAACATTCATTTATTCAGCAATATTTATCCAGTGCCTACATCACTTCATCTACTCTTCTGGGCGCTGGAGATACACCAGAAAGCAAAATGTATGAACGTGCTGCCTTCATGGAGGTTACATCCTCAAGAAGGGAGATGGGCAATAAATATAAATGAATAAGTGAATTATAGTATATATTATGTAAAAGATGATTAATTGCTATGGATAAAAGTAGGATAGGAGCTTGGGCAACATGGTGAAAGCCCATCTCTATGAAAAATACAAAAAAGTTAGCCAGGTGTGGTGGCACATGACTGTTGTCCCAGCTACTCAGGAGGTTGAGGTGGGAGAATCACCTGAGCCTGGGTGAAGGCTGCAGTGAGCCATGATCATAGCACTGCACTCCAGTCTGGGTGTCTGAGTGAGACCCCATCTCAAAAAAAAAAAAAAAAAAAAAAACCCAAAAAAACAGGGGCTGTGGGATATGGAGGATCAAGAATGAAGTGGGAATGCAACTTATAATAGGATCATTTAAAAAGTTGCCTCACCCAGAAGGCACTCCCTTTTTTGTTGTTTGTTTTTTTGTTTTTGAGGCAGAGTTGCGCTCTGTCACTGGGCTGGAGTGCAGTGGCACAATCTCGACTCACTGCAACCTCCGCCTCCCAGGTTCAAGTGATTCTCCTGCCTCAGCCTCCCAAGTAGCTGGGACTATAGGTGCATGCCACCATGCCCAGCTAATTTGTGTATTTTTAGTAGAGATGGGGTTTCACCATGTTGGTCAGGATGGTCTCGATCTCTTTGCCTTATGATCCGCTTGCTTTGGCCTCCCAAAATGTTGGGTTTATAGGTGTGAACCACCATGCTGGTCCAGAAGGCACTTTTTAGCAAAGACTTGCAGGATGTGAGAGAGTTCAGCAAGCAGTTACAGAGCGGTGGAGTGGTGGAGGAGACTGGGCGAAGTAAACAAGACGGTGAATACTAAGAAATGAAATCAGAGAGATATCAGGGGTCAGATTTTGTGTAAGCTTGCTGAATATTCACACTTTGGTTTACGCTAAGTGAAATGCAGAGCTTTGCATGGTTTAAATCATAAGAACGGCAGGATTTGATTCGTGCCTTAACAGATCGCTATGGCCACCACATTGGGAATTGTCTATAGGGGTGCGAATATGGGAGGCCAGGTAGAGTCCACTACTGCTGTGGAAAGTCAGGGACCCCAAACGGAGGATCTGACTGGAGCCATGGCAGAGGAACATAAATTGTAAACATTTCATTTTAATATGGACATTTATCAGTTCCCAAATTAATACTTTTATAATTTCTTACACCTGTCTCACTTTAATTTCTTAATCCTGTTATCTTTGTAAGCTGAGGATGTACATCACCTCAGGACCACTGTGATAATTGTGTTAACTGTATAAATCGATTGCAAAACATGTGTGTTTGAACAATATGAAACCAGTGCACCTTGAAAAAGAACAGAGTAACAGTGGTTTTCAGGGAACAAGGGAAGACAACCATAAGGTCTGACTGCCTGCGGAGTTGGGCAAAATAGAGCCATACTTTTCTTCTTGCAGAGAGCCTATAAACGGATATGCAAATAGGGAAGATATTGCTAAATTGTTTTCCTAGTAAGGAATATTAATAATTAATACCCTGGGGAAGGAATGCATTACTGGGGGGAGGTCTATAAACGGCCGCTCTGGAGTGTCTGTCTTATGAAGTTGAGAGAAGGACTGATATATGCCCTGGTCTCCTGCAGTACCCTCAGGCTTATTGGGGTGGGGAAAAAAATCCGCCCTGGTAAATTTGTGGTCAGATCGGTTCTCTGCTCTTGAACCCTGTTTTCTGTTGTTTAAGATGTTTATCAAGATAATACGTGCACAGCTGAACATAGACCCTTATCAGTAGTTCTGATTTTGTCCTTGTCCTGTAACCTCAGAAGCATGTGATCTTTGTTCTGCCTTTTGCACTTTGAAGCATGTAATCTTTGTGACCTACTCCCTGTTCATACACCCTTTTTCCTTTTAAAATCCTTAATAAAAACTTGCTGGTTTTGCAGTTCAGGTGGGCATCACAGTCCTACCCATATGTGATGTCACCCCCAGCGGCCCAGCTGTAAAATTCCTCTCTTTATCCCAGCAGCCCAGCTGTAAAATTCCTCTCTTTGTACTCTTTCTCTTTATTTCTCAGCCAGCCGACACTTATGAAAAATAGAAAGAACCTACATTGAAATATTGGGGGCAGGTTCCCCCGATACACTACAAACATCCAGGCTAGATGGCACAGTTCCTGGACCAGGGTGGTAGCAGGGAGGTGGGAGAAGTGTTCAGATTCTGATATAATTTTTAAGATAGAACCACCAGAATCTCCTTAGAGATTAGACATGGGTACGAGAGAACGACATCAAAGATGACTCCAAGGTTTCTGGATTGAGAAACTAGAAGTATAGAATTGTTATAACTGAGATAGTAAAGTCTGAATATGGAGCATGTTGAGTAGGAAAGATCAAAACATATTTAGCTTTCAAGATGTTATGTCAGAGATGTGTATCAGGCATCCAGGTGGACATACTAATCTAGAGTTAAGAGGAGAGCCAGGCTGGAGATAGAGCTGGGAGCTCTCAGCATACTGAGCCCAGATGAGCTAACTAAGGGACAGCTCGAGTGTGGATAGACAAGAGAAAAGGCCCAATGACCAAGACCTGGGGCACTCTAATATTTATTTGGAGAAAAGAAAAGCGAGCAGGAGTCTGAGGAGGACCAATCAGTGAGGAAAACCAAGAGTTAAGGGAAACCAAGGGAAGAAAGCATATCAAGGAGAGAATGATCACTATTAAATATTTCCCATAGCCAAGAGGCTAAGAATCAACCAGTGGACTTCACTATGTAAGGGTCCCCTGTGACCTTGACAAAAGTTAGTTTTGGCCAGGTGTGGTGGCTCACATCTGTAATCCCAGCACTTTGGTAGGCTGAGGAGGGCACATCACTTGAGACCAGCCTGGCCAACATGATGAAAACCTGTCTCTACTAAAAATACAAAAAGTTAGCTGGGCGTGGTGGTACACACCTGTAGTCCCAGCTACTCGGGAGGCTGAGGCATGAGAATTGCTGGAACCCCAGAGGCAGAGGTTGCAGTGAGCCGAGATTGCACCACTGCACTCCAGCCTGGGCAACAGAGTAAGACTGAAAAGCCTGATATGTGGGTTTCAGGAAGAATGGAAAGAGAGGAACGGCAGACAGTGAGTGTAGACAGCACTTCCAGGTATTTTGTTACAAAAGAGAGAGAAGGGAAATGGATCTGCATTTGCAGTGGAAATGAACTTTAGAGAGGGTTGTTTTGTTTTCCTTTCAAAGATGGGAAAAGTAAGAATATTTATATTCTAAGCACAAGGACCCAATAGGGAAAAACTGATGATGCGGCAGAGAGAGGGAAGAATTGCTGGAACAAAAGACTTGAGAGGCAAAAGGGAATGGGACCTAGTGTACAATTGGAAGGGGTGGCTCCGGAGCTCCTTACCTCTGAGACCCATTTCAGCAAGTCCTTCAGAGCTTTTTGGCGGACATCTCCTTGCCAGCGGTAGACGACAAAGCCTTGTATGTGAAGCTCCTGAAAGATAACAATCTCTGGGGGTGGACCTGTGAAGAGAAGGGCACATTTGGGCGGCAGGATCCAGGGAGGTGGTTGCAGTGAAACAAGTAGTACAGGTCACTGTCACTACACTTGGTGCTTGGAGTTTCCTGGTGCTTCTCTCATTCTGTTTCCTCCTTTCTGATCCACGTGACTGCTGGCCCATCAACATGCACTCTGCAGCAGGCAGAATAATGGCTCCAAAGATGTTCATATCCAAAAACCCCAGAACCTGTTACCTCACGTGGCAAAAAGGACTTTGCAGATATGATTAAGAACCTTAGTGGGGACGCAGTGGCTCACGCCTGTAATCCCAGCACTTTAGGAGGCCAAGGCGGGCAGATCCACAAGGTTAGGAGTTCGAGACCAGCCTGGCCAACATAGTGAAACCCCCATCTCTACTAAAAATTAAAAAAAATAAAAAAAATAAAAAAATCTGGGCATGGTGGCGGGTGCCAATAATCCCAGCTACTTGGGAGGCTGAGGCAGGAGAACTGCTTGAACCTGAGAGGTGGAGGTGGCAGTGAACCAAGATTGTGCCACTGCACTCCAGGCTGGGTGACTGTATGAGACTCTGCTTCAGAAAAATAAAAATAAAAAAAGAACCTTGAAATGGGAAGATTATTCTGCACTATAAAGATGGACCCAATATAATAGCAAAGGTCTTCGTAAGGGAATGAGGGACACAGGAAGGTTATAGTCAGGAACGGAATATTCAGTGATAGAAGCAGAGATGAGAGAGAGGAGGAGAAGGAAGATCCTATGCCATTGGCTTTGAAGACAGAGGAAGGGGCCACATGCTGAGAAATACAGGCAGCTGCTAGAAGCTTGAAAAGGCAAAGAAACAGATTCTCCTCTAGCGTATTCAAAAGGAATGCAGCCCTGCCAACCCACTTTACTTTTAACCTCCAGACCTCCAAGAATAAGTGTGTGGGGTCAGGTGCATGGCTCATGCCTATAATCCAGCATTTTGGGAGGCCGAGGCAGGCAGATCACTTGAGGTCAGGAGTTTGAGACCAGCCTGGACAATATGGTGAAACCCTATCTCTACTAAAATACAAAAATTAGCTGGGCGTGGTGGCACATGCCTGTAATCCCAGCGACTCAAGAGGCTGAGGCAGGAGAATCGCTTGTAGCTGGGAGGGGACTGCAGTGAGCTGAGATTGTACCACTGCACTCTAGCCTGGGTGACGGAGCGAGACTCAGTTTGAAAAAGAAAAAAAAGAAATTTTTTAGGTTTTTTGTTTGTTTGTTTGTTTGTTTTGGTCAGAGATGAGGTCTCACTCGACCTGGTTTGAAACTCCTGGGACAAGCAATTCTCCTGCCTTGGCCTCCCAAAGTATTGGGATTACAGGCATGAGCCACTGCACCTGGCTAAGAATTGGTATTTCTAATAAGCTCCCAGGAGATGGTGATGCTGCTGGTCCTTGGCCCACACTTTGAGAACCAGCACCCCAGAAATAGCACACAGCTCTCCTGCTGCCTGTAAAGAAGGTACTCCCCTTCTGTGTGTGAGAAAGAAAAAGTTTTTTGGTTGCCTGGTTGATTTTCCCAAGTGTCCTAATTGACTAGAAACTGAGAGAATGACACCTGAGCATAGGCTTTCAAGTTCAGGAAGTCAGGTGAAGATGCCTAGGGAATATCAGAGCCAGCGGTGCTAAGACGAGTGGTGGAATCTAGCTTCAGCATCTTTGACCACTGGCACCACTCAGCCTAAAGTTCCCACTCACTACTTTGAGGAAAGTAACATTAGCAGTTGGAAATATGAAGCTTTGTCCTGAACCAAAAGAAACTAATGCAAGAGAATGAGACAGAAAGAGTGTTTCTTCAGAAGACCCACGTCAACTATTCTTTGTGAGTGAGCGATTGGAACTCTCACTTCCTCATCTTAAATGAAAGTGGGCTGGGCATGGTGGCTCATGCCTATAATACCAGCACTTTGGGAGGCAAGGTGGGAGGATCACTTGAGTTCAGGTGTTCAAGACCAGCTTGGGCAACACAGAAAGACCTCATCGCTTCTAACAAAAATAACGATTGGCCAGGAGCGGTGGTTCACGCCTGTAATTCCAGCACTTAGGGAGACCTAAGGGAGTGGATCACAAGGTCAGGAGATCAAGACCATCCTGGCTAACACGGCGAAACCCTGTCTCTACTAAAAATACAAAAAATTATTCAGGCGTGGTGATGTGTGCCTGTAATCCCAGCTAGTCGGGAGGCTGAGGCAGGAGAATCACTTGAACGCGGGAGGCAGAGGTTGCAGTGAGCCGAGATCGCGCCATTGCACTCCAGCCTGGGCGACAGAGTGAGACTCTGTCTCAAAACAAAACAAAAAACAATTATCCAGGTATGGTGGCACATGTCTGTAGTCTCAGCTACTTGGGAGGCTGAGATGGGAGGATCACTCGAGCCTGGGAGGTGGAGGCTGCTGTGAGTCATGTTTGTGCCACTGCACTCCAGGCTGGGTAACAAAGGGAGACCTTGTCTCAAAAAACAAACAAAAACTCCAGTCTGGGAAACAGAGTGAGACCTTGTCTCAAACAAACAAACCAATAAACGAAAAAGCAAAATGAAAGTGAAATGCTGTTTCTGGGTTTATGCATGTTGATGAGAATGTCGGTTTTTGTTTTCTTACTGAGAGCAAAAAGGCAAATGTGGCATTAAACATGGAGGAAATCATTGCTTGCCTCTCACCTATCCTAACACTGGAATATGTTAGAATTTCTGGGAATCTGTGGCAGGGCAGAATTCCATCTGATTAAAATGGAATGGACAAGGCCAGCTGACATCTCAAAGTGCTGTCTGAGCAGCTGAGCTTCCAAAGACTAATTGCTAAAAAGACTAGGTCGAGTTACTGTATCCAAAATAGCTGGCTCTTCCTAATTGGACTGTGGTTAAGAAAAGGCCTCCTGCAGCTTTGCTCAGTTGGCAGGCAGACAGTTTCCCATGATTCCAGCTTAGCACCAGTTAGAAAATTACAGGGGGAAAAAAGTCCCTAACAGTAAGATTGCCAAGTAAATCTGGAGTTTCCTTCTGGTAATGGTTTTCATTTTTCACAGCCTAAGAGGGAGTCAACAAGTTGCCCTTTGTCAGCCCCTTCCTTTGTAGCCCCCATCTCCATATGGTTGTGGGGCGGTTAACTAGCTGGGCCATAAGGTTTCATTCCCTTTAGTCAAGCTCATCATAGAATAAATAACCAATTGATTTATGGTTGCCTGGATCCTCATTAGAGTCTGGAAGATTCCTTTCTTCCTTCTTTCTCCTTTTTTGGGGGTGATCACAGGTAATTTGTGATCTCTCTTAATAGCACAGGATTATCGTAGCAGAAACAGACTCTAAATGAGGCGCTTAGAAGACTGGTCTTTGTTTTGAGTCTGTTGCCAATAGGAGTTAAAGAGTCTCTGGTCCTCTCGGCCATTCATCTCCCCACCTGTAAAACGAGAGGCCTGTACAAGGCATCTCACAGGACAGGGATTTAATGAATATGGTTCTCTGGTTGATACTGCATTTGGACCTCAGAGTGTGGAGTGGGAGGGGCGTGGTTTCAGCATAAGAGAGTAGGGAGTGGGGAATGGAGTACATGGCAGGGCACCAGAGAAATAAAACAAGGACACTCGAGGAATGGAGGGAAGCTGCTGCCGCCTTCCTGTTTAGTGGCAATTGTCAGCCTGCTGAGGCCAAGGTGCCCTACTGCTCCAAGAAGCACTGCCCAAGATTTCTGAAGGACATGGCAACCTGCCCTTCCCTTCACCCACAGCAAGTCACCCTTTATTCCCCTCGCACCTCCAGCAATGTCTCTCATATCCAGAGGACCCTGAATATTTTACCAGCCAGATCAAGGTGTTCTGTTTCTAAATCAAATCATCACTGTCTTTTTACAACTTTGCATTAAATGATAGGTAAAAACTAAAACTTTTAACAACTGTTTCTTCTATATTTGTGGATCCTGCTATTTCTCTATATAAAAATCAAATATAAGCTGATTTAGCCCAAAATACATGAAATTGTTGTTGTTATTATTATTATTTTGAGACAGGCTATCACTTTGTCACCCAGGCCAGGGTGCAGTGGCAAGAACACAGCTCACTGCAGCCTCAGCCTCCCAGGCTCAAGCAATCCTCCCACTTCAGCCTCTTGAGTAGCTGGGACTACAGGTGCACACCACCACGCCCGGCTTAGTTTTGTATTTTTTTGTAGAGATGGCATTTTGCCATGTTGCCCAGGATGCTCTCAAACTCCTGAGCTCTCTCAAAGTGAGACTCTATCTTAAAAGAAAAAAGAATATATGAAAATCTTTCTAATAATTTCAGAGTCACTGGCCTATGGCATATCTGTGAATTTTCTCCTTGCCCAGCCTTGTGACATGTGGGATCGTGTGCATGTGCTCATTACCTGGGGGAAGTGGGCCGGTTCTGTTATATGTAGAGATGGCTCCACATATGGCAATCCTTCCAAATTTCTTCATCTGGCCGATAACAGTGTTTGAAAACTCTCCACCTACCTAAACAGACAGGAAACACAAAACCAAAGGCAAAACGTTAAATAATCTAAATACTAGAGATTCAGGAAAATCATTGAGTCACAATCATTATTTTAAAATACTTGTTTTAGCAGCAACAAAACTGATTGAATGAGCCCAACTGTGCAGAAGGTTGCAATGAGAAAAAGACATTAGAAACAGGCATTTTCGGCCGGGCGTGGTGGCTCACACCTGTAATCCCAACACTTTGGGAGGCTGAGGTCAGGAGTTCAAGACTAGCCTGGCCAATATGGTAAAACCCTGTCTCTACTGAAGATACAAAAAATTAGAAGGGCATGGTTGTGGGCTACCCTTAATCCCAGCTGCTTGGGAGGCTGAGGCAGGAGAATTGCTTGAACCCGGGAGGCAGAGGTTGCAGTGAGCTGAGATCACACTACTGTACTCCAGCCTGGGCAACAGAGCAAGACTCCATCTCAAGAAAAAAACAAAAAATAAATAAACAGGCATTTTCATTTGACTCTAAGACCATACCTTTTATAACTTATACATTTTACTTTATTATATATTGAGGTTCTCTGATCAGTCCAATAACGTCATTGTCTTATAATTTAAAGGTATGTAAAAATACTCAAAAGGTGTATAAAGAACAAAGCTGGAAGACTGGCATTTTTCAATTTGAAAACTTAATACAAAGCTAATTTAATTAAGATAGGGTGAGAATAGAAATATAGATCAATGTAACTGAATCACGAGTCCAAAAATGAACCCTCACATTTATGATCAATTGGTTTTTATACAGAAGTACTAAAGCAGTTCAACAGAGGAAAAATAGTCCTTTCAACAAACGGTGCCCAACAACTGGATTTCCACATGGAAAATAATGCAGTTGGGCCTCTTCCTTATACTACACACAAAAATTAACTTCAAATGCGTGGTAGACCTGAATATAGGAGCTAAAACTATAAAACTCTTAGAAGAAAACACAGGAATAAATCTTCATGGCTCTGAGAAAGGAAAAGCCTTCTTAGGCATGACACCAAAAGCTCAAGGAACAAAAGAAAAATAGATTAATTGGGCCTCATCAAAATTTAAAACTTTTCATGCTTCAAAGAATACCATCAAGAAAGTGAAAGCCAGCCTGGGCAACATAGTGAGACTCCACCTTTACAAAAAAAAAAAAAAATTAAAAATTAGCTGGGTATGATAGTGCATATCTGTGGTCCCAGCTACTTGGGAGACTGAGGCAGGAGGATCGCTTGAACCTGGGAGGTCAAGGCTGCAGTGAACTGTGATCACACACTGCACTCCAGCTTGGGAGACAGAGTGAGACCTAGTCTCAAAACAAACAAACAAACAAAGGGCAAAAACAAAAACAGAAAGAAGGTTAAAGGCAATTCACTGAATAGGAGAAAATATTTGCAAGCCATACAGAGTTGGTCCTCATTATTAGTGGATTTCATATTTGCATATTGTGAACTACTTGCTAAAATTGTATTTGTAACCTCAAATCAGTACTCACTAAGCTTTCCCTGGTCACTTGCAGGCATACACAGAGCAGAAAAAAAGATGCAGATATTCTCTGAGGCTGAATAAGGCCATGCTCTGCCTTCTTGTTTCAACTGTTACACAGAGAAGACCAGAGGATGAGGCCACTGCAGCATAGTTCAAGAGGCTCTGGTTCTGGGAAGAGTTGGATGGGGTATGAATCCCAACTCTGGGGGTATTAGCTAGTGGGGTGGCCACAGGCCTTTGTCCTTCATAAAATAAAACCATAAAATAAAATTGAACCTCCTTTTGTCTTGCATAAAATAAAAGCTACTGGGATGAGTTGTTTTAAGGATTTAAGATTATAGTCTATGTGAGATATGTACATACACGTACATATTTCCCCTAGAAGCAATGGTTCAGCTTTGGTGGTGACCTTATAGAACATAAATATTGCGAATAATGAAAATCCACTGAATCTAATAAGGGACTTGTAAGATGTACAGAACTCTTGGCCAGACGTGGTGGCTCATGCCTGTAATCCCAGCGCTTTGGGAGGCCAAGGCAGGTGGATCACCCGAGGTCAGGAGTTCGAGACCAGCCTGGCTAACATGACGAAACTCCATCTCTATTGAAAATACAAAAATGAGCCGGGTGTGGTGGCTCATGCTTGTAATTCCAGCTACTCAAGAGGCTGAGGCAGGAGAATCACTTGAACCCAGGTGGCAGAGGTTGCAGTGAGCCAAGATTGCGCCACTGCACTCCAGCCTGGGTGACAGAGCAAAAATCTTTGTCTCGAAAACAAACAAACACAAAAACAAAACTCTTACAACCTCACATATAACCTAACTGAAAAATGGGCAAAGATTTTGACCTGACATTTCTCCAAAGAAGATATAAAAATGGCAAATACATACAGTGAAAGATCCTCAATATTGTTAGCCATAGGGAAATGCAAGTCAAAATCAAATCACAATGAAATATCACTTTGAACCCACTAGGATGGTTATAATAAAAAAGACAGACAATAGCAAGTGTTGGTGAGTATGTAGAGAAGGTGGAACCCTCATACACTGCTGGTGGGAATGTAAAGTAGTGTAGCCACCTTGCAAAACAGTTTGACAGCTCCTCAAAATGCTAAACATGAAGTTATCATATGACCCAGCAATTTTACTCATAGGTATATACTTAAAAGAAATGAAAACATCCACACAAAAACCTCTGCATGAATTTTCATAGTAACATTATACATCATAGCCAGAAAGTACAAGCTGATACCCATCAGGCTGGGTGTGGTGGCTCACACCTGTAATCCCAGCACTTTCGGAGGCTGAGGTGGGAGGATCCCTTGAGCCCAGGAGTTCCAGACCAGCCTGGGCAACATGGCAAAACCCCATCTCTACTAAAAATATATAAATTAGTTGGGTGTGGTGGCACAGCCCTATAGTCCCAGCTACTTGGGAGGCTGAGGTGGAAGGATTGCTTGAGCCAGGGAGGTCGAGGCTGTAGTGAGCCATGATCACACCACTGCACTCCAGCCTGGGTTACAGAGTGAGACCCTGTCTCAAAAAACAAAAAAAGGGAATAAAGCACTGATAAATTCTACAATATGGATGAAACTTGAAAACATTTTGCTAAGTGAAAGAAGCCAGTCATAAGAGACCACTTTTAGTGGGGAGGAGGGTGGGTAATGGAGAGTGACTGCTAATGAGTAGCGTTTTTTTGGGGGGTGATGAAAATATTCTTAAACTGGTTGCGCGATTTTGCCAATATAGTAAAAATCATTGACTTCTACACATTAAATGAGTGAATTACATGGTAGATGAATGATATCTCAATAAAGCTGTTTTTTAAAAAAGGCATATATACTTTCTTCATGTATCCCAAATGCAAACTCTAGGAATATATTTCCTTGTATCAGCGGTCCTCAACCTTTTTGGCACCAGGAACCAGTTTCATTGGAAGACAATTTTTCCACCGACTGTTGGGCGACGATTTCGGGGATGATTCAAGTACATTGTGTTTATTGTGCACTTTATTTCTATTCTTATTACAATGTAATATATAATGAAATAATTATACAAGTCACCATAACATAGAATCAGTGGGTGAGTTTTCCTGCAACTACACGGTCCCATCTGGGGATGATGGGAGACAGTGACAGATCATCAGGCATCAGGCATCATCAGGCACGTGAGTAGTGCGATCCCCATAAGGAACACACAACCTAGTTCCCTCACATGCGTAGTTCACAACAGGGTTTACACTCTTATGGGAATCTAATGCCGCCGCTGGTCTGACAGGAGGCGGAGCTCAGGCAGTAATGGGAGTGCGGGGAGGGGCTGTAAATACAGATGAAGCTTTGCTTGCTCACCTGCCCCTCACCTCCTGCTGTGCATCCCAGTTCCTGATAAGCTATGGACCACTAACCATCCATGGCCCAGGGGTAGGAGACACCTGTGTTATATAATACTCCATTAATAAATCAGATATTAAGTCCAGTTGGTACTTACATTATCAAAATAACAATCGTAACCATCAGGAGAGGCTTTCTTCAAGGTTTCTTCCAAAGACTCTACTGTCTTGTAGTTAAAGACAACATCAAATCCAAGCTTTTGAAGGTAGGCAACCTTTTTATCAGACCCTGCTGCTGCAACAACTTTGCAGCCCTAAATAGAAAAAAACAAACAAAAAAAAAAACCAAAAAAGAAAACCATGAATAAGCCACAAGCACGGACCATGGACCAACACTACTTCCCTGGTCCAGCACGCCTAGGTTCCCTAAGAACACTCTGTTAGGTGCTGAGCCACATATATAAGGAATACCATAATGGGCCAAAAGATCCCACAGGTGAAATTCATCGCTGGACCATCCTACAACTCAGCTTCAGCTTGCTTCTGACCACCCAGCAGGTCTCTTCTGTATTTATTTGGTTCATAGTTCCACCAGCTGGTTTAACAACCGATCCATTTGACTTCCTTGGTTCTTGGTTTCTGGGCTTCTCTTCCTGCAATGCAGTGTATGCCATCTCTTGGTACGGTCCTTCTTCAGACTATTATTTTGTCTCAGCTCTGTGACTCCCACATCACAAATGGTCCTCCTGATAACTGCCCCCTTATCCTTTCTTGATTTTTTAGATGTTTATATTTTTTTGAGACATGGTCTCACTCTGTTGCCGGGGCTGGAGTGCAGCGACACAAACATGGCTCACTACAACCTTGACCTCTTAAGCTCAAGTGATCCTCCCACCTCAGCCTCCTGAGTAGCTGGGACTACAGGTGCATGCCACTACATCTGGCTTATATTGTTTTAAATTTTCATAGAGACAGGGTCTTACTATGTTGCCCAGGCTGATCTTGAACTCCTGGGTTCAGGTGATCCTCCTGCCTCGGCCTCCTAAAGTTCTGGGATTACAGGCATGAGCCACGGCACCAGGCCCTTTGATTTAGTCCAAAGCACCAGACTAGATGCTTCCTAATCCCAGAGCAGCTAGGAAGCATTCTGAAAAGCACTTTCAGGATGAGACTATAGATTATATTGGTTCATAGAAACTATTGCAAGAGAGCCATCCTTGGTCCTTTTTCCTTCTAAGACTATGGACTATCATAGGATGATCTCTTGTACTCTTATGACCTCCTTTATGGAGATTATTAATTCATCTATTAATTCTATCTATTAATTCTAACCCATTGTTCTCTCCTGAGTTCCAAATCAGTATTTCCAACAACCTATAGATGTCCTCACACTTGGATGTCCTATAGGTCCCTCATAATTAGTGTGTTCAAAAGGGAATATACTTTTTTCCTTGCTTCTTACTTATTTTCTATCCATTATTGTAGAGAATGATACCACCCAGTTATCCAAACCTGAAGCATGGCTCAAAGGAGAAGCTTTCCTTTGTCTTATGATCCATGTCCAGTCACTTGGTTTTCTTCCTCTTTTTTAACCAAACACCGTTAAAAGCTGACTCTGGGCCAGGCGCGGTGGCTCATGCCTGTAATCCCAGCGCTTTGGGAGGCTGAGGCGGGCGGATCACCAGAGGTCGGGGGTTGGAGACCAGCCTGACCAACATGGAGAAACCCCGTCTCTACTGAAAATACAAAAGTAACCAGGCGTGGTGGTGCATGCCTGTAATTCCAGCTACTTGGGAGGCTGAGGCAGGAGAATCGCTTGAACCCAGAAAGAAATAACCAATAAATGAAAAACAAAGTAAGATAATATAAATATGACCAAACATTCCAGTTATGACAATTAATATGAATGGCTTAAATTTAACTATTACAACACTGAAACTTTCAGATAGGTTAAGAATTAAATGCAAATAGCTGCATTTTACAGAAACACACATAAAATGGACAGAAACGTTGAATATAAAAGAATACGTTTAAGCGCAGGTTCTATCAAACTTACGGGATAAAAGCCCCTTATGGCTTTAATAGGATATTTGAAATTGGAATATTTAGAAATAATCCTAATTCATTTTGTAATTTTAGCATAATCCAAGCTTAGCTAAATTCCAGAACAAAAAGTAAACTTTAGACCAAACTCACTTGTGAATATAGATGCAAAAATTCTTTTTTAAATGTTGTTAAGTCAATTCCAAAGGTATAAGCCCATAATATAGCATACACAGGTAAAGCTTATTCTGGAAATGTTAGAATGGTTCGACATTGGAAAACTAATGTAATTCATTCACTGAGATGTGAACCTGATAAATGTTGCAATGGCATTTGATAAAATTTAATATCTATTCCTATTTGTTTACTTACTTAAACAAATTATTCTACAACTTCTATGTAGCCTCATATTTGTATTCCAAGCTCCCATTAGCAGTGGAGACCAGTCCAAACCCTTAGCCGTTGGTTGTAGCCCTGTACTCATGTGTACTCCATCTAACTTGTCCCCTAGGACCTAGGTCCTGAATCCTGTATCCCAGCCTTGGGCAAAGGATCAGTCAAGCCGCATCGCCTTCCCACTATGTAATAACAAATCCCTACTGTGTCTGAGTTGTTGCCTACTCTATACACTCACCATCAGATTGGATCCCTTGAGCAGACATCTGCCTAAATTAGAGCCAATGTTTCCTTGTCCTAGGTACTGCCAGGAGTTAGTTCCCAAGCCATGGCCCCACTGCTCTGGGCTGAATGCCCATTTCTTTCTGGTACAACAGCCTTTGCAGTGGGGCCACGTGAGTGATGACTCTAAGTTGGCTGATCTCAAGTCCCTTCTTCTGTTGCTAAGGACAATCATGAAGAAAGAAGATTAAGCTGTAGCGATAGAATGTTCAGTAGAAAATATGAAAATGATAAATGCTGATAAACTCACTACTCTAGACAGAGGCCATTTCTGACTTGATTGTCTACAATGTTATCAAATAACAATGTTCAGCTTATCTTTGGTCTAGTTTTCCTCATTCTTCCAATTTCTCAATCTCCAACTTCTAAAGAAGACCACTGGACTATAAATTCCCTGAGGCCAAGGAAGATCTGCTGTGTTCACTGTTGCATTCCCAGTGGGTTTAGAATAGAGGCTTGTTACTGGAGAAAGGCACTTACCTTGAGCTTTGCAATCTGCCCCACAACAGAGCCCACAGCTCCAGCTGCTGCATTAACCATCACTGTTTCTCCACCCTTCACACCACAGATTTCAAGTAGGCCAAAGTAGGCAGTCAGGCTAAAGGAAGAAAATTAAGGATATATGAATAGAGTTGTTTCTTTCCTCTATAACTCATTTATATAAATCTTGTAGGCCTTCTCAATGGCCCAGTGCCATAGGTCTGAGTGAAAGACAAAAATATAGGAAATAAATATTGCCAGTCACTGTTGCTTTACTTCCTCCATCTCTACTCTCAGATAGGAATAAGATGATGTGAACTAGGGAGGGAAGGGAGAGTTGGCTAGAAAGGGGCTGTATCCTGTCCATTCACAGGCCAAATTTCAGGGACAAAAGATAGATCATCTTTCTCAAACTTTGGGGATTCAAGAAGAGAGAGCTATGCATCATTCCCATATAAGTTCTATGGAGATGATGAGCTTCATGGGAGAAGCCCCTATGTTATCATGGTGACATAGCCACAGATAGCTACGATGTGGGATATTAGGCATGAGAGGGTCACAGGGAGCATCTGGAGCTTTCCATGACTCCAAAGTGGTCTGGAAGACCTTCCAGAATTTCTCCGTATTACCCTAAGTGCGATGTCAAAGTTAGCTTGCAGGAAAAGAGCTACTGGATATACAAAGATGCAGCACTGGCAGTACTGATGGGGACTGGGTGAAGACACCACCACATCTCATTGGATTGTGAGTTTGGAAGGTGATAGGATTGAAGACTCTCTTCACCACCAAAGTTTCCTCGTGTCTCCCTTCACCTCTTCTCCCCTACACCTGGTTCACAGTCCAGAGGGAATGATGGATAACAGAGGAGAACGGAGAGGAAGAGCCTTCATCCGTAGAGGGTGCAAGGCAGGCAGGAAACACCCAGAAGTGCTGGAATTGTTTAGTGCTCACTAATTTCATGGAAGGCGGTATTCAGCATCCTCTACTTTCACAATGATGTCCTTGGCAGTGGCAATTTTGAGGAGTTCAAATTCTCAGTGAAATATGAATTTGGGGTACCTAGGAGTTGTGTTTGTTTAGAGGCTGATCATTTGATGGTATACATGTATTTCCATTTCATTCCTCAGAAAACCTTCAAAGTGTAAAAAAGGAAGGGGAAGGAAGGGTGGGAAGAAGGAAGGGGGAAAAAGATCTCAAAACTTAGAGAAAGGAAGTAACTTTGAGCAGGAGACCAGCTTAAGACCAGTACAGATCGAGATCAAGAAATTGTTGTTGTCCCTCTTCTACTGACACTGAACTTCTATTATCCTTGGAGCTTTGCAACAACCCCAGGGAGAAGAAAAGAGAAATCCTGAGTTTTAAATTTGAAATGATGTGAGAAATCACTGAATTCAACTGAGGTTTTCTCTTATTACACCAGCCAAAAGGAGGGGTTGAGATAGAAATGAAGTTCAGTAGTGGACAAGTTAAGCTATATTTTTGCAGCCCTGGATCTGAGCCAATAAAATCCGGACCCATTATAGTGATTGTTAAGGCACTTGCAGAATTTCAGACAAATTCATGTAAAGTTATTTCTGCATTAAAAAAAAAAAACAACTACATGTTGACATTAGTTAGCTTATACAGCCTCTGACTATATTTGGGGCCCATGAGAGGTTGGCATTGAATAGAAGGCAGTGACAGGCACAGGCACAGGCACAGGCAGCACTTTTTCTGAGAATCCAAATATCTCCCTTAACACAATGTTTTTCAAAATGGCGAGGCAGCACCAGGTGTCTCAGAATCACCTGAATTGTTTTTTTTTTTTTTTTTTTTTCTTTAGACAGAGTCTCGCCCTGTTGCCCAGGCTGGAGTGCAATGGCGTGATCTCGCCTCACTGCAACCTCTGACTTCCGGGTTCAAACGATTCTTCTGCCTCAGCTTCCCCAATAGCTGGGATTGCAGGCATGTACCATCACACTCAGCTAATTTTTTGTGTCTTTAGTAGAGACGGGGTTTCACCATGTTAGCCAGGCTAGTCTCGAAGTCCTGACCTTGTGATCTGCCCGCCTGTGCCTCCCAAAGTGCTGGAATTACTGGTGTAGGCCACCGTACCTGGCTGAAATGTTTGTTTAACATTTAGATTCTCAGGCCTCACCCTAGACCCACTGATTCAGAAATAATCCAAATGTTAATAAGACTCTAGGTGATTCTTATGAATGCTAGCAATTCAGAACTACTCCCTTTACAAAAAAAAATTTTTTGAGACAGGGTCTTGCGCTGTTGCCCAGGCTGGAGTGCAGTGGTGAAATCACACTCACTGCAGCCTCAACCTCTAGGGCTCAATGGATCCTCCCACCTCAACCTCCCAAGTAGCTGGGACTACAGGCACATACCACCACACCCGGCCAATTTCTGAAATTTTGTAGAGACAAGGTCTCACTATGTTGCCCAGCCTGGTTTCCAACTCCTTACCTAAGACGATCCTCCTGCCTCAGCCTCCCAAAGTGCTGGAATTACCAGCATGAGCCACCATACCTGGCTGGGATGGGTCAACTCTCAAGAATGCTAGCACTTCTGATATAGATTAAAAGAGAAGTTAACTTTGAAATCTAGGGTGTCTTTTAGCTGTCCAGACTCCACAGATTTAACATTCCCCCAAAGTTTTGCATCTTTTCCTTCAATTAAGTTGGAAGAGCACATGTATTCATGTATTTGCTCTCCAAACCACTGATTCTATTAAGTCCTTCTTAGTCCAAAGTACAACATTCATTTTCCCTCAAGGATTTCTTTACTTTTGGCTTTCTTCATCTTATCTCCATTTTACTTTATTTTATTTTATTTATAATTTTTTTAAATTATATTTTTGAGATGGAATCTCGCTCTGTCACCCAGGCTGGAGTGCAGTGGTACAATCTTGGCCCACTGCAATCTCCGCCTCCGGGGTTCAAGTGATCCTCCTGCCTCAGCCTCCTTAGTAGCAGAGATTACAGGTACATGCCACCATGCCTGGCTAATTTTTGTATTTTTAGTAGAGACATGTTGGTCTCTGCATGTTGGTCAGGCTGGTCTCGAACTGCTGACCTGGTGATCCTCCTGCCTCGGCTTCCGAAAGTGCTGGGATTACAGGCATGAGCCACCGTGCCCATCCTCCATTTTATTTTAAAAGGAGATAATGTTTGGGAAAGGCTTTGTGTATCTTAGATCAGAATATATAATTGAAAGCCAACTCTGGAAATATCTAGAAGGTATATTGGGAGAGGGGGATGCTGGTTGTCACAGGTGGAATAACTCAATCAGAAAGTATAACCTCTGCTTCTCTTTTGGGGTTAGGTGAACTGGCCCAGAAAACTCTGGCATTAGCAAAGAAGACCCATCCCATTGGTCAGTGACTCATAGTGACAGGAATTCTCATTGAAAGGGTGATGTGTTGCCAGAGGATTCTTAGAAACAGGCATGTATGACTCCCCACCTCGGTCACTGAGAACCACTGTTGTTTAGAGTAAACGTACATTAACATGCACTCCTTAGTGGCTTGGATCAGATGAATAAGAAATATACACGAGTGAATAAATCACCTTCTCCTTCAGGAGTCAGGATGTCCTAATATATTACAAATTACCTTCTCAACAACCAAAGTTTCCTCGTGTCTGCCTTCACCTCTCCTCCCCTACACCTCGTTCACAGTGCAGAGGGAAGGATGGGTGGGATAACAAAGGAAGAGGAAGAGCTCTCACCCGTAGAGGGTACAGGGAAGGCAGAAAAGAACAAGAAGTGCTGCAATTGTTTAGTGTCCACTAATTGAATGTAAGAAGGTATTAATTTTAGCAAATATTAATTACTAAAATATTTGTTCATGCCAGGCATGGTGGGTCTAACTGAAATTTTGTATCCTTTGACCAACATCTCCCCAACCCTTCAGCCTCCCGGCCCCTGGTAACCATCATTCTACTCTCTAATTCTATGAGTTCAACTTTTTTAGATTCCACATTTAAGTGAAATAATGTGGTATTTGCCTTTCTGTGCCTGGCTTATTTTCCTTAACATAAAGTCCTCCAATGGTGTCACAAATGACAAGATTTTCTTCTTTTTTAAGGCTGAATAGTATTCCACTGTGTATATAGACCATGTTTTCTTTATCCATTCACCATTGATGGACACTTAGGTTGATCTTCCTGCTTAGTCCTGCCATCTTCTCTAATCAGCCCCTGAGCCTATCGTGCATCAAATATCTTCCTGTTGACCAAGTTCTGAACAAAACATTTTGGAAAACCAGAGTGTCAGACATTCAAACAAATGAAATATATTCATGAAACTCACCCTGGCATGCCAACTGTCCCCAGAGCCAAAGACACTGGTATTGTGTCTGGCCACTCTGTCAGCAGCTTTTCCAGATCTTTCCCATCAGAAATGGAGTGTGTTGTCCAGCCTGGAGAAGTCAGTACAATAGTTCCTTTTGGTAGGTCTGCATTTTTACTTTCCACAACTCTGAAAGATAAAGCACATTAAGACATTAAGGCATGGGACATGTCTTCCCTTTCAAGGGAGTCAGGATGCTGTGGGGTTAGTGTTGACAAAAGGGCACTGAGGTTGATATTCCACAACTGATAGTCCACCACCCCCTCCATCTTAATTCTCAGCCATCGGCATAGGGATCATCAGAGAACTCTCAACTTACCCAGCCACTTGAGGAGTGGCTCATGGGGTGAGGAGTGCCTGTTCTCACCCACTTCTCTTCCTTTTAAGCAATAGGCCTCTGTCCTCTGGCTCAAGGTGACCTGGACACTAGCCTTCTCTTCTTCAGGTGTCACTCTCTTTCCCTTGGCCTTCCACTCTCCAGAATCTTTGAGATTTTCCTCTCTACTCTCCCTTTCACTCAACATATAAGTATGCTCAACTCTGCCGTCTTATAATCCCATCCCTCCCCTATCTCCTTGCTCCTTCATCTTCCTTTTTCAGCCCAACTTCTTCACTTTCCATTCATGTGCTAACCCACTGCAACCTGCCTTCCACCCCTACTACTCCATTAAGGTCGCAAGAACCTCCTGAGCACAAAATCCAGTGGATATTCCTTAATCATTGTCTGGTTTTACTTTTCCACTCTCTCCCCCACCGGTCTCTCTCTCTCTCTCTCTGTCTCTGTCTCTGTCTCTCTCTCTCTCTCTCTCTCTCTCTCTCTCTCTCTCTCTATATATATATATATATATATATATATATGCTTTTTTTTTTTTAAGATGGAGTCTTGCTCTTGTCGCCCAGGCTGAAGTGCAATGGTGTGATCTCGGCTCACTGCAACCTTCACCTCCTGGGTTCAAGCAATTCTCCTGCCTCAGCCTCCTGAGTAGCTGGGATTATAGGCGCCTACCACCACACCAGGCTAATTTTTGTCGTTTTAGTAGGGATGGGGTTTCACCATGTTGGCCAGGCTGGTCTCGAAATCCTGACCTCAGGTGATTCACCTACCTTGGCCTCCCAAAGTGCTGGGATTACAGGTGTGAGCCACTGCGCCCGGCCTACCCTTTTCCACTCTATTAACACAGGGTCACCCAAAAGTCTCCCCTCATTGGTTCCCAGGATACTAATGATCTCTGCTGGCTTTTTGCCTCCTCCTCTAAGATGCACCCTTTCTGTCTCATTTACTGATTCCCTTTTCTTCATCCAACTCTTTATCCTTCTTTACCATCTTTCATCCCCAGATCATAAAGTTATGTAACACATATTTATTCTAGAAAATTTTAAACATATAAAATAAAAATATCAGTTCTAATCTCACAGCACAAAGACAACTGCTAACATTTGGGTGTATTTTATGTCAGTCTCAATGGTGAATTTTAAAATGTGTACTATACGTATTTTTTAATTTTTTATGTTTATTGTTTGAGACAGAGTCTTGCTCTGTCATCTGGCTGGAATGCAATGGTGCCTTCTCGGCATACTGAAACTTCTGACTTCCGAGTTCAAGCAATTCTCCTGCCTCAGCCTCCCGAATGGCTGGGACTACAGGCGCCCGCCACCACGCCCAGTTAATATTTTGTATTTTTAGTAGACACGAGGTTTCACCATGTTAGCCAGGATGGTCTTGGTCTCCTGACCATGTGATCCGCCCGCCTTGGCCTTCCAAAGTGCTGGGATTACAGGCGTGAGCCACCGTGGCCCTCCAATTTTTTTTTTTTTTTTTTTTGAGACAAGAGTTTCAATCTATTGCCCAGGCTGGAGTGCAATGGTGTGATCTCAGCTCACTGCAACCTCCGCCTCCCAGGTTCAAGCAATTCTCCTGCCTTGGCCTCCTGAATAACTGGGATTACAGGCGACCACCACCACGCCCAGCTAATTTTTGTACTTTTAGTAGAGACCAGGTTTCACCATGTTGCCGAGGCTAATTTAGAACTCTTGACCTCAGGTGATCCACCCACCTCAGCCTCCCAAATTACTGACATTACAGGGGTGAGCCACTGTGTCCAGACTTTTTTGTATTTTTTTGTAGAGATGGGGTTTACCACGTTGCCCAGGGTGGTCTCAAACTCCCAGATCCACCCACCTCGGCCTCCTGAAGCGCTGGGATTATAGGAATGAGCCACTGCACTTGGCTCAATACTGTTTCCTTAGTCAGGATTTCTATAAATGGTATTACTAGGTCAGAGTATTAAAACGTTTGTAACTCTTGCTGCATGTTGCCAAATTTCCAAATTCCTTTCTAGAAGGTTGTGCCAACTTCCCCTTCCACCATCTATGTATGAGTGTATCATCTCCATTACTATAATATTTTTAAAAATAGTTTGCCAATCCAGCAAGCCTAAATACATGTTCATTTCTTTAATTGTTAGCAAGAAACATATAAGACCTACATGAAGAAAACTGTTAATAGGATATAAGACAAAATGAATAAATGGAGAAGCATACCTTGTATTTGGAGAGAGAAATTGTAAAGATGTCAGTTTCCTCTAAATAGATCTGTAAGGTCATTGAAATCCCAGGAAATATCCATGTAAGATTTCTACAAATGGTATTATAATAACTGGCTAGTCATTGAGACACACAATTTAAAAAAATAAAGAATGAGATGCTTGGTTTTTTTTAGAGACAGGGTTTTGCCATGTTTCCCAGGGTGGTCTCGAACTCTTGAATTCAAGCAATCCATCCACCTTGACCTCCCAAAGTGTTAGAATTACAGGTGTGAGCCACTGAACCTGGCCCCACTCATTATTCCAATATAAAAACTAAATGACTCAAAATTTTTATCGTAAAAAATTAAACTATAAAATACAGAAAACATGAATAATTTTTTTTTTTTTGAGACAGAGTCTTGCTCTGTTGCCCAAGGCTAGAGTGCAATGGTGCGATCTCTGCTCACTGCAACCTCCACCTCCTTGGTTCAAGCGATTCTCCTGCCTCAGCTTCCCAAGTAGCTGGGATTACAAGCGCCTACCACTGTGCCCAGCTAATTTTTGTATTTTTAGTGGAGACGGGGTTTTGCCATGTTAGCCAGGCTGGTTTTGAACTCCCGACCTCAGGTGATCCACCCGCCTTGGCCTCCCAAAGTGCTGGGATTACAAGCGTGAGCAAACGTGCTGGCCCACAATTTTTGAAATAATAATATATTATCAATAGTTGTCTTTAAGGTTCAGATGATGGGGGAACTTTCAATTTCCAAGATAAAAATTTTTGTTTTGTTTGAATTTTTACAATAATCATGACCTGGATGAAATTTTTATTTTTTATTTTATTTTATTTTTTAGTGATTAAAAGTAAGGATGGCAAAGTGAAGCTGAAAAAATGACAATTTCACATCCTTCCCTCCTTTCCAGCTAGTCAGGAAGAGAACAGGATTTCCCAAGTTGATTCTAAGATCACACAGTGAGTGACCCACACAGGCTGAAGAAATTGTAGGAGTGATGGACAGAGACAGGACCCAGCAGGAGGTAAAGAGGAGACATATTTTCCAAGCATTGGGACAAATGGAAATAATTACCTGGCCACTTGCTGCCCCATCATTCTATCACCTTCTTTCAATGTTTTGGCTAAAATTCTGAAAAAAAAAAAAAATCCATTCTTAATACATAAGAGCATCGGGGGACTGTTTTGAGTTTCAAGCTAATGGAAAACTGCTGGGTAAGTGTATGCGGCAATAAAACCCAGACAGATGAAGGGCTACAACTAGGTGAGATGCAGGAGGAAAGCTGTTAGAGGAAGTTCTGCTCTGTGACCTCAGATAAGCACTCCGATTGGATTTTTTAATGAGTGAACACAAAAGTCTTACCGCCATGTTCCAATAAAGATGAATTTCTACCAATGACTTAAAAAATATAACCCAGGCACCACTGCGTAGTTATATTACCCAAAACACTAGTTACACAAAAAGATGCCAATTAACATTTTTAACTGTGTTTTCCACTTCAGATTTGAGTCTTTATCAATGAGCTATGAAAAAAATGTAAAAGAATGATGGCTATGTTATTTACCTGGGCAAAAAAATAATGAGGACTTAGTGGTCAATAAAGCCTTTTGATTTCCTCCCCTCCCTGAGTTGTTTGCTGAGTATATAAGTTTGAGTCAACTGCAGATTTACCTACATTAAAAGAATACAGGTAAATGGAAGGCCAGAAAAGCTGATTTTAATCTTAGCATCTTCCTCTATCCAAATTATTTGCCAGTAGTGAAATAGACAAATTTGGATTTGGCTTCTTTTTTCTTTATGAGATGGGGTCTTACTCCGTTACCTAGGCTGGAGTACAGTGGCACGATCTCGGCTCGCTGCAACCTCTGCCTCCCAGGCTCAAGTGATCTTTCTGCCTCATCCTCCTGAGTAGCTGGGACGATAGGCATGCGCCACCACGCCCAGCTAATTTTTTGTATTTTTAGTAGAGACAGGGTTTTGCCATGTTGCGCAGGCTTTATTTTTTATTTTTTTCTTTTAAGGGTTTTTTTTCTTTTTCTTTTTTTTCTGGAAGTAATTCTGTTGAGCAGTGAAAGGCAAATTGTGCAGGGCAGATAGGAGATGGTTGGGACAAAGGAACCGAGGTGATCCCTCACTAAGCTACTTAGACCTTTGCCTGCAAAAGATGAACGTGCATGAATCCCATCACTGTTACTGGCTGGGAGAAACAGAGGGAAAGCGACAATGTTTTAAGTCAGTTGGATATTTTAAAAGACGGACTACTTCCAAATAGCATGTAACACAGCATTAGCATTTTGAGGGGGGAAATAAATAATACCTCATGTAAGGATCCACGGTGAGGAACAAAGCTTCAAGCAGGACCTCTACAAAATAAAGCATTCCATAGGCAATTAGAAACTCAAGGCCTGAGAGGAACAATAGACACTGAGCACCACTAGAAAGGGCAGGGTGAGACCGGGATGAAGGTTGAGACCCTACCTATGAGGTAGCATGCTCTCTACCTGGGCGACAGGATCATTCGTACACCAAACCTCAGCCACATGCAATTTACCCATATAACAAGCCTACATATGTATCCCTAACACTAAAATAAAAGTTGAAGGATAAAAACAGAACTCAAAAAACAGAACTCAAGGCCTGATGCCTTTGTTTGGCTTTTTTTTTTTTTTTTTTTTTTTTTGAGATGGAGTCTTGCTCTGTTGCCCAGGCTGGAGTGCAGTGGCTTGATCTCTGCACACTGCAACCTCCATCTCCCAGGTTCAAGTGATTCTCCAGTCTCAGTCTCCTGAGTAGCTGGGATTACAGGCGCCCACCACCACACCCGGCTAATTTTTGTATTTTTAGTGGAGACGGAATTTCACCGTGTTGGCCAGGCTGGTCTTGAACTTCTGACCTCAAGAGATCTGCCCGCCTTGGCCTCCCAAAGTGCTGGGATTACAGGCATGAGCCACCACGCCCAGCCTGTTTTTGGTATTCTAAAACAACACAGATAATACTCTGCTTCAGGAATGTCTTCCTATCTGTGCTTCTATAGCAGAGACAAGAAGGGGTTCTCGTTTTTGGCCCAGCCCAGTTAAGAATAACAATAATAAAAATAAAAATAATAATAATAATGCTATTTACTCAGCACTCATTCCATGCTTTACATGAATTATGTCATTTGATATTCAACAAATATTGTTTCCATTTTATTTAAGGTTAGGTTAAGTAACTTGCCCAAGGCCACATTTAAACCATTATGTTCCAGTGCTCACCATATGGTTTCACCACCAGCCCCAGTGAGTGTTAGAGAACATGCATTTTGCTGGAGTGACGCTCATGTACACATTCTTTGGAATTTTGAATTTGAGTCATGGCCATCACAGCTTAGATGGGACTGATCACTTTGCCATGCTACTTGATTGCATCCCCTTTTCTCAAAAGCTTATACCTACCTGTAAACACTCCTTAGAGACTCCTCTTATAGTCTGAACTCTTCATATAGCTACTGGGCAGTGCTTACCTCACTGCCATCATCAGGCTCATGAGGATACAGAGGACATCCTCCCCATAGTCTGGTCAAAGCCAGGAAGAGTAACGCACTCAAGCATGAATTTCAATTATCAGTGAAAGCAGGGGAATCCTGCCACGTGACATCGAGGCTTCACACAGAAAACCCTGGAAAGGTCTATGTGGCATTTGCAAAATGGCCACAAATAAGTCCCACCCTTGTGTGCTGGTCTCCTTGCCATTTCTCCCATCAAGAAATCTATTTTCTGCCTTTCAAATCTGAGCTGGTTTTGTGATTTGCTTTCATCGTGGGATACTAGCAAACGTGGCACAGGTAGAGGCTTGAAAAGCGCTTGCACAGCGGGGCATGGTGGCTCACACCATTAATCCCAGCACTTTGGGATGTCGACGCGGGCTGATCATCTGAGGTCAGGAGTTCAAGACCAGCCTGGCAAAGATGGGGAAACACCGTCTCTCCTAAAAATACAAACATTAAGGCCAGGCACTGTGGCTCACACCTGTAATCCCAGCGCTTTGGGAGGCTGAGGCAGGTGGATCACCTGAAGTCGGGAGTTCGAGACCAGCCTGGCCAACATGGTGAAACTCTGTCTCTACTAAAAATACAAAAAAAAAAAAAAAATTAGCTGGGTGTATTGATGGGTGCCTGTAATCCCAGCTACTCAGGAGGCTGAGGCAGGAGAATCACTTGGACTTGGGAGGCAGAGGTTGCAATGAGCCAAGATCATGCCAATGTACTCCGACCTGGGCAACACAGCAAGACTCTGTCTCAAAAAAAGAAAAAAAAAGTGCTTGCACATTGAAGCTTGCCAATGTTCTTACCACTATAAGAACAGAGCTCAAACTAGCCTGCTAGAAAGGCCACATAGATAAGAACTAAGGCATGCACCCCAACAGAAAGCCTGCTAACCAGCAGACATGTGAGCAAGGCCCATCCTAAATTCACCATTTATCCCAGATGAGACCTAAGAAGAACCACCCAGCTTAACTCAGCCCAGATGGCCAACCCAAAGATTTGTGAACTAATACACCTTGTTGCTTAAAGTCACTAGACTTTGGGGTAGTTTGCTATGCAGCAAAAGCTAACTGATACAGTCCCTTCCAACTCTGAAATATTTTTAGTATGGCTTACCTCCATTTTTTAAGGGTGGTAGCTCAGCTGTCTTCAACTCAAAGTCACTCTTAGTAGGATGGCCAACAAAGTGCTTCTTCAGGGTCCATATCTTAGTACGAACCATCCTGAAGCTCCTAGAACACAGTAAATATGGAGTCAACTGCCATGCTTTCTAACAGTTCCCTCGCCATCAAACTGAGCCCAGATAGCACAACTACAATATCCTCTAATCCCATCATTATCAGATAACGCCAATCACATTCATTTAATATTTACTATGTTTCTGGTGCTGTGCTAAGCACTTCATACAGATTACCTCATTTTATCCTTATAACTTCCCTATAAGATAGACATTAGTATCATTGCCAGTGTAGGGATGAGGAAACTGAGGTTTAAAGAAATCTTCAAGACAAGGAAAAAATATACATCAGCAAAGAAATTCTTCCCAGCCACTATTAGGCTAGAGTTTCTTTATGGCACTGAACAGTTACGGGGAGTGCGAATATTCCATTCCGTTTCAAATCTCACATGGAGTGAATTCTAAGAAAAAGCATCAAACAGAAAGAACCCCATAGAAAGAAGTCCATGCACCTCTTTCAGAAAGAAGGAGCCAGACATTTCAAGGCAGTCTCAGAACTCCCGAAAACCACCGGGGGGCGCCGCTGCTCCGCTCCGTTTTCCGGTGCGGTTTTTTTGCTTGTTTGTTTTCATTTATTATTATTATTTTTAATACTTTTCTCTCTCTTTCTTGTAGAGACGAGCCACACTGTGTTGCCTAGGCGATCCGCCCGCCTCCACCTCCCAAAGTGCTGGGATTCCAGGTGTGAGCCACTTGAACTCAGCCATTGGATGCGAATTTTCTTTGGCCCAGGAGGGATTTGAGTTTAAACTGCACACCAAACCGATTTTGAGCTTAAACCCTACACCAAAGCAAGCGAAGATGATGAAGGCTGCCCCGAGCTGGGGGTTCAGGACGTTCTGCTTGGACCGAACTCGGCCGCATCACTTGGGACCCGCGCCTTCCCGCGTGTGCATCCGCTACAAATAATCCAGTATCAAAACGTTCTGGAGCTGCCGCTGACCTTCCCGGCTCCCCACCGGTGCCGCGGGGAGGGGACACGGGTGGCTGGGAGCCAGGGGGGCGGTCCGATCTGCAGCCCGGGGTTGTTCCTTCTTGTTTTTTCTTTTTTTTTTGTTTTGTTTTGTTTTGTTTTTTTTGTGGTTTTTTTTTGAGACGGAGTCTCGCTCTGTCGCCCAGGCTGGAGTGCAGTGGCCGGATCTCAGCTCACTGCAAGCTCCGCTTCCCGGGTTTACGCCATTCTCCTGCCTCAGCCTCCCGAGTAGCTGGGACTACAGGCGCCCGCCACCTCGCCCGGCTAGTTTTTTTATTTTTAGTAGAGACGGGGTTTCACCATGTTAGCCAGGATGGTCTCGATCTCCTGACCTTGTGATCCGCCCATCTCGGCCTCCCAAAGTGCTGGGATTACAGGCTTGAGCCACCGCGCCCGGCCGTTTTTTCTTTTTTAATAAAGACTTTTTTTTTTTTTTTTTTTTTTTTTGGTGACGGAGTCTCGCTCTGTCGCCCACGCTGGAGTGCAGTGGCGCCATCTCAGCTCATTGCAACCTCCGCCTCCCGGGTTCAAGGGATTCTCCTGCCTCAGCCTCCTGAGTAGCTGGGATTACAGGCGCCCGCCACAACGCCCGGTTAATTTTTGTATTTTTAGTAGAGACGGGGTTTCCCCATGTTGGCCATACTGGTCTAGAACCCCTGAGCTCTAATGATCCGCCTCGACCTCCTAAAGTGCTGGGATTACAGGCGTGAGCCACCGCGCCCGATCCTAAGTATGACTTTTATGATGAGACATTTGAAGTTTGCTCTTAGTTATTTTGAAATCACATTATTGGCTCTAGTCACCCTGCAGTGCAACAGATCTCAGAACCTACTCCTCCCGTCTCTGAACTTTGTACCCTTTGACCAACAAGCTCCCATTCACCCGCGAACCCGCTCCCAGCCTCTGGCAACCATCATTCTAGTCGTTACTTCTACGAGTTGAACTTTTTAAGTGTCCACACATCTTTGTCCGTTTTTCCTAGAAAGCAACCGCTGGACATTCCAAACTCGCTACAAGTCCACAAGCCCTTCTGGAAAGGGTCTGGCCCCAGAGGGGCGAGGTCCCGGGAAGGTCTCGTCCGCCCGAGGAGGGGGCCTGGCGCGGCGACCGGCCTTTGCCCACTCGCCCTTTGCTCCCACCCCCGCCGCCCGCCACTCGTCACCCACCGCCTGCGTGCCCATTCCCAAATCCCCACCCCGATCTTCTTCTACCCTCGCCGAGTTGTGCGGTCCCACAAGTTTCCTGGCCAGCCCCTTGCCGGGTGCAGGCAGCTGCCGGGTGTCCGGGATTGTAACCAAGCTTCCCTCCTGCGCGCGTCTCCAAACTCTCCAAGGAACTGCAGGGCCGGGAGGCGTCCGGACATCGGCTCCCAAGATCCTCGGAGTGCAAGACCCAGCGGTCATTTCGGCGTAAGGGGAGGAGGGCTAAGCGCAAACCTCCTCCACTGGCGCGTCTAGAAACTTGGCAGGAAGAAAGCAAGGGGGTTAAGGGAGGGAGAAAAGCGAAGGAAAGAAAACAGGAGGTCTACTTACAGGAGCCCGAGGGTTCCACTGCCTGGGGAAGGCGGCTGGGACGGCGCGGCCGTGCGCCGGAGGACCGCTTTATGACAGGTCCCAGGAGAGGGTGGGGCCACTCCAAGGCGGGGCTGCTTCTGGAGGGTGAGAGCCCCGGCCCCGAAAAGGTCTCAGGAGGAAAACCAGGGTCCGGGGAATCTGAGTGCGTTTGTGTGTGTGTGTGCGCTTATCTGTGTGTGCCTATGTGCATGTGCGCGCGCGTGTGTGTGCGTGTGTGTGTGTGCGCCTATGTGTGTGTGTGTGCATATGCGCGCGTGCGTGTGCATGTGTGTATGTGTTTGTGTGTGTAGGGGCGTTGGGGACTTCTGATAGTAAAACCCCTAACAGAGCTTTGTCCAGGTGACACTGGACCCGCCCCTGGGGTCCTAATTTGGAGCCCTGCGGAAACCTGACCCTTGGGGGAACGAGCCGAAGGGTGCCCGGCAGGCCAGAACTGGCCAAAGGCAGGGCCTGGGGCGGCCGCAGCCCTAATCAGCCCCCGGTGCTGGTTCCGATTCCCGGGCTCCTGTAAGGAGTGCAAGCTTTCGCCCAGGGCTGGGGTGCAGACACTCTGCCTGTCCGTCCCCAGTACACCGGCTGAACACCTACTCGCCTTCTAGGAGCCAATTCAAGGTCACCTCTAGGAACCCTTGCCAGACGCCCCCAGGCAGGAGTGAGCGCTCTTGCCACTGAGGCACCCCACACATCACACCCTAGCAAACATCAGGCCTTGACCCGGCCTCTGCAAGGAGAGGCGGTATCAGGCAGGGGTTGAACGTGAAGCTAAGTGGTTGGTATTAGACGGCTGCAGGTTCGCAGCCTGCACCTGCCACTCACTAGTTGTGTAGCTTTCAAAGACTTACTTACCTTCTCTTTGCCTCACTCAGTTCAGCCATCAGAAAGATGGGGATAAGAACAATGCCTAACTCCCAGTCATTATGAAGATTCAATGTCTTTTATTTATTTACTTAATTTTAATTATTTTGAGGTCTCGCTCTGTCACCCAGGCTGGAGTGCAGTGCTGGGTATCACAGCTCATTGCAGCCTTGAACTCCTGGGCTCAAGTGATCGTCCTTCAGCCTCCCTAGAAGCTGGGATTACAGGCCCACCACCACACCCGGCTCAATGTCTCTCCTTGTGAGGGTACCTGTCATGTTGGATTAGAGCCCCACTTGTCAGCCTCAGTTTAGCTTAATCACGTCTTCCAAGGCCTTGTCTTCAAATGCTGTCAAATGGATTAGGGCTCACTAATATGGCCTCATTTAACCTTAATTACCTCTTGAGAGGCCCTATCTCCAAATACAGTTACATTGTGAGTACTGGTACTTGGAGACTTCAACACATGAAATTGGGGAAGACACAGTCCAACCCATAACAGAGTGTGTGGACCAAGTGTGGTGGATGCATACCATGGGATATATGCAGCATCAGAAGCACTGGGATCGATGTACATAAAGCGACTTGGATGGACCCTAAAAACAAAATACTGAGAGTTGACTTCTTCATACTCATCAGAGTTTGTTGCACTTTATCCCCACTGGGCTGCCAAATTCTTTCTTTCTCACTCACTCTCTCTCCCTTATTAATTTATGTAACCTAAAATAAAACAAAACAAAATTCCATTCCCAGGCTGGGTTCTTTGGCTCACGACTGTAATCCTAGCACTTTGGGAATCCAAGGCAAAAGGACCACTTGAGGCCAAGCATTCAAGACTTGCCTGGGCAGCATAGCTTGAACCTGGGAGGTGGAGGCTGCAGCGAGCTGCGATTGTGGCACTGCACTCTACCCTAGGTGTCTAAGTGAGATCCAGTCTCCAAAAACAAACAACAACAATAACAAAAAATAACTCCGTTCCCTACTTTTCTTCTCCTACTATAGGTAACTACTGTGATTTGTTTGATGTGCATAGAGTTTTGTGTTTTTTTTTCCCCATGTTCTTACATAATGTGCACTGTGGGCGTATACTTTTAATTTATAGAAACAGTATTGGGTTACATATCTCATTCTGCTTGTCTTTTTTTGTTTTTTCTTTTAAAATATCTTGTTATAGAATCACTCTGTTTCTTTTGGATATTAGAGGTGTTAATAAAATTGCAGGCATAAAAAGTCTTTGTAAAGTAAGAATAACAGAAAAAAAGTGCCAGAAACACAGAGTGGCTCACATATTTACTCACTTGTCATTAAATAGAAGATGTCGATAATACTTGGCAGCACCAGGACAAATAAAATCTCTTTCCCAATTATTGACTCAGTCAGTCTTAAAGGCTGCAGTTTGTCAAGTCATGGTGATCAAGTTAATCATGACTGTTACATAATCACACACACAGTCAGAATATGGAATAAAGGATCAACGAAAAAGATTTTTCTTTGCTTTTCCCTGAGACAAAACTCTATTCAATTCAGTTCTCTGATCTTAGGTTTCAATGAGTTCTGATCTAACTGTGGAGGGAACAGTTCACTTAAAACAATAAAGTAATAACAAACAAGTAATTTAAAAATGCTTTTTATCAAATAATTCAGACAATACAGATGTGTATAATATAAAAAACAAAAGTCATTGTTATCCGTTTGGTGGAAATTTCTTCTGGATCTTTCTTGTACTTTAAAAACAGACAGACTTAGTCAGGGGTGGTTGCTCACACCTATAACCCCAGCACTTTGGGAGTCCGAGGCAGGCGGATCACTTGATGTCAGGAGTTCGAGACCAGCCTGGCCAACATGATGAAACCCCATCTTGACAAAAATACAAAAATTAGCTGGGCATGGTGGCACGCACCTGTAATCCCAGCTCCTCAGGAGGCTGAGGCTGAAGAATCACTTGAACACAGGAGGTGGAAGTTGCAGTGAGGCAAGATCATGTCACTGCACTCCAACTTGGGTGACAGAGCAACACTCTCTCAAAAACGAACAAAGAAACAAACAAAAACAGACAGACTTGTCGCCCACTTTCTTCTCTACAACTTCCATTTCATTGGTCAGGTGGAATAATGCTTGAGAAATAATGATAACAACAAAGAGTAATATTTTTCTCCTAATTGTAGGAATTCCTGAATACAGATGGGACACTGCATTTGGAGAGAGATTGATTATCCTCTCTGCACAGCACAGAGGAGATGCAACCTTGCACTAGAGTAGCCCTTGGTATCCCGTATTTGTAGTCCTTATGACCACCCAAGGAAGGGTTATGTTATGGGACCAACAAGTTCGTATGCCCACTGCATAGTAATAGACCAATTACACTAAGACAGCGGGGATGCAGCAAAGAAAGAGTTTAATGATCACAGGGCACCCAGCAAGGAAGTGGAAGGAAACCCTCAAATTCATCTCCCAAGAAGTTCTGGCCTGGGGCTTTAAGAGGATTGTGGAGAGTGAGGGGTTGGAAAACCGGGGTTGCTGGTTGGTTGGGTCAAGGGGGATAAAATCATCATAAATTGGAAACTATACGTTGGTGAGGTAGCCCCTCGGGGAGTCCTTCAGGTCAGCTGCATCAGTGGTTTCATCTGTATGCAGGACCTGAAGGAATATCTCAAAGTGAAAACAACATTTCATAATGTTCGAGTTGTTATTTAAAGAGCAGTTAAGGGAAACTATAATCTTGTATCTAGGTCTAGTGATTCTAGGAAAATAGGCACCAAACTGTGAGGAAGCAGATCGGAGAGTGTGCCGACTTAATGATGAATGCCGGACATGCTACCAGCTTGGTTTCTTTTTGTTTCTCCTTCCCTCCTTCCCTGATTAATTTTATGTATTTTTCGAGATGGAGTCTTGCTCTGTCTCCCAGGCTGGGATGCAGTGTCATGATCTCAGCTCACTGCAACCTCCACCTCCCTGGTTCAAGCAATTCTCCTGTCTCAGCCTCCCGAGTAGCTGGAACTACTGGCACATGCCACCACGCCTGGCTAAGTTTTGTATGTTTAGTAGAGACAAAGTTTCACCAATTGGTCAGGCTGGTTGTGAACTCCTGACCTTAGGTGATCTATCAGCCTCAGCCTCTGAAAGTGCTGGGATTACAGTCATGAGCCACTGTGCCTGGCCTACATTTATAAAGTTTATAGGGGCAGTTTCAGAAGCACATATTACCATCGTCTTCCTTGGAGCCTCAGGAAACTGAAATTCTGAGAAGTAAAACAACATAGACAAGATTGCATAGGTAGTCAGTAGCAGGGTTGAGATTTGAATCTTATTCCATGTCAAAGTCCTACACTTTTCTCTGTTCCATTCAATTCGATTGCCCAATTCTGTCGCTCTTGGGGGTGCCACTATGCCGCAGACCTATTGGACTGAACAAAGGGGGCAAAAGTGGTAATAAAATACAAGAGACAAAAGAGTATATTTGGAAGAAGGGGTCAGGGGGCACCTTGCCTCTACTGGACAAGGGCCCTGAGCTTTACACAGCCCTCCGTATTTATTAGACAAAAGAGATAGCGAGAAGTGGATGTGATTGTCAGGTAATTGTCAGTCGGCCGTTTGGTTCACAGCAGGCTTGCGAGACTGCATCCTTTGAACCATAGGCGTTAATTTTCTCAGTAGATTACTTCAAGGAGCCTGGCACCAGGGAGTGATGGCCCTCAGCAAACATTTTGGCGCCAGGGGAGTGTGAGTTTGCCGGCAGCCTGCATTCATGATAAACAGTTTGCTGTTTGCTCATATAGCCTCCAGCAGAATACTGAGTTGGTTACTTCCCATGGGCCTTCTGCTCCCTGCATATCCCCCTTTTTGTTTATGTATTAATTGAAAGAATGTAAGGCTAGGCTGGGCAGCTCTCATTCTCCAAATGGCAGTTAATCCGATTTTACAGCAAACATAACATTAGAACCGTGTCGTGACTCTGGTCAGCCTTCTCTCTGTCTTTGCACTCAGTCTCAGCTGGTTCATAGGTCGTACCGGAGGGACCATGCCCATGGTTGGCCACTCTGGGTTCTTCCAATCTCCTGTTCCCGTTCCATGGTCGCATGCATCTTGAGGACACCCACGCAGTTTGTCCATCTCCTGTAAACACACAAGCACACCCTCTTCCCTTGTCAGTAAATCCACTGGACATTTCACTGTCCTTCTTTTGGGGATTTCCATAACACTTTCGGATAAAATTTTCTCTTTTCCTCTAACACTTGCCAATATCTTTCTGCTGGAGCCTTACCATCCATACTGTAATGTCTAAGGTTCTTGCCTAGCCACGCCAAAGAATTGTGTGGCGGCTGACCACGGCAAGTGATAGAGACACAGACCTAGAGAGAGAAAAAGCTGTAGGCTTTATTGAGCAGAGTGAAAGTACAAAGCTTCCACAGCGTGGAAGGGGTCCCAAACGGGTATCCAGAGTTAGATTACATAATTGCCTTTTAAACTCTTTAAGGCAGGAAATAAGTGTGGCAAGAAGATGTTACCAGAGCGAGAAACAAAGGCAATTAGCCATTTATGAGATGTCTTAAATCTTGAGAAAAACTGGACTTGCAAATTAAGTTTTATCTATTTCATGACCTTGCAGCAGCATGGCAAAAGAGACAGGATCTTACAGGACTTCACAAAGTATGTTCACAAGGAATTGGAATTGGGAGGATAGATAAGGTCTGCTGGTCACAGGAAAATGGGCAGTTAACATTCTTTTTAACTTTAGTTTCGGGGGATGGGGAAGGGAGAGAGGGAGAGATGTTGCGGGAAGTCAGGGACCCTGAATGGAGGGACTGGCTGGAGCCATGGCAGAGGAACATAAATTGTGAAGATTTCTTTTTAATATGGACATTTATCAGTTCCCAAATAATACTTTTATGATTTCTTACACCTGTCTTACTTTAATCTCTTAATCCCGTTATCTTCATAAGCTCAGAATGTACATCACCTCAGGACCACTGTGATAATTGTGTTAACTGTACAAATTGATTGTAAAACATGTGTGTTTGAACAATATGAAACCAGGGCACCTTGAAAAAGAACAGAATAACAGTGATATTAGGGAACACGGGAAGACAACCATAAGGCCTGCAGGGTCGGGCAAAAAGAGCCATATTTTTCTTCTTACAGAGAGCCTAGAAACAGATGTGCAAGTAGGGAAGAGATCACTAAATTTGTTTCCTAGCAAGGAATATTAATATTAATACCCTGGGAAAGGAATGCTATCCTGGGGGGAGGTCTATAAATGGCCGCTCTGGGAATGTCTGTCTCATGCGGTTGAGATAAGGACTGAGATATGCCCTGGTCTCCTGTAGTACCCTCAGGCTTACTAGGGTGGGGAAAACCCCGCCTTGGTAAATTTGTGGTCAGACCAGTTCTCTACTCTCGAACCGTTTTCTGTTGTTTAATGTGTTTATTATGACAATATGTGCACCGCTAAACATACACCCTTATCAGTAGTTCTGCTTTTTGCTCTTTGAAGCATGTGATCTACTCCCTGTTCTTACAGCCCCTCCCATTTTGAAACCCTTAATAAAAAACTTGCTGGTTTGAGGCTCAGGTGGGCATCACGGTCCTACTGATATGTGATGTCACCACCGGCGGCTCAGCTGTACAATTCCTGTCTTTGCACTCTATTTATTTCTCAGCTGGCTGACACTTATGGAAAATAGAAGGAACCTACGTTGAAATACTGGGGGCGGGTTCCCCTGATTGAGAGAGGGAAAGAACAATACAGGGAAACATCCAGTAAAATTTTTGCTGTTTATAGTTTTCTTGGGGAAGAAAACACATGCACAAATCCTGGTGCTAGGAATATTTTAAGCATATACCTTCAATATTATTCATCCAGGACCAAAGCAAGCCCTGATGCAGGAAATGAGTGAGTTTCACAGCTTTCTGAGCCCCTACTCGACCCAGGAAGCCCAGCTGGCACCTCCTCTCAGTCCCCCCTCTAAACAAGACACCCCAACTGCTGTTGGGAGCTGGGCAGTGGTTGTTCTGGCTACTTCCTGCTGGTTAGGGGTGAAGAAGGGGCTCTGCAGTTGTGGTGTCCTCCAGAGGGAACTTTCTAGGCCAGTCAAGGGACCAGTGGGTCAATCTAGGGTTCCTCAGTAGAAGCCATGAGATGAGCTAATTTGAGGTTCTATTTGTAAGACTATTTGTAGCTTGATGGCCTCAATTCTGGAGGCAACAAATTTGACAAGGAGGTTAAAAATGCAAGGATTAAAAGTGAGTAATAGTAGGATGGCTGTCACAGGGCCTAGAAAGGGAAGGAGCTAAGGTATCTATTGGTTAAACTTGTTTCAGGGTCCTTAGTGTTCAAGCTCCATTTTCCTACTTTTTATCAGTTTTTTTTTTAAATTTCTTTGACATTTTCAGTAATGATTCTTGACTGGTTAACAAAATAGCAACATTCTTATGTTAAGAGGCAGGTTCCTCCTTTTTCAGCTGTTAATATGTTTAGGGCTCTTCAGTTTTGGAGAACTACTGCAGCTAGAGAATTAAGCTGGCTTTGTAGGGTCCCTAGGGAGTCGGCAACTCATTCTGTCATCATTTAATTTTTGTGATAATTTATAATAGAACTGGGTGGAGGAGGGTTATACCTACAATTCCAGTACTAAGCCCACCTCGTAATCTGGCTCCTACAATAAAAGGGACAATAAAGGCTCATGTGTGGTGGGATTGGGGTATAAGGAGACTTTGTAACTCTTTTTCACTATATATGGACATGGGAGGTGCTAGAAAGGAGAGAAAGATAGTTCTTTTGGAGTGCCATTTAGGCATTGATAGACTGTGTTATCACAAATGAAAATGATGCCTGAAGTTAGACAGGTGAAACCTGAGGTTACTGATATCCAGGACTGACATCGGGAGGTGTTCTTAATGAGAGTCATGCTGAAGTTTATGCATGTGAGATTTGAGGCCTGTGTGGCTGGTACATTGGGGGACTGATTAATTTGGCGGTGTTTAGGAGTGGGGTGGATAAGTTCTACTGTCTGGGGACAGGGACTGGGACATATGGTTGAAAATGCAACAGGAGATACATCTAAGAGTTGATTGGGTTCCTAGGAGAGGCCTCTTTTATTCCTCTAAGGGTGGTGTTAAACAGCCTCTAGAGACAAGAATGAGAGTTAAGGGTTTCTTGTACCCTGGAAATGTCTAATTTCTTGTATGGACTGGGAGTACTGGAGAGCTGGACTAAGTTTTTAATCACGTGTTGGATATGCCAATCTTTAGTACCATCTTGGATGCCTCTTCTGTCAGACATACCGACATGGGTATCATATGTCTGACAAGCACTGGCCCCCGATTTCTCAGGGTGGTCAGCACAGATCATTTTTACTTGGTGATATGTATGGCTATTGTGAGAGCAGAGAGAAGCAGTTTTATAACGTTTTTTTCTCATGTAAGTATACGTGGCAAAAGATGCAGGTGCTCGGAAGGGGCTACCTAATCTCTTAGAGTTTCTGAGAGAAGCCAGTTGACTCCTCAAGGGGAGGTACAGTGACACGGAGTGTGTGTTGTAGTTGGAGAAAGGGACATAAGTAGGAAGAGGGTGGCCAAAACCTCAGAGGAGTCATGACATGTTGTAGGTGGAACAGTTGTAGGAAAGAGGAAGGAAAAAGGAGTAAATTTTCATTAGAAGGAAGGACGATAGAAGAAAGGTTGATGTGATTGAGTGCTTTGTCCCGGCTGGAGCTACAGTATATAATCCTACTGCAAATAATATAGTTAGTATACTGTTTAATAATGTAACGAAGCAGTAGAAGGATTCTATTAAAGAGAGCAAGGAGAGATGTCAAAGATCATGCAGGTTTTCTATTTATCCTCCTTTAGGTAGGGACAAATTTCTCTTCAGGATTAACTGCAAGGAGTCTTTTTAGTCTGAGGTGTTTTCTTCCAAAATAGGAGATGCAGGTCCTCTGGTGGCTGACAGGTGTATGGAGGCTGGTCTGGCTGACCTTGTGTCTCTTGAGTTGATGATCCTGTAAGTTCTTCAGGAGGTGTCCAAGGTTTAACTCGGGTGTGGTGAATCCAGGATTCCACCCCTGCCACTTTTACTGCAGTGGGGATAGAGAGGATTACTGAGTATGGTCCTTCCTATAAGGGATCCATAGATGGAGAGGTAAAGGGGACCAATTGACTAATATTAGATCTGGTTGAACAAGTCTATTCCTTCTTCCTTGTCACACTTTTTGGGTAAAGTATTAAGGTTTTGTTGATATTTTGCTAGAGATGTTATGTCTTTGACTAAATTGGGCATTTCCTGATTGAGCAGGAGGTCATTTGTGAGAAAGGGATGTCCACACAGCATTTCATATGTAGTGAGCCTCATTCTGTAAGGGGAGTTTTGAATTCTTAATAAGGCCATGGGCAAGAAATTGGGCCATGGGAGACGAGTTTTTTGCTCTAGCTCTAACAACATCCTGTAATCCTTTATGAACTTTAGACCTTAAGGGATATTGCCTTTGATAAGGAAAAGTGGTGGGGTCTTTTAACCTGATTTGAACTGGATGGGCATTTTTTGCTCTTCCAAATTGTCCTTCTCAGGCCTAGACTTCAGAGTTGATTCTTTCTTTAAGTAGGGGACAACAAATCGGTAATTTTTCCTCATGTTTATGTAGATAATAGCCCCAGCTTTGGCTAATATGTCTCTCCTTAATAAGGGTGTGGGACTTTCGGGCATAACAAGAAAGTCATATGAAAAGAGCAAAGTCTCCTAATTGCACCTGAGGAGGCAAAAGAAATACCTGGTTACTGGCTGTCCTAAGATTCCTCGGATAGTAACAGACTTTCAGGACCGTCATGTGGGGCAGGAGATTAAAACTGAGAATGTCATGCCAGTGTCCAGGAGGAAATCCACTTCCTGGCCCTCAGTGGTCAGACTTACCCGGGGCACTGTGAGGGTGATGGCATGAGCTGGCGCTTGCCCCAGGCACCCTCAGTCCTGTTGCTGAATCATCTGGTTGGGTGCATCTGGTCCAGAGGGCCTTTGTCCTCTGGGGCAGTGTGCCTTTCAGTGACTACCTTGGCATATTGGACATGGGTGAGGAGGTGGTTTGTTTCTTGTTGGATAATCTTTCTTAAAACGTCCTTGCAAACCGCACTGATAACAAGTCCTCATAGGCAATTGACCTGCTCTTCTTTTGGTAACAACTGAGCCACCAAGGTCTGCCATGACTAAGGCTTCAGCCTTTCTCTTTGTTGGGAACAGGCCCCCAAATCTGGCCAAAAACTGGCCCCAAAACTGGCCATAAACAAAATTTCTGCAGCCCTATGGCACACTCATGATGGCCAAGACACCCACACTGAAGGTTGTCAGTTTACTGGAATGAGGGCAAGGAACACTTGGCCCACCCAGTACGGAAAATCGCTTAAAGGCATTCCTGAACCACTAACAACAGCATGAGCGATCTGTGTCTGAAGGACATGTTCCTGCTGCAGACAACTAGCCAGACACATCTCTGTATTTCAGCCCATGCCTTTATTTCCTGTAAGGAATACTTTTAGTTAATCTACAACCTGTAGAAACGATGCTTACCACTGGCTTGCTGTCCATAAATATGTGGGTAAATCTCTGTTCGAGGCTCTCAGCTCTGAAGGCTGTGAGACCCCTGATTTCCCACTCCACATGCTATATTTCTGTGTGTGTGTCTTTAATTCCTCTAGCGCCCCGGGTTAGGGTCTCCATGACCCAGCTGGTCTTGGCACTCTTATCTCGCTTTTCCCTTTTGACCTGTTCTTCTTGGTCCCTGTTATAGAACACCAGGTTGCTAGGTTTAAGAATGTCTCCAAATTTTGTTTTGGGCCTAAGGCAGACTTTGGGAGTTTTCTCCTAATGTCAGCTGCTGATTGGGTGAAAAATTTATCTTTTAAAATAAGTTAGCCTTTTACAGAATCTGGAGTTAGGGAGGTGTGCTTTCTTAGGGCCTCCCTTAGCCTTTCTAGAAAAGCAGAGGGGTTTTCCTGTTTTCCTTGCATAATTGTGGGTAGCATTGAGTAGTTCATAGGCTTTTTCCTCGTCTCCTTCAACCCTTCTAACATGCAAGTTAGCAAATACCTGTGGCTCTAATCTCCACAATCTGAGTCAGTATCCCAGTGAGGGTCTACAGTGGGGACCGCCTGTTGCCCTGTGGGGAGTTTTTCCCTCTCCTCCAGGGCTTTTGGACCGTTTACCTGGCTCAGGTACCACAGATTCCTAAATTGCCAGGCTGCTGCTAAAGCTGCTTCCTTATCAGTAGGACTTAAGGTCTGATCAAGAGGTAAAATGATATCTCTCCACGTGAGATTAAAGGACTGCCCCAATCCTTGCAGGACATTTATGTAGTTATGAGGATCATTGGAGAACTTCACTAGATGTCCCTTCATTATCAGTAATGTTTTAAATTTTTCTTCATATAAATCGTGCACATTTTTGTAGATGTATAGACATTCCCATGTGTTATCTTTTGTGCAGCTCTCGTGAATGAGAGATTCCTTCTTTGATTTGTTGTATAATTAGACTCATATGTAGAGGACCAGTATGGACTGGCCCTACAACCCCTGTACACCTGCAATGATTATTTCTTCTGGCATAATCACAAGCAATAGCATGGTAATCTTAAGACTTCAAAATCACTGACATAGACAGGGAGGTAGCTAACACTTTACTAATACATGCCAGGCATTATGCTGATGTTTTTAGTTTAGTTTAGTTTAGTTTTGTTTTTTTCTGAGACAGTGTTTTGCTCTTGTTGCCCAGGTTGGAGTGCAATAGGCACGATATCGGCACACCACAACCTCCGCCTCCTGGGTTCAAGCGATTCTCCTGCCTCAGCCTCCTGAGTAGCTGGGATTACAAGCACCCGTTAGCATGCCCAGCTAATTTTTGTATTTTTAGTAGAGATACGGTCTCGCCATGTTGGCCAGGCTGGTCTTGAACTCCTGACCTTTGGTGATTCACCAGCCTCCACCTCCAAAAGTGCTGGGATTACAGGCGTGAGCCACTGAGCCCACCTATGCTGGTGTTTTAAATAAATGTATAACATGTATATGAAACAGATGTTATTATCCTCACTTTAAAGATGGAAAATCAGAAGTCTAAGGTCACAGAAGTAGTAAACTTTTTTTTTCTTTTAAGATGGAGTCTCACTCTGTCGCCCAGGCTGCAGAAGAGTGGTGCAATCTTGGCTCACTGCAACTTCCGCCTCCCAGGTTCAAGTGTGTCTCCTGCCTCAGCCTCCCAAGAGGCTGGGATTATAGGAGTGTGTCACCACGCCCAGCTAATTTTTGTATTTTTAGTAGAGACGGTGTTTCACCATGTTGGTCAGGCTGGTCTTGAACTCCTGACCTCGAGATCTGTCCACCTCATCCTCCCAAAGTGCTGGAATTACAGGCATGAGCCACCACGCCTGGGTAACTTTTTAATTTAATTTTATTTTATTTTATTTTATTTTATTTTTTATTTTGAGATGGAGTCTTGCTCTATCACCCAGGCTGGAGTGCAGTGGTGGTATCTCAGCTCATTGCAAGCTCCTCCTCCTGGGTTTACGCCATTCTCCTGCCTCAGCCTCCCGAGTAGCTGGGACTACAGGTGCAACAGGTGCCCACCACCTCGCCCGGCTAGTTTTTTGTATTTTTTAGTAGAGACGGGGTTTCACCGTGTTAGCCAGGATGGTCTCAATCTCCTGACCTCGTGATCTGCCCGTCTCGGCCTCCCAAAGTGCTGGGATTACAGGCTTGAGCCACCACGCCCGGCCTAAATTTAATTTTATTTTATTTTAAGTTCCGGGATAATTGTGTGGGACGTGCAGGCTTGTTACATAGGTAAACGTGTGCCATGGTGGTTTCCTGCACCTATCAACCCGTCACCTAGCTATTGACACCCGCATGCATTAGCTATTTATCCTGATGCTCTCCCTCCCCCACCCACGCTTCCACAGGCCCAGGTGTGTGTTGTTCCCCTCCCTGTGTCCATGTGTTCTCATCATTCAGCTCCCACTTATGAATGAAAACATGCAGTGTTTGGAAAACTTTCACACTTCAAAGCCATTAGTTTCTATCACAACTCAGAAGAAGCTGTAGTGAACAGTGAGGTGACTGGTTGCTGTTGACTGTGAAACTTCCATCCTCCATCACTAATTACATACTACTTAAATGTATTTTATTAAGTAGATCAAACTCATTACAAGTACTGTTTCTTAGACATTTAAGGTAGTATACATTTTTGCTAAATGGTGAAAAACAAATTAAGTAATCATGTAAATGGCCTCCAGATTCCATGTGTCCTTTTTTCATACTTTCACTATTGTTTTCCCCAAATTATCTCCTTTCAGCATTCCCATAAATGCAGCTGGCATGTTTTCAAATCCTTCGATGATATATTCCTTGTCCTGGATTTTACCCTGTATCAAAGCAATAACAAATTTCAAAACTTAAGTTAATATTCTCAATGATATACTGTTCTCATCCTAGCAACAAATGTATCAGGTACATCATTGGAAACCTTGAAAATAAGAGATGGAGGTCCTGTCCTCCATGAACTTGAAGTCAAGTGGGGGCAAGATCCACTTACACAGTACATGTAAAAGATTACAAAGTACACCTAAAAAGAACTTAATAATAGGTGTCAGATCATAGTGTGAAGTGTCATAAGGCAGCGATTAAGCAATTTCTTTGTCTTTTTTTTTTTTGAGACGGAGTCTCGCTCTGTTGCCCAGATTGGGGTGCAGGGCCGCGATCTTGGCTCACTGCAAGCTCCGCCTCCCGGGTTCACACCATTCAGCTGCCTCAGCCTCCCAAGTAGCTGGGACTATAGGCGCTTGCCACCATGCCCAGCTAATTGTTTTGTATTTTTAGCAGAGACGGGGCTTCACCGTGTTAGCCAGGATGGTCTCGATCTCCGGACCTCTAGATCTCCTGACCTCGTGATCCGCCTGCCTTCACCTCCCAAAGTGCTGGGATTACAGGCATAAGCCACCATGCCCAGCACAATTAAGCAATTTCTAAGTAAGATGCATAGTAAAGTATGATAACCCAATGATCTCAGAGAAGGTGGAAATAGAGAAAGGAGCACCCTTCATTTACCTCTGGCCCTTGAAGAGGCAGGTCCTATTCAGGAAATATAAATAGCAGGACAGTCTAATAATCTGTCTCCACATTAAGACAAGGTTCTTTCAAGATGTGTTTAACCTTTTTCTGGGAGTGTGGGAAGGAAGGGTTCATGTTAGTGAGGAAGGTTCTTCGTTTCTCTTTCTACTACAAGGCACAGCCTACTAATGGGAACTAATTTACATTTTCAGATTTTTTGAAGGGGTCTTATATAGAGACCTGAGTTACCTGGTACAAGTTTTTCCCTAATGCATTCCAGTGATGGCTTAGCACTCTGTATGGATTTATAGACAAGATTATTTGCTTGAAGCCAGTCAATTACAAAGTAGGGAAGCTGAGATTTAAACTTTTATTATTATTATTCTGAGACAGGGTCTCACTCTGTCACCCAGGTTTGAGTGCAGTGGCACAATCATAGCTCACTGCAGTCTCAACCTCCTGGGCTCCAGTGATCCTTCCGCCTCAGCCTCCTGAGTAGCTGGGACTACAGGAATGTGCCACAATGCCCAGGTAACTTTTTTAGTTTTTGTAGAGACGGGGTCTTGCTAGGTTCACCCAAGGTGGTCTCAAACACCTAGGCTCAAGTGATCCGCCCACCTCAGCCTCCCAAAGTGCTAGGATTACAGGCGTGAGCCATGGCTCGTGGCTGAGATTGGAACTTTTGACTTGAAAGCCCCAATTCATTCTTGTTCTTGAAGAAGAAAAGAATCTGGATAGCGTGGAAAGGTAGAATCCAGTTCAGAGATTAAAAATAGAGAACGATTACTGTTATGGACTGAATTGTTTGCCCCCAATCCAAATCCATACGTTTAAGTCCTAATCACCAGTGCCTGACAATGGGACTGTATTTGGAGATAGGGCTTTAAGAAAAGGTAATTAACAGGTTGGGCACAGTGGCTCACAACTGTAATCCCAGCACTTCGGAGGCTGAGGCAGGTGGATCACCTGAGGTCAGGAGTTCAAGACCAGCCTGGCCAACATGGCGAAACCCCGTCTCTACTAAAAATGTGAAAATTAGCCAGGCGTTGTGTCGTGTGCCTGTAATCCCAGCTAGTTGGGAGGCTGAGGCAGGAAAATCGCTTGAACCCGGGAGGCGGAGGTTGCAGTGAACGGAGATCGCACCATGGCACCCCAGCCTGGGCAACAAGAGCGAAACTCCATCTCAAGAAAGAAAAAAGGTAATTAAGGTAAAATGACATCATACAGGTGGGCCTTAATCAATATGACAGGTGTGCTCATAAGGAGGTTAGGACACAGACACACAGAGAGAAGTCCATGTGAAGATGCGGGGAAAAGGAAGCCATCTACAAGTTGAAAAGAGAGAGGCCTCCTAAGAAAAAACCCTGCTGACACCTTGATCTTGGACTTCTAGCCTCCAGAACTGAGAAAATAAATTTGTTCTGTAAGCCACCCAGTCTGTGGTGCTTTATTTTGGCAGACCTAGCAAACTAATACAAATACTAAAGGGAAATGTTGATAATAGGGGAAATTAGGGTATAGAATGCAGGGTATACAGGAGCTCTCTGTACTATCTTCCCAATTTTCCTATAAATCTAACACTTCCATTTTTAGTTTTGTTTTTGAGACAGGGTCTTGCTCTATTTACAAGGCTGGAGGACAGTGGCGCATTCAGAGTTCACTGTAGCCCTAGAACTCTTGGACTCAGGTGATCCTCCCACCTCAGCCTCCCGAGTAGCTGGGACTACAGGTGTGCACCACTGCACCCAGCTGATTTTTTTACTTTTTGCTTTTTTGTAGAGTCTCATTATGTTGCCAGGGTTGGTCTCGGACTCCTGGGCTCAAGCAATCCTCCTTCCTCACCCTCCCAAAGTGCTGGGATTATAGGTATGAGCCACCACACCCAGCCTAAAACTTTTCTAAAATAAAAAGTGAATTTTCGGGAGGCTGAGGCCGGAGAATGGCGTGAACCCGGGAGGCGGAGCTTGCAGTGAGCCGAGATTGCGCCATTGCCCTCCAGCCTGGGCGACAGAGCGAGACTCCGTCTCAAAAAATAAAAATAAATAAAAATAAATAAATAAATAAATAAATAAATAAATAAATAAATAAAAAGTGAATTTTAAAAAATAGGGAATGAGATTAAAAAGGGAGGATGAGAAAGAAATTAGGCCAACTCACAACTTAAAACCCAACTAGGGCTGGGCGCCGTGGCTCACGAGTGTAATTCCAGCACTTTGGGAGGCTGAGGCAGGAGAATCACTTGAGGTCAGGAGTTCAAGAGGAGCCTGGCCAACGTGGTGAAACCCCGTCTCTACTAAACCTACAAAAAGTTAGCCGGGAGTGGTGGTGGGCGCCTGTAATCCCAGTTACTCGGGAGGCTGAGGTGGGAGGATCACTCGAACCCAGGAAGTAGAGGTTGCAGTGAGCCAAGATCGCGCCACTGCACTCCAGCCTGGGGTGACAGAGTGAGATTCTGTCTCAACAAAAAAAATTAAAAACCCAAAAAAACACAACTAACTATGATCAGCTTCACTTTGTTAGACGGAAGCATTGGGGACACCAGCACAGTGGTTTCCTGTTGTCAGCTGTGATCATAGATGGGCTCCATTAGATTTCACCAACTGGGACAACTTAGATTCAGCTATTTCCAGCTCCCTGGAGAGAGCCCAGCCCGGCACTCCAAGTGCTAGACTGGGAAGAGCACCAAGCTCCAGTGGCTGCCGGAGGAGCATCTATTCCTTTGAATTGGGAAATGATCATTGGTCAGGGATTAGGAAGCATGGTATTATTTTTCCCCTGTAAAACTAAAATAATGCAACTTGATTGTTCAGATTTCTGTTGACTAAAACTTTACATGGTGTAAGGTTTGAAAATTATCACAGCACAGGGCTAAGGGATTGTCTTCTTTGCTCCTTAGGAAGAGCCATGGCACATGTATGCTCCCCTCTAACATTCATTTATTCAGCAATATTTATCCAGTGCCTACATTGCTTCATCTACTCTTCTGGGCGCTGGAGATACACCAGAAAGCAAAATGTATGAACATGCTGTCTTCATGGAGGTTACATCCCCAAGAAGGGAGATGGGCAATAAATATAAATGAATAAGTGAATTATAGTATATATTATGTAAAAGATGATTAATTGCTATGGATAAAAGTAGGATAGGAGCCTGGGCAACATGGTGAAAGCCCATCTCTATGAAAAATACAAAAAAATTAGTCAGGTGTGGTGGCACATGACTGTTGTCCCAGCTACTCAGGAGGTTGAGGTGGGAGAATCACCTGAGCCTGGGTGAAGGCTGCAGTGAGCCATGATTGCGCCACTGCACTCCAGTCTGGGTATTTTTGTGAGACCCTGTCTCAGAAAAAAAAAAAAAAAAAGCAGGGGGGCTGTGGGATATGGAGGATCAAGAATGAAGTGGGAATGCAACTTATAATAGGGCAATTTAAAAAGTTGCCTCACCCAGAAGGCACTTCTTTTTTTTTTTTTTTTTTTTTTTTTTGAGACAGAGTTGAGCTCTGTCACTAGGCTGGAGTGCAGTGGCACAATCTCGACTCACTGCAACCTCCGTGTCCCAGGCTCAAGCGATTCTCCTGCCTCAGCCTCCCAAGTAGCTGGGACTATAGGCGTATGCCACCATGCCCAGCTAATTTGTGTATTTTCAGTAGAGATGGGGTTTCACCATGTTGGTCAGGATGGTCTCGATCTCTTGACCTTGTAATCTGCCTGCCTCTGCCTCCCAAAGTGCTGGGATTACAGGTGTGAACCACCACGCTGGTCCAGAAGGCACTTTTTAGCAAAGACTTGCAGGATGTGAGAGAGTTTAGCAAGCAGTTACAGAGCGGTGGAGTGGTGGAGGAGACTGGGCGAAGTAAACAAGACGGTGAATACTAAGAAATGAAATCAGAGAGATATCAGGGGTCAGATTTTGTGTAAGCTTGCTGAATATTCGCACTTTGGTTTACTCTAAGTGAAACGCAGAGCTTTGCATGGTTTGGATCATAAGAACGGCAGGATTTGATTCGTGCCTTAACAGATCGCTATGGCCACCACATTGGGAATTGTCTATAGGGGTGCGAATATGGGAGGCCAGATAGAGTCCACTACTGCTGTGGAAAGTCAGGGACCCCAAACGGAGGATCCGACTGGAGCCATAGCAGAGGAACATAAATTGTAAACATTTCATTTTAATATGGACATTTATCAGTTCCCAAATTAATACTTTTATAATTCCTTATGCCTGTCTCAATTTAATCTCTTAACCCTGTTATCTTTGTAAGCTGAGAATGTACATCACCTCAGGACCACTGTGATAATTGTATTAACTGTAGAAATTGATTGTAAAACATGTGTGTTTGAACAATATGAAACCAGTGCACCTTGAAAAAGAACAGAGTAACAGTGATTTTCAGGGAACAAGGGAAGACAACCATAAGGTCTAACTGCCTGCGGAGTTGGGCAAAAGAGAGCCATACTTTTGTTCTTGCAGAGAGCCTATAAACGGACGTGCGAGTAGGGAAGATATTGCTAAATTGTTTTCCTAGCAAGGAATATTAATAATTAATACCCTGGGGAAGGAATGCATTACTGGTTGGAGGTCTATAAACAGCCACTCCGGGAGTGTCTGTCTTATGCAGTTGAGAGAAGGACTGAAATATGCCCTGGTCTCCTGCAGTACTCTCAGGCTTATTAGGGTGGAGAAAAAAATCCACCCTGGTAAATTTGTGGTCAGACCGGTTCTCTGCTCTTGAACCCTGTTTTCTGTTGTTTAAGATGTTTATCAAGATAATACGTGCACAGCTGAACATAGACCCTTATCAGTAGTTCTGATTTTGTCCTTGTCCTGTATCCTCAGAAGCACGTGATCTTTGTTCTGACTTTTGCACTTTGAAGCATGTAATCTTTGTGACCTACTCCCTGTTCATACACCCCTTCTCCTTTTAAAATCCTTAATAAAAACTTGCTGGTTTTGCCGTTCAGGTGAGCATCACAGTCCTACCCATATGTGATGTCACCCCCAGTGGCCCAGCTGTAAAATTCCTCTCTTTGTCCCAGCAGCCCAGCTGTAAAATTCCTCTCTTTGTACTCTTTCTCTTTGTTTCTCAGCCAGCCGACACTTATGAAAAATAGAAAGAACGTACATTGAAATATTGGGGGTGGGTTCCCCCGATACACTACAAACATCCAGGCTAGATGGCACAGTTCCTGGACCAGGGTGGAAGCAGGGAGGTGGGAGAAGTGTTCAGATTCTGTATATATTTTGAAGACAGAACCACCAGAATCTCCTTAGAGATTAGACATGGGTATGAGAGAAAGACATCAAGAACGACTCCAAGGTTTTTGGACTGAGAAACTAGAAGTATAGAATTATTACAACTGAGATAGTAAAGTCTGAATATGGAGCATGTTGAGTAGGAAAGATCAAAACATATTTAGCTTTCAAGATGTTATGTCAGAGATGTGTATCAGGCATCCAGGTGGACATACTAATCTAGAGTTAAGGGGAGAGTCAGGCTGGAGATAGAACTGGGAGCTCTCAGCATACTGAGCCCAGATGAGCTAAGTAAGGGACAGCTTGAGTGTGGATAGACAAGAGAAAAGGCCCAATGACCATGACCTGGGGCACTCTAATATTAATTTGTAGAACAGAAGAGTGAGCAGGAGTCTGAGGAGGACCAATCAGTGAGGAAAACCAAGAATTAAGGGATGCCAAGGGAAGAAAGCATATCAAGGAGAGAATGATCACTGTTAAATATTTCCCATAGCCAAGTGAGGCTAAGAATCAACCAGTGGACTTCACTATGTAAGGGTCCCCTGTGACCTTGACAAAAGTTAATTTTGGCCAGGTGTGGTGGCTCACATCTGTAATCCCAGCACTTTGGTAGGCTGAGGAGGGCACATCACTTGAGACCAGCCTGGCCAACATGACGAAAACCTGTCTCTACTAAAAATACAAAAAGTTAGCTGGGCGTGGTGGTACACACCTGTAGTCCCAGCTACTCGGGAGGCTGAGGCATGAGAATTGCTGGAATCCCGGAGGCAGAGGTTGCAGTAAGCCAAGATTGCGCCACTGTACTCCAGCCTGGGCAACAGAGTGAGACTCTGAAAAGCCTGATATGTGGGTTTCAGGAAGAATGGAAAGAGAGGAACGGCAGACAGTGAGTGTAGACAGCACTTCCAGGTATTTTGTTACAAAAGGGAGAGAAGGGAAATGGACCTGCATTTGCAGTGGAAATGAACTTTAGAGAAGGTTGTTTTGTTTTCCTTTCAAAGATAGGAAAAGTAAGAATATTTATATTCTAAGTACAAGGACCCAATAGGGAAAAACTGATGATGCGGCAGAGAGAGGGAAGAATTGCTGGAACAAAAGCCTTGAGATGCAAAAGGGAATGGGACCCAGTGTACAATTGGAAGGGGTGGCTCCGGAGCTCCTTACCTCTGAGACCCATTTCAGCAAGTCCTTCAGAGCTTTTTGGCGGACATCTCCTTGCCAGCGGTAGACGACAAAGCCTTGTATGTGAAGCTCCTGAAGGATAATAGTCTCTGGGTTTGGACCTGTGAAGAAAAGGGCACATTTGGGCGGCAGGATCCAGGGAGGTGGCCATGGTGAAACAAGTAGTACAGGTCACTGTCACTGCGCTTGGTGCTTTAAGTTTCTTGGTGCTTCTCCCCTTCCATTTCCTCACTCCTTTCTGATTCACACGACTGCTGGCCCATCAACATGCACTCTGCAGCAGGCAGAATAATGGCCCCAAAGATGTTCATATCCAAAAACCCCAGAACCTGTTACCTTACGTGGCAAAAAGGACTTTGCAGATATGATTAAGAAACTTAGTGGGGATGCAGTGGCTCATGCCTGTAATCCCAGCACTTTAGGAGGCCAAGACGATCATATCACAAGGTCAGGAGTTCGAGACCAGCTTGGCCAACATAGTGAAAACTCCGTCTCTACTAAAAATACAAAAAAAAAAAAAAAATTAGCCAGGCATGGTGGTGGGTGCCTATAGTCCCAGCTACTTGGGAGGCTGAGGCAGGAGAACTGCTTGAACCTGAGAGGTGGAGGTTGCAGTGAACCAAGATTGTGCCACTGCACTCTAGGCTCTGTGACCGAATGAGACTCTGCCTCAGAAAAATAAAAATAAAAAAAGAACCTTGAGATTAGAAGATTATTCTGCACTATAAAGATGGACCCAATATAATAGCAAAGGTCTTCGTAAGGGAATGAGGGACACAGGAAGGTTATAGTCAGGAACGGAATATGGGGTGATAGAAGCAGAGATGAGAGAGAGGAGGAGAAGGAAGATCCCATGCCACTGGCTTTGAAGACAGAGGAAGGGCCCACATGCCAAGAAATACAGGCAGCTGCTAGAAGCTTGAAAAGGCAAAGAAACAGATTCTCCTCCAGCGTCTTCAGAAGGAATGCAGCCCTGCCAACCCACTTTACTTTTAACCTCCAGACCTCCAAGAATAAGTGTGTGGGGTCGGGTGCATGGCTCATGCCTATAATCCAGCATTTTGGGAGGCCGAGGCAGGCAGATCACTTGAGGTCAGGAGTTTGAGACCAGCCTGGCCAACATGGTGAAACTGTGTCTCTACCAAAATACAAAAATTAGCTGGGCGTGGTGGCACATGCCTATAATCTCAGCTACTCAGGAGGCTGAGGCAGGAGAATTGCTTGAAGCTGGGAGGGGACTGCAGTGAGCTGAGATGGCACCACTGCACTCCAGCCTGGGTGTCAGAGCAAGACTCAGTTTCAAAAGGAAAAAAAAAAAAAAGAAAACAAACAAAAGAATAAACATGTGGGTTTTTTTGTGTGTGTTTATTGTTGTTGTTGTTGTTTTCAATTTGAGACAGGGTCTGGCTCTGTTTCCACAGGCTGGAGTAAAGTGGTGCCATCACTGCTCAATGCAACCCTGACCTCCTCGTTCAAGGGATCTTCCCCACCTCTGCCCCCCAAGTAGCTAGGACTACAGGTGCATGCCACCATACCTGGCTAATTTTATTTTATTTTTTGTCAGAGATGAGGTCTCACTCTATTGCCCTAGTTTGAAACTCCTGGGCCAAGCGATCCTCCTGCCTCGGCCTCCCAAAGTATTGGGATTACAGGCATGAGCCCCTGTGCTGGCTAAGAATTTGTATTTCTAACAAGCTCCCAGGAGATGGTGATGCTACTGGTCCTTGGCCCACACTTTGAGAACCAGCACCCCAGACAAAGCACACAGCTCTCCTGCTGCCTGTAAAGAAGGTACTCCCCTTCTGTGTGTGAGGAAGAAAATGTTTTTTGGTTGCCTGGTTGATTTTCCCAAGTGTCCTAATTGACTAGAAACTGAGAGAATGACACCTGAGCATAGGTTTTCAAGTTCAGGAAGTCAGATGAAGATGCCTAGGGAATATCAGAGCCAGCGGTGCTAAGACGAGTGGTGGAATCTAGCTTCAGCATCTTTGACCACTGGCACCACTCAGCCTAAAGTTCCCACTCACTACTTTGAGGAAAGTAACATTAGCAGTTGGAAATATGAAGCTTTGTCCTGAACCAAAAGAAACTAATGCAAGAGAATGAGACAGAAAGAGTGTTTCTTCAGAAGACCCACGTCAACTATTCTTTGTGAGTGAGCGATTGGAACTCTCACTTCCTCATCTTAAATGAAAGTGGGCTGGGCATGGTGGCTCATGCCTGTAATACCAGCACTTTGGGGGCAAAGTGGGAGGATCACTTGAGCTCGGGTGTTCAAGACCAGCTTGGGCAACACAGAAAGACCGCATCGTTTCTAAAAAAAAATCACAATTGGCCAGGCGCGGTGGCTCACACCTGTAATCCTAGCACTTAGGGACACCGAAGGGAGCGAATCACGAGGTCAGGAGATAAAGACTATCCTGGCTAACACAGTAAAACCCCGTCTCTACCAAAAATACAAAAAATTAGTCAGGCATGGTGGTGTGTGCCTGTAACCACAGCTACTCGGGTGGTTAAGGCAGGAGAATCGCTTGAACCCGGGAGGTGGAGGTTGCAGTGAGCCGAGATCGCGCCATTGCACTCCAGCCTGGGCGACAGAGCGAGACTCTGTCTCAAAACAAAACAAAAAACAATTATCCAGGTATGGTGGCACATGTCTGTAGTCTAAGCTACTTGGGAGGCTGAGGTGAGAGGATCACTTGAGCCCGGGAGGTGGAGGCTGGTGTGAGTCATGTTTGCACCACTGCACTCCAGCCTGGGTAACAAAGCGAGACCCTGTCTCAAAAAAAAAAAAAAAAAAAGGTCCAGTCTGGGAAACAGATCGAAACCTTGTCTCAAAACAAACAAACCAACAAACAAAAAAGCAAAATGAAAGTGAAATGCTGTTCCTGGGTTTGTGCCTGTTGATGAGAATGTCGGTTTTTGTTTTTTTACTGAGAACAAAAAAGCAAATGTGGCATTAAACATAGAGGAAATCATTGCTTGCCTCTCAGCTATCCTAACACTGGAATATGTTAGAATTTCTGGGAATCTGTGGCAGGGCAGAATTCCATCTGATTAAAATGGAATGGACAAGGCCAGCTGACATCTCAAAGTGCTGTCTGAGCAGCTGAGCTTCCAAAGACTAATTGCTAAAAAGACTAGGTCGAGTTACTGTATCCAAAATAGCTGGCTCTTCCTAATTGGACTGTGGTTAAGAAAAGGCCTCCTGCAGCTTTGCTCAGTTGGCAGGCAGACAGTTTCCCATGATTCCAGCTTAGCACCAGTTAGAAAATTACAGGGGGAAAAAAGTCCCTAACAGTAAGATTGTCAAGTAAATCTGGAGTTTCCTTCTGGTAATGGTTTTAATTTTTCACAACCTAAGAGGGAGTCTACAAGTTGCCCTTTGTCAGCCCCTTCCTCTGTAGCCCCATCTCCATACGGTTGTGGGACGGTTAACTAGCGGGGCTATAAGGTTTCATTCCCTTTAGTCAAGCTCATCATAGAATAAATAACCAATTGATTTATGGTTGCCTGGATCCTCATTAGAGTCTGGAACATTCCTTTTTTCCTTCTTTCTCCTTTTTTGGGGGGATCACAGGTAATTTGTGATCTCTCTTAATAGCACAGGATCATTGTAGCAGAAACAGACTCTAAATAAGGCGCTTAGAAGACTGGTCTTTGTTTTGAGTCTGTTGCGAATAGGAGTTAAAGAGTCTCTGGTCCTCTTGGCCATTCATCTCCCCACCTGTAAAACGAGAGGCCTGTACAAGGCATCTCACAGGACAGGGATTTAATGAATATGGTTCTCCGGTTGATACTGCGTTTGGACCTCAGAGTGTGGAGTGGGAGGGGCGTGGTTTCAGCATAAGAGAGTAGGGAGTGGGGAATGGAGTACATGGCAGGGCACCAGAGAAATAAAACAAGGACACTCGAGGAATGGAGGGAAGCTGCTGCCGCCTTCCTGTTTAGTGGCAATTGTCAGCCTGCTGAGGCCAAGGTGCCCTACTGCTCCAAGAAGCACTGCCCAAGATTTCTGAAGGACATGGCAACCTGCCCTTCCCTTCACCCACAGCAAGTCACCCTTTATTCCTCTCGCACCTCCAGCAATGTCTCTCATATCCAGAGGACCCTGAATATTTTACCAGCCAGATCAAGGTGTTCTGTTTCTAAATCAAATCATCACTGTCTTTTTACAACTTTGCATTAAATGATAGGTTAAAAACTAAAACTTTTAATAACTGTTTCTTCTATATTTGTAGATCCTGCAATTTCTCTATATAAAAATCTGATACAAGCTGATTTAGCCCAAAATACATGAAATTGTTGTTGTTATTATTATTATTTTGAGACAGGCTATCACTTTGTCACCCAGGCTGCAGTGCAGTGGCACGAACATGGCTCATTGCAGCCTCAGCCTCCCAGGCTCAAGCAATCCTCCCACCTCAGCCTCTTGAGTAGCTGGGACTATAGGTGCACACCACCACGCCCGGCTTAGTTTTGTATTTTTTTGTAGAGATGGCGTTTTGCCATGTTGCCCAGGATGCTCTCCAACTCCTGAGCTCTCTCAAAGTGAGACTCTATCTTAAAAGAAAAAAGAATATATGAAAATCTTTCTAATAATTTCAGAGTCACTGGCCTATGGCATATCTGTGAATTTTCTCCTTGTCCAGCCTTGTGACATGTGGGATCGTGTGCATGTGCTCATTACCTGGGGGAAGTGGGCCGGTTCTGTTATATGTAGAGATGGCTCCACATATGGCAATCCTTCCAAATTTCTTCATCTGGTCGATAACAGTGTTTGAAAACTCTCCACCTACCTAAACAGACAGGAAACACAAAACCAAAGACAAAACGTTAAATAATCTAAATACTAGAGATTCAGGAAAATCATTAAGTCACAATCATTATTTTATGATACCTGTTTTCGCAGCAACAAAACTGATTGAATGAGCCCAACTGTGCAGAAGGTTGCAATGAGAAAAAGACATTAGAAACAGGCATTTTCGGCCAGGGGTGGTGGCTCACACCTGTAATCCCAACACTTTGGCGGGTGGATCGCCTGAGGCGGGTGGATCGCCTGAGATCAGGAGTTCAAGACTAGCCTGGCCAACATGGTAAAACCCTGTCTCTACTAAAGATACAAAAAATTAGAAGGGCATGGTTGCGGGCCGCCCTTAATCCCAGCTACTTGGAAGGCTGAGGCAGGAGAATTGCTTGAACCCGGGAGGCAGAGGTTGCAGTGAGCTGAGATCACACTACTGTACTCCAGCCTGGGCAACAGAGCAAGACTCCATCTCAAGAAATAAAAAATAAATAAACCAGCATTTTCATTTGACTCTAAGGCCATACCATTTATATCTTATATATTTTACTTTATTATATATTGAAGTTCTCTGATCAGTCCAATAACCTCATTGTCTTATAATTTAAAGGTATGTAAAAATACTCAAAAAGTGTATAAAGAACAAAGTTGGAAGACTGGCACTTTTCAGTTTCAAAACTTAATACAAGGCTAAATTAATTAAGATAGGGTGGGAATGGAAATACAGATCAATGGAACTGAATCACGAGTCCAAAAATGAACCCTTACATTTTGATCAATTGGTTTTCTAGAGAAGTGCTAAAGCAGTTCAATAGAGGAAAAATAGTCCTTTCAACAAACGGTGCCGAACTACTGGATTTCCACATGGAAAATAATGCAATTGGGCCTCTTCCTTATACTACACACAAAAATTAACTTACACTGCAGTGTAGTTCAAGAGGCTCTGGTTCTGGGAAGAGTTGGATGGGGTATGAATCTCAACTCTGGGGGTATTAGCTAGTGGGGCGGCCACAGGCCTTTTGTCTTTCATAAAACCATAAAATAAAATTGAACCTCCTTTTGTCTTGCATAAAACAAAAGCTACTAGGATGAGTTGTTTTAAGATTTTAAGATTATAGTCTACATGAGATATCTACATACATGTACATATTTCCCCTGGAAGCAGTGGTTCAGCCTTGGTGGTGACCTTATAGAATAAAAATATTGCGAATAATGAAAATCCACTGAATCTAATAAAGGACTTGTATTGGTAAGATGTACAGAACTCCTGGCCAGGCACGGTGGCTCATGCCTGTAATCCCGGCACTTTAGGAGGCCAAGGCAGGTGGATCACCCGAGGTCAGGAGTTCGAGACCAGCCTGGCTAACATGACGAAACTCCATTACTAAAAATACAAAAATGAGCCAGGTGTGGTGGTGCATGCCTCTAATCCCAGCTACTCGGAAGGCTGAGGCAGGAGAATCACTTGAACCCAGGAGGCGGAGGTTGCAGTGAGCCAATATTGCGCCACTGCACTCCAGCCTGGGTGACAGAGCAAAAATCTTTGTCTCAAAAAACAAAAAACAAAACAAAACCCTTACAACCTCACAAATAACCTAACTGAAAAATGGGCAAAGATTTTGAACAGACATTTCTCCAAAGAAGATATACAAATGGCAAATACATACATTGAAAGATCCTTAATATTGTTAGCCATAGGTAAACGCAAGTCAAAATCAAATCACAATGAAATATCACTTTGAACCCACTATAATAAAAAAGACAGACAATAGCAAGTGTTGGTGAGTATGCAGAGAAATTGGAACCCTCATACACTGCTGGTGGGAATGTAAAGTAGTGTAGCCACTTTGCAAAACAGTTTGACAGCTCCTCAAAATGTTAAACATGAAGTTATCATATGACCCAGCAATTTTACTCATAGGTATATACTTAAAAGAAATGAAAACATCCACACAAAAACCTCTGCATGAATTTTCATAGTAACATTATACATCATAGCCAGAAAGTACAAGCTGATACCCATCAGGCTGGGTGTGGTGGCTCACACCTGTAATCCCAGCACTTTCGGAGGCTGAGGTGGGAGGATCCCTTGAGCCCAGGAGTTCCAGACCAGCCTGGGCAACATGGCAAAACCCCATCTCTACTAAAAATATATAAATTAGTTGGGTGTGGTGGCACAGCCCTATAGTCCCAGCTACTTGGGAGGCTGAGGTGGAAGGATTGCTTGAGCCAGGGAGGTCGAGGCTGTAGTGAGCCATGATCACACCACTGCACTCCAGCCTGGGTGACAGAGTGAGACCCTGTCTCAAAAAAACAAAAAAAAAAAGGAATAAAGCACTGATAAATTCTACAATATGGATGAAATTTGAAAACATTTTGCTAAGTGAAAGAAGCCAGTCATAAGAGATCACTTTTAGTGGGGAGGAGGGTGGGTAATGGAGAGTGACTGCTAATGAGTAGCGTTTTTTTGGGGGGTGATGAAAATATTCTTAAACTGGTTGTACAATTTTGCCAATATAGTAAAAATCATTGACTTCTACACGTTAAATGAGTGAATTACATAGTGCATGAATGATATCTCAATAAAGCTGTTTTTTAAAAAAGGCATATATACTTTCTTCATGTATCCCAAATGGAAACTCTAGGAATATATTTCCTCGTATCAGCGGTCCTCAAACTTTTTGGCACCAAGAACCAGTTTCATTGGAAGACAATTTTTCCACCGACTGTTGGGTGGATGATTTCGGGGAAGATTCAAGTACATTGTGTTTATTGTGCACTTTATTTCTATTCTTATTACAATGTAATATATAATGAAATAATTATACAAGTCACCATAACATAGAATCAGTGGGTGAGTTTTCCTGCAACTACACGGTCCCATCTGGGGGTGATGGGAGACAGTGACAGATCATCAGGCATCAGGCGTCATCAGGCACCTAAGTGGTGCGATCCCCATAAGGAACGCACAACCTAGTTCCCTCACATGCGTAGTTCACAACGGGGTTTACACTCTTATAGGAATCTAATGCCGCCGCTGGTCTGACAGGAGGCGGAGCTCAGGCAGTAATGGGAGTGCGGGGAGGGGCTGTAAATACAGATGAAGCTTTGCTTGCTCACCTGCCCCTCACCTCCTGCTGTGCATCCCAGTTCCTGATAAGCTATGGACCACTAACCATCCATGGCTCAGGGGTAGGAGACACCTGTGTTATATAATACTCCATTAATAAATCAGATATTAAGTCCAGTTTGTACTTACATTATCAAAATAACAATCGTAACCATCAGGAGAGGCTTTCTTCAAGGTTTCTTCCAAAGACTCTACTGTCTTGTAGTTAAAGACAACATCAAATCCAAGCTTTTGAAGGTAGGCAACCTTTTTATCAGACCCTGCTGCTGCAACAACTTTGCAGCCCTAAATAGAAAAAAACAAACAAACAAAAAAAGGAAACCATGAATAAGCCACAAGCACGGACCATGGACCAACACTACTTTCCTGGTCCAGCACGCCTAGGTTCCCTAAGAACACTCTGTTAGGTGCTGAGCCACATATATAAGGAATACCATAATGGGCCAAAAGATCCCATAGGTGAAATTCATCGCTGGACCATCCTACAACTCAGCTTCAGCTTGCTTCTGACCACCCAGCAGGTCTCTTCTGCATTTATTTGGTTCATAGTTCCACCAGCTGGTTTAACAACCAATGCATTTGACTTCCTTTGTTCTTTGTTTCTGGGCTTCTCTTCCTGCAATGCAGTGTATGCCATCTCTTGGTACGGTCCTTCTTCAGACTATTATTTTGTCTCAGCTCTGTGACTCCCACATCACAAACGGTCCTCCTGATAACTGCCCCCTTATCCTTTCTTGATTTTTTAGATGTTTATATTTTTTTGAGACATGGTCTCACTCTGTTGCCAGGGCTGGAGTGCAGCGACACAAACATGGCTCACTACAACCTTGACCTCTTAAGCTCAAGTGATCCTCCCACCTCAGCCTCCTGAGTAGCTGGGACTACAGGTGCATGCCACTACATCTGGCTTATATTGTTTTAAATTTTCATAGAGACAGGGTCTCACTATGTTGCCCAGGCTGATCTTGAACTCCTGGGCTCAAGTGATCCTCCTGTCTTGGCCTCCTAAAGTGCTGGGATTACAGGCATGAGCCACGGCACCAGGCCCTTTGATTTAGTCCAAAGCACCAGACTAGACGCTTCCTAATCCCAGAGCAGCTAGGAAGCATTCTGAAAAGCACTTTCAGGATGAGACTATAGATTATATTGGCTCATAGAAGCTTCCTTTTCAGAAAGTTCCTTATACTCTAAATGTATCATGAAGACCAGAATATGTGCCACTGTGCATTTTCAATCGAGGAAAAACCCCAATTGGATTTACATGAATCTCTGTACAAATAGTGACAGCCATATGCTTTTTCCATTCCTTCATGATTCCAGAAAAAACTATTGCAAGAGAGCCATCCTTGGTCCTTTTTCCTTCTAAGACTATGGACTATCATAGGATGATCTCTTGTACTCTTATGACCTCCTTTATGGAGATTATTAATTAATCTATTAATTCTATCTATTAATTCTAACCCATTTTTCTTTTTTCTTTTTTTTGAGACGGAGTCTCGCTCTGTCGCCCAGGCTGGAGTGCAGTGGCCGGATCTCAGCTCACTGCAAGCTCCCCTTCCCGGGTTTACCCCATTCTCCTGCCTCAGCCTCCAAAGTAGCCCGGACTACAGGGGCCCGCCACCTCGCCTGGCTAGTTTTTTGTATTTTTTGTAGAGACGGCGTTTCACCGCGTTAGCCAGGATGGTCTCGATCTCCTGACCTCGTGATCCACCCCTCTCGGCCTCCCAGAGTGCTGGGATTACAGGCTTGAGCCACCGCGCCCGGCCTCTAACCCATTTTTCTCTGCCGAGTTCCAAATCAGTATTTCCAACAACCTCTAGATGTTCTCACACTTGGATGTCCTATAGGTTCCTCATAGTGTCTTCAAAAGGGAATATACTTTTTTCCTTGCTTCTTACTTGTATCTTTTCTATCCACTATTGCAGAGAAGGATACCACTCAGTTATCCAAACCTGAAGCATGGCTCAAAGGAGAAGCTTTCCTTTGTCTTATGATCCACGTCCAGTCACCTGGTTTTCTTCCTCTTTTTTAACCAAACACCCTTAAAAGCTGACTCTCGGCCGGGCGCGGTGGCTCATGCCTGTAATCCCAGCACTCTGGGAGGCCGAGACAGACGGATCACGAGGTCAGGAGATCAAGACCATCCTGGCTAACACGGTGAAACCCCGTCTCTACTAAAAAAAAATACAAAAAACTAGCCGTGCGTGGTGGCGGGCGCCTGTAGTCCCAGCTACTCGGGAGGCTGAGGCAGGAGAATGGTGCAAACCCAGGAGGCGGAGCTTGCAGTGAGCTGAGATCTGGCCACTGCACTCCAGCCTGGGTGACAGAGCGAGACTCCGTCTCAAAAAAAAAAAAAAGCTGACTCTGGGCCAGCCGCCGGTGGCTCATGCCTGTAATCCCAGCACTCTAGGAGGCTGCGGCGGGCAGATCACCAGAGGTCGGGGGTTCCAGACCAGCCTGAGCAACATGGAGAAACCCCGTCTCTACTAAAAATACAAAAGTAACCAGGCGTGGTGGCACATGCCTGTAATCCCAGCTACTTGGGAGGCTGAGGCAGGAGAATCGCGTGAACCCAGGAGGCAGAGGTTGCAGTGAGCTGAGATCATGCCATCGCACTCCAGCCTGAGCAACAAGAGCAAAACTCTGTCTCAAAAAAAAAAAAAAAAGCTGACTCTGACTTCCAATCTCTGTTGATGCATCAAAATTTTCATCTGAATTATAAGAGCCTCCTAAGTGGACTTCTTGTCTCTAGTATAGTGTCCATAGGAACTATTCTCCTACCAAGGCCTAAGTGATGTTTCTAAAAAGCAGAGCCAATCATGTCTCTTCCTTAAGGATTGAGTATAAATTCCTTAGCATGGCAGTCTCCAGTGGAATTTCTAGAGAGAAGAGTAGATATTTTAAAAGATGCCTTCATACCATTTCAAGTTTCTCAGTGAAATTCAAAAGGATACTGCATTAGTCAACAAGTGCAGGTTATGGGGGAAAGAATCCCAGAATATGATGATCCTCAGCTATGAAAAACTTAACCGCTAATCTAGAAACCGATGCTGCTGAAAGTCATGTAATTCAATTGGAGGACCAGATTAAGAAAGTACAGGATTCAGAGCAAGAAGTACAAAAGATGTAATGATGAGAGCAAAGATAGAATACAAGAATAGTCCTAAAGGAAACAGAATGAATATATACCATTCCTCATGAAGAAAACAGAATAGATGAAAAAAATAATTAAATAGAAGAAGAAAACTGTTCTTCATCTGAAGGAAAACGTTGACCTTCAGATTATAAAGGCTAACTAAGTTCCAGGTAGGATTAAACAAAGACAGATATAGACATTTCCTGCTGATATTTCTAAATTCAAAGAAAAATAGAAATAGAAAAAGTAGAGTAATTTTATAGAGCTTTGAGGGTAAGAGATTGGGTACTTTGAATTTTTTTTTTTTTCAAATTTAGAGACAAGGTCTCACAACATTGTCCAGACTGGTCTTGAACTCCTGAGCTTAAGAGATCCTCTTGCCTCAGTTAGAATTCTGAAAAGATGGGATTATAGGCAGACACCACTGCACGTGGCAGGTCCTTTGAATTCTATATGCATCCAAATTAAAAGGCATTTTCAGATGTCATAACCAAAAGGTTTTCATAATAATATGAGATTTTTACTATTTATTAGATTATTGAATAAAAATCTAGGATGTAGGGGTATAATATGGGGAAAAATATACTGTTAGAAGTTCATATACATATATTGTATATATGTTTATTTTTTGTATGTAAAATATGTATATGAAGAGAAGCAGGATACAAATAAAACAGATTTTAAATAATTGGTAAAAAGGTAAACACTAGCAGAATGTAATAAAACTTAGATTCTCAGTAATTAGAGGAAAAAGAACAAAGAAAATAACACAGAAAGAAATAACCAATAAATAGAAAACAAAGTAAGATAATATAAATATGACCAAACATTCCAGTTATGACTATTAATATGAATGGCTTAAATTTAACTATTACAACACGGAGACTTTCAGATGGGCTAAGAATTAAATGCAAATAGCTGCATTTTACAGAACCGAAACACACATAAAATGGACAGAAAGGTTGAATATAAAAGAATAGGTTTAAGCGCAAGTCCTTTCAAACTTAAGAGATAAAAGCCCCGTAAGGTTTTAATAGGATATTTGAAATAGGAATATTTAGAAATAATCCTAATTCATTTTGTAATTTTAGCATAATCCAAGCCTAGCTAAATTCCAGAAGAAAAAGTAAACTTTAAACCAAATTCACTTGTGAATATAGATGCAAAATTTCTATTTTAAATGTTATCAAGTAAATTCCAAAGGTATAAGCCCATAATATAGCATACACAGGTAAAGCTTATTCGGGAAATGTGAGAATGGTTTGACATTGGAAAACTAATGTAATTCATTCACGGAAATGTAAACCTGATAAATGTTGCAATGGCATTTGATAAAATTTAATATCTATTCCTATTTAGTTACTTACTTAAACAAATTATTCTACAACTTCTATGGTAGCCTCATATTTGTATTCCAAGCTCCCATTAGCACTGGAGACCAGTCCAAACCCTTAGCCGTTGGTTGTAGCCCTGTACTCATGTGTACTCCATCTAACTTGTCCCCTAGGACCTAGGTCCTGAATCCTGTATCCCAGCCTTGGGCAAAGGATCAGTCAAGCCGCATCGCCTTCCCACTATGTAATAACAAATCCCTACTGTGTCTGAGTTGTTGCCTACTCTATACACTCACCATCAGATTGGATCCCTTGAGCAGACATCTGCCTAAATTAGAGCCAATGTTTCCTTGTCCTAGGTACTGCCAGGAGTTAGTTCCCAAGCCATGGCCCCACTGCTCTGGGCTGAATGCCCATTTCTTTCTAGTACAACAACAGCCTTTGCAGTGGGGCCACGTGGGTGATGACTCTAAGTTGGCTGATCTCAAGTCCCTTCTTCTGTTGCTAAGGACAATCATGAAGAAAGAAGATTAAGCTGTAGCGATAGAATGTTCAGTAGAAAATATGAAAATGATTAATGCTGATAAACTCTCTACTCTAGACAGAGGCCATTTCTGACTTGATTGTCTGCAATGTTATCAAATAACAATGTTCAGCTTATCTTTGGTCTAGTTTTCCCCATTCTTCCAATTTCTCAGTGTCCAACCTCTAAAGAAGACCACTGGACTATAAATTCCCTGAGGCCAAGGAAGATCTGCTGTGTTCACTGTTGCATTCCCAGTGGGTTTAGAATACAGGCTTGTTACTGGAGAAAGGCACTTACCTTGAGCTTTGCAATCTGCCCCACAACAGAGCCCACAGCTCCAGCTGCTGCATTAACCATCACTGTTTCTCCACCCTTCACACCACAGATTTCAAGTAGGCCAAAGTAGGCAGTCAGGCTAAAGGAAGAAAATTAAGGATATATGAATAGAGTTGTTTCTTTCTTCTATAACTCATTTATATATGTATCTTGAAGGTCTTCTCAATGGCCCAGTGTCATAGGTCTGAGTAAAAGACAAAAATATAGGAAATAAATATTGCCAGTCACTGTTGCTTTACCTCCTCCATGTCTACTCTCAGATAGGAATAAAGATGATGTCAACTAGGGAGGGAAGGGAGAGTTGGCCAAATTTCAGGGGCAAAAGATAGATCATCTTTCTCAAACTTTGGGGATTCAAGAAAAGAGAGCTATGCATCATCCATATAAGTTCTATGGAGATGATGAGCTTCATGGGAGAAGCCCCTATGTTATCATGGTGACATAGCCACACATAGCTACGATGTGTGATATTAGGCATGAGAGGGTCACAGGGAGCATCTGGAGCTTTCCATGGCTCCAAGTGGTCTGGAAGACCTTCCGAAATATCCCCATATTACCGTAAGTAAGATGTCAAAGTTAGCTTGCACGAAAAGAGCTATTGGATATACAAAGATGCAGCACTGGCAGTACTGATGGGGACTGGGTGAAGACACCACCACATCTCATTGGATTGCGAGTTTGGAAGGTGATAGGATTGAAGACTTTCTTCACCACCAAAGTTTCCTCGTGTCTCCCTTCACCTCTTCTCCCCTATACCTGGCTCACAGTCCAGAGGGAATGATGGATAACAGAGGAGAACAGAGAGGAAGAGCCTTCATCCATAGAGGGTACAGGGCAGGCAGGAAAGACCAAGAAGTGCTGGAATTGTTTAGTGCCCACTAATTTCATGGAAGACGGTATTCAGCATCCTCTACTTTCACAATGATGTCCTTGGCAGTGGCAATTTTGAGGAGTTCAAATTCTCAGTGAAATATGAATTTGGGGTACCTAGGAGTTGTGTTTGTTTAGAGGCTGATCATTTGATGGTATACATGTATTTCCATTTCATTCCTCAGAAAACCTTCAAAGTGTAAAAAAGGAAGGGGAAGGAAGGGTGGGAAGAAGGAAAGGGGGAAAAGATCTCAAAACTTAGAGAAAGGAAGTAACTTTGAGCAGGAGACCAGCTTAAGACCAGTACAGATCGAGATCAAGAAGTTGTTGTTGTCCCTCTTCTACTGATACTGAACTTTTATTATCCTTGGAGCTTTGCAGCAACCCCAGGGAGAAGAAAGAAGAAATCCAAAGTTTTAAATTTGAAATGATGTGAGAAATCACTGAATTCAACTGAGGTTTTCTCTTATTACACCAGCCAAAAGGAGGGCTTGAGATAGAAATGAAGTTCAGTAGTGGAAAATTTTAAGCTATATTTTTGCAGCCCTGGATCTGAGCCAATAAAATCCAGACCCATTATAGTGATTGTTAAGCCACTTGCTGAATTTCAGACACATTCATGTAAAGTTATTTCTACATTAAAAAAAAAAAAAACAACAACAACTACCTGTTGACGTTACTTAGCTCACACAGCCTCTGACTATATTTGAGGCCCATGGGAGGTTGGCATTGAATAGAAGACAGTGACAGGCACAGAAAGCACCTTTTCTAAGAATCCATATATCTAACATTCCCTTAACACAGTGTTTTTCAAAAGGGGGAGGCAGCACCACCTGTCTCAGAATCACCTGAAATTTTTTTTTTTTTTTTTTTTTTTTTGAGAGAGAGTCTTGCCCTGTCGCCCAGGCTGGAGTGCAATGGCATGATCTTGGCTCACTGCAACCTCAGACTCCTGGATTCAAACGATTCTCCTGCCTCAGCCTCCCCAGTAGCAGCGATTGCAGGCATGCGCCACCACACCTGGCTAATTTTTTGTATCTTTAGTAGAGACAGGGTTTCACCATGTTAATCATGCTAGTCTCGAACTCCTGACCTTGTGATCTGCCCGCCTCTGCCTCCCAAAGTGCTGGAATTACTGGTGTGAGCCACTGTACCCGGCTGAAATGTTTACTAAACATTTAGATTCTCAGGCCTCACCCTAGACCCACTGATTCAGAAATAATCCAAATGTTAATAAGACTCTAGGTGATTCTTATGAATGCTAGCAATTCAGAACTACTCCCTTTACAAAAAAATTTTTTTTGAGACAGGGTCTTGCTCTGTTGCCCAGGCTGGAGTGCAGTGGCGCAATCATAGCTCACTGCAGCCTCAACCTCTAGGGCTCAATGGATCCTCCCACCTCAACCTCCCAAGTAGCTGGGACTACAGGCACATACCACCACACCCAACTCATTTCTAAATTTTTTTGTAGAGACAAGGTCTCATTATGTTGCCCAGGCTGGTTTCCAACTCCTTACCTAAGACGATCCTCCTGCCTCAGCCTCCCAAAGTGCTGGAATTACCAGCATGAGCCAACATACCTGGCTGGGATGGGTCAACTCTCAAGAATGCTAGGACTTCTAATATAGACAATAAGAGAAGTTGAACTTTGAAACCTAGGGTGTCTTTTAGCTGTCCAGACTCCACAGATTTAACATTCCCCCAAAGTTTTGCATCATTTTCTTCAATTAAGCTGGAAGAGCACACGTATTTGCTCTCCAAACCATTGACCAAAGTACACCATTAATTTTCCCTCAAGAATTTCTTTACTTTTGGCTTCTTCATCTTATCTCCATTTTATTTTATTTTATTTTTTTATTTTTTGAGATGGAATCTCACTGTGTCACCCAGGCTGGAGTACAGTGGTGTGATCTCGGCCCACTGCAACCTCCGCCTCCTGGGTTCAAGCGATTCTCCTGCCTCAGCCTCCTTAGTAGCAGAGAGTACAGGTACATGCCACCATGGCTGGCTAATTTTTGTATTTTTAGTAGAGACATGTTGGTCTCTACATGTTGGTCAGGATGGTCTCGAACTGCTGACCTCGTGATCCTCCTGCCTCGGCTTCCGAAAGTGCTGGGATTACAGGCATGAGCCACCGTGTCCGGTCTCCATTTTATTTTAAAAGGAGATAATGTTTGGGAAAGGCTTTGTGTATCTTAGATCAGAATAGCTAATTGAAAGCCTACTCTGGAAATATCTAGAAGGTATATTGGGAGAGGGGGATGCTGGTTGTCACAAGAGGAATAACTCAATCAGAAAGTATAACCTCTGCTTCTCTTTTGGGGTTATATCCATGAAACTCACCCTGGCATGCCAACTGTCCCCAGAGCCAAAGACACTGGTATTGTGTCTGGCCACTCTGTCAGCAGCTTTTCCAGATCTTTCCCATCAGAAATGGAGTGTGTTGTCCAGCCTGGAGAAGTCAGTACAATAGTTCCTTTTGGTAGGTCTGCATTTTTACTTTCCACAACTCTGAAAGATAAAGCACATTAAGACATTAAGGCATGGGACATGTCTTCCCTTTCAAGGGAGTCAGGATGCTGTGGAGTTAGTGTTGACAAAAGGGCACTGAGGTTGATATTCCACAACTGATAGTCCACCACCCCCTCCATCTTAATTCTTAGCCATCGGCATAGGGATCATCAGAGAACTCTCAACTTACCCAGCCACTTGAGGAGTGGCTCATGGGGTGAGGAGCGCCTGTTCTCACCCACTTCTCTTCCTTTTAAGCAAGAGGCCTCTGTCCTCTGGCTCAAGGTGACCTGGACACTAGCCTTCTCTTCTTCAGGTGTCGCTCTCTTTCCCTTGGCCTCCACTCTCCAGAATCTTTGAGATTTTCCTCTCTGTCCCTTTCACTCAACATATAAGTATGCTCAAGCAATTCTCCTGCCTCAGCCTCCTGAGTAGCTGGGATTACAGGCGCCCACCACCACACTAGGCTAATTTTTATGTTTTTAATAGGGACGGGGTTTCACCATGTTGGCCAGGCTGGTCTCGAACTCCTGACCTCAGGTGATCCACCTGCCTTGGCCTCCCAAAGTGCTGGGATTACAGGTGTGAGCCACTGCGCCCGGCCTACCCTTTTCCACTCTATTAACACAGGTTCACCCAAAAGTCTCCCCTCACTGGTTCCCAGGATACTGATGATCTCTGCTGGCTTTTTGCCTCCTCCTCTAAGATGCACCCTTTCTGTGTCATTTACTGATTCCCTTTTCTTCATCCAACTCTTTATCCTTCTTTACCATCTTTCGTCCCCAGATCATAAAGTTATATAACACATATTTATTCTAGAAAATTTTAAACATATAAAATAAAAATATCAGTTCTAATCTCACAGCACAAAGACAACTGCTAACATTTGGGGGTATTTTATGTCAATCTTAATGGTATATTTAAAAATGTGTACTATACGTATTTTTTTATGTCTATTTATTTTCTTTGAGACAGAGACTTGCTCTGTCACCTGGCTGGAGTGCAATGGCGCCTTCTCGGCATACTGCAACCTCTGACTCCCAGGTTCAAGCAATTCTCCTGCCTCAGCCTCCCAAATAGCTGGGACTACAGGCGTGTGCCATCACGCCCAGCTAATTTTTGTATTTTTAGTAGAGACGGGGTTTCACCATATTGGGCAGGATGGTCTTGATCTCTTGACCTCGTGATCCATCTGCCTTGTCCTCTCAAAGTGCTGGGATTATAGGCGTGAGCCACGCACCCGGCTGTTTTATACATATTTACATAATTGAAGTAATTGTGTATGTTTTATAACCTATAATTTATCTGTCAACATTACATTGGTCTACATAATTTATACTTTTTTCCATGTTAGTAAGAATCCTTCAAAAATGTAATGAATTTAATTACACCCCCTTTATTAGGATACTTTCAGTATTTTTCCCAATGTTAATTATGTTTTCCTTTTTTCTCTGAGTCTGCTTGCTAGGAAATATATTTTAATTAATATTCATAAACATTATTATTTTCTTTCTTTTTTTTTTGAGACACGGTCTCCCTCTGTTGCTCAGGCTGGAGTGTAGTGGTGTGATCATGGCTCGCTGCAACCTCAACCTCCCCTGAGCTCAAATGATCCTCCTACCTTGACCTCCTGAGCAGCTGGGACCACAGTAGCACACTACCACATCCAGCTAATTTTTTTTTTTGAGACGGAGTCTCGCTCTGTTGCCCAGGCTGGAGTGCAATAGTGCAATCTCGGCTCACTGCAAGCTCCGCCTCCCAGGTTCACACCATTCTCCTGCCTCAGCCTCCAGAGTAGCTGGGACTACAGGTGCCCGCCACCATGACCAGCTAATTTTTTGTATTTTTAGTAGCGATGGGGTTTCACCGTGTTAGCCAGGATGGTCTCGATCTCCTGACCTCGTGATTCACCTGCCTTGGCCTCCCAAAGTGCTGGGATTACAGGCGTAAGCCACCATGCCTAACCAATTTTTTTTTTTTTTTTTTTTTGAGACAGAGTTTCAATCTGTTGCCCAGGCTGGAGTGCAATGGCATGATATCAGCTCACTGCAACCTCCACCTCCCAGGTTCAAGCAGTTCTCGTGCCTTGGCCTCCTGAATAGCTGGGATTACAGGCGACCACCACCACGCCCAGCTAATTTTTGTATTTTTAGTAGAGACGAGGTTTCACCCTGTTGCCCGGGCTAATCTTGAACTCCTGACCTCAGGTGATCCACTCACCTCAGCCTCCCAAAGTACTGAGATTACAGGCGTGAGCCACTGTGCCCAGACTTTTTTGTATTTTTTTGTAGAGATGGGGTCTCAAACTCCCAGATCCACCCACCTCGGCCTCCTGAAGTGCTGGGATTATAGGAATGAGCCACTGCACTTGGCTCAATACTGTTTCCTTAGTCAGGATTTCTATAAATGGTATTACTAGGTCAAAGACTATTAAAACGTTTGTAACTCTTTTTTGTTTTGAGACGGAGTCTCGCTCTGTCGCCCAGGGTGGAGTGCAGTCGCCAGATCTCAGCTCACTGCAAGCTCCGCCTCCCGGGTTCACGCCATTCTCCTGCCTCAGTCTCCCGAGTAGCTGGGGCTACAGGCGCCCGCCACCTCGCCCGGCTAGTTTTTTGTATTTTTAGTAGAGACGGGGTTTCACCATGTTAGCCAGGATGGTCTCGATCTCTTGACCTCGTGATCCGCCCGTCTCGGCCTCCCAAAGTGCTGGGATTACAGGCTTGAGCCACCGCGCCCGGCCCAAAACGTTTGTAACTCTTGCTGCATATTGCCAAAATCCCAAATTAAACTATAAAATACAGAAAACATGAATAATTTTTTTTTTTTCAGACGGAGTCTCGCTCTGTGGCCCAAGGCTGGAGTGCAATGGCGCAATCTCTGCTCACTCCAACCTCCACCTCCTTGGTTCAAGCGATTCTCCTGCCTCAGCTTCCCAAGTAGCTGGGATTACAAGCGCCTACCACTGTGCCTAGCTAATTTTTGTACTTTTAGTGGAGATGGGGTTTTGCCATGTTAGCCAGGCTGGTTTTGAACTCCCGACCTCAGGTGATCCACCCGCCTTGGCCTCCCAGAGTGCTGGGATTGCAAGCGTGAGCCACCACCCCCGGCATGAATAAATATTTTAGTAATTATGGAGTGGGGAATCCCTTTCTAAGCATGAGATGAAACCGAAGGACCATAATTATAAATACTTATAATTTTATCACATAAAATTTTAAACTGTAATTGGACACAGAAGGAAGATCAACAAATACGCGAACATTTGCAACACTAATATCCTGAACATACAAGAAGCTTTTACAAATCAATATAACAAATGATAAGACCTAAACGAAAAGGGCAAAGGATATAAACAGACAATCCACAGAAGAAAATTGAGAATTAACCTACAGAAAGAAGATCAACATCACTAATAATAAAAGAAATGCAAACTAAACTAAGCATAAAGTATCAATATATTCATCTCAGGTTGCTGAGACTGATGGTGAACAGTATAAGGGAAACAGGTTAATACTATTTGTAGGAGTGAACATTCATACTTTTTTTTCTTTTTTTTTTTTTGAGACCAAGTGTCACTCTATTGCCCAGGCTGGAGAGCAGAGGTGTGTTCTCAGCTCACTGCAACCTCTGCCTCCTGGGTTCAAGCGATTCTCATGCCTCAGCCTCCTGAATAGCTAGGATTACAGATGCCCACCACCACACCTGGCTAATTTTCATATTTTTAGTAGAGATGGGGTTTTGTCATGTTGGCCAGGCTGGTCTCAAACTCTTGACCTCAAGTCATCTTCCTGCCTCGGCCTCCCAAAGTGCTGGGATTACAGGCATGAGCCACTGCGTCTGGCCTTCATAAAATTTTTCTGAAGAACAATTTGTCATCATCTTTTCAGATTAAAAATATACATTTCTTTAGGTCTAGAATTTATACTTCTGGGAATTTAATGTAAAGCAATACTCATCCAAGAAGGCAAAGAATACACAGATACACACATATAAATACATACATGCTCCTTCAAGAATTATTTGTCATAGAAAAAATTGAAAACAGTTGTTATCAGTAGTAGATTAGTTAAATAGTGGAATATAATAAAATAACTTGCAGCTATTAAAAGGTAGGTGGTATATTTATATACTGTCAATAAAATATATCCTTAACATACTAATTGAGAGAAAGCAGTTTTCTGAAGGGCATATAATTCCATTTAAAATTCATATATAGGCCGGGTGTGGTGGCTCATGCCTGTAATCCCAGCACTTTGGGAGGCTGAGGCGGGAGGATCAGCAGAGGTCAGGAGCTCTAGACTAGCCAGACCAACATGGAGAAACCCCATCTCTACTAAAAGTACAAAATTTGCGGGGTGTGCTGGTGCATGCCTGTAAACCCAGCTACTCGGGAGACTGAGACAGAAGAATCAGAATCGCTTGAACCTGGGAGGTAGAGGTTGCGGTGAGCCAAGATTGTGCCATTGCACTCCAGCATGGGCAACAAGAGCAAGACTCTGTCTCAAAAGAATAATAACAAAAAAATAAAGCGAAATTTATATATAAAAGTATGTGCACTGAACAATTTTTCTTTTTCTTTTTCTTTTCTTTCTTTCTTTATTTTTTTTGAGATGGACTCTTGCTCTATCGCCCAGGCTGGAGTGCAGTGGTGCAACCTTGGCTCACTGCAACCTCCGCCTCCCAGGTTCAAGCGATTCTCCTGCCTCAGCCTCCCGAGTAGCTAGGATTACAGGCATGCACCACCACACCCAGTTAATTTTTATATTTTTAGTAGAGACAGGGTTTTACCATGTTGGCCAGGCAGGTCTCCAACTCCTGACTTCAAGTAATCTGCCCACCTTGGCTTCCCAAAGTGCTGGGATTACAGGCATCAGCCACTGTGCTGGCCCACAATTTTTGAAATAATAATATATTAACAATAGTTGCCTTAAGGTTCAGATGACAGGGGAACTTTCAATTTCCAAGATAAAAATTTTTGTTTTATTTGAATTTTTACAATAATCATGACCTGAACGAATACTTTTTTTTTTTTTAAGTAATTAAAAGTAAGGATGGCAAAGTGAAGCTGATTTCACACCCTTCCCTCCTTTCCAGCTAGTCAGTAAGGGAACAAGATTTCCCAAGTTGATTCCAAGATCACACAGTGAGTGAACTACACAGACTGAAGAAATTGTAGGAGTGATGGACAGAGACAGGATGCAGCAGGAGGTAAAGAGGAGACATATTTTCCAAGCATTGGGACAAATGGAAATAATTACCTGGCCACTTGCTGCCCCATCATTCTATCACCTTCTTTCAATGTTTTGGCTAAAAATCTGAAAAAAAAAAAAAATCCATTCTTAACACATAAGAGCGTCGGGGGACTGTTTGGAGTTTCAAGCTAATGGAAAACTGCTGGGTAAGTGTATGCGGCAATAAAACCCAGACAGATGAAGGGCTACAACTAGGTGAGATGCAGGAGGAAAGCTGTTAGAGGAAGTTCTGCTCTGTGACCTCAGATAAGCACTCCGATTGGATTTTTTAATGAGTGAACACAAAAGTCTTACCGCCATGTTTCGGTAAAGATGAATTTCTACCAATGACTTAAAAACTATAACCCAGGCACCACTGGGTGGTTATTACCCAAAACACTAGCTACACAAAAAGATGCCAATTAACATTTTTAAACTGTATTTTCCACTTCAGATTTGAATCTTTATCAATGAGCTATGAAAAAAATGTAAAAGAATGATGGCTATGTTATTTACCTGGGCAAAAAAATACTGAGGACTTAGTGGTCAATAAAGCCTTTTGATTTCCTCCCCTCCCTGAGTTGTTTGCTGAGTATATAAGTTTGAGTCAACTGCAGATTTACCTACATTAAAAGAATACAGGTAAATGGAAGGCCAGAGAAGCTGATTTTAGTTTTAGCATCTTCCTCTATCCAAATTATTTGCCAGTAGTGAAATAGACAAATTTGGGTTTGGCTTCTTTTTTCTTTATGAGATGGGGTCTTACTCCGTTACCTAGGCTGGAGTACAGTGGCACGATCTCGGCTCGCTGCAACCTCTGCCTCCCAGGCTCAAGTGATCTTTCTGCCTCATCCTCCTGAGTAGCTCGGACGATAGGCATGCGCCACCACGCCCAGCTAATTTTTTGTATTTTTAGTAGAGACAGGGTTTTGCCATGTTGCGCAGGCTTTATTTTTTATTTTTTTCTTTTAAGGGTTTTTTTTCTTTTTCTTTTTTTCTGGAAGTAATTCTGTTGAGCAGTGAAAGGCAAATTGTGCAGGGCAGATAGGAGATGGTTGGGACAAAGGAACCGAGGTGATCCCTCACTAAGCTACTTAGACCTTTGCCTGCAAAAGATGAATGTACATGAATCCCATCACTGTTACTGGCTGGGAGAAACAGAGGGAAAGCGACAATGTTTTAAGTCAGTTGGATATTTTAAAAGATGAACTACTTCCAAATAGCATTTGACACAGCATTAGCATTTTGAGGGGGGAAATAAATAATACCTCATGTAAGGATCCACGGTGAGGAACAAAGCTTCAAGCAGGACCTCTACAAAATAAAGCATACCATAGGCAATTAGAAACTCAAGGCCTGAGAGGAACAATAGACACTGAGCACCACGAGACAGGGGAGGGTGCGACTGGGATGAAGGTTGAGAAACTACGTATGAGGTACCTTGCTCTCTAACTGGGCGACGGATCATTCGGACACCAAACCTCAGCCACGTGCGATTTACCCGTATAACAAGCCTGCATATGTATCCCTCAAAATAAAAGTTGAAGGAAAAAAACAGAGCTCAAGGCCTGATGCCTTTGTTTTGGCATTCTTTTTTTTTCTGAGACGGAGTCTTGCTCTGTTCCCCAGGCTGGAGTGCAGTGGCTTGATCTCTGCACACTGCAACCTCCATCTCCCAGGTTCAAGTGATTCTCCTGTCTCAGCCTCCTGAGTAGCTGGGATTACAGGTGCCTGCCTGTAGCTGGGATTACAGGTGCCTGGGTACCTGAGTAGCTGGGATTACAGGTGCCTGCCACCACACCCGGCTAATTTTTGTATTTTTAGTGGAGACGGGGTTTCACTGTGTTGGCCAGTCTGGTCTTGAACTTCTAACCTCAAGAGATCTGCCTGCCTTGGCCTCCCAAAGTGCTGGGATTACAGGCATGAGCCACCACGCCCAGCCTGTTTTTGGTATTCTAAAACAACACAGATAATACTCTGCTTCAGGAATGTCTTCCTATCTGTGCTTCTATAGCAGAGACAAGAAGGGGTTCTCGTTTTTGGCCCAGCCCAGTTAATAATAATAATAATAATAATAATAATAATAATAATAATGCTATTTACTCAGCACTCATTCCATGCTTTACATGAATTATGTCATTTGATATTCAACAAATATTGTTTCCATTTTATTTAAGGTTAGGTTAAGTAACTTGCCCAAGGCCACATTTAAACCATTATGTTCCAGTTTCACCACCAGCCCCAGTGAGTGTTAGAGAACATGCATTTTGCTGGAGTGACGCTCATGTACACATTCTTTGGAATTTTGAATTTGAGTCATGGCCATCACAGCTTAGATGGGACTGATCACTTTGCCATGCTACTTAATTGCATCCCCTTTTCTCAAAAGCTTATACCTACCTGTAAACACTCCTTAGAGACTCCTCTTATAGTCTGAACTCTTCATATAGCTACTGGGCAGTGCTTACCTCACTGCCATCATCAGGCTCATGAGGATACAGAGGACATCCTCCCCATAGTCTGGTCAAAGCCAGGAAGAGTAACGCACTCAAGCATGAATTTCAATTATCAATGAAAGCAGGGGAATCCTGCCACGTGACATCGAGGCTTCACACAGAAAACCCTGGTAAGGTCTTTGTGGCAGATTGCAAAATGGCCACAAATAAGTCCCACCCTTGTGTGCTGGTCTCCTTGCCATTTCTCCCATCAAGAAATCTATTTTCTGCCTCTCAAATCTGAGCTTGGTTTTCTGATTTGCTTTCACCGTGGGATACTAGCAAATGTGGCACAAGTAGAGGCTTGAAAAGTGATTGCACAGTGGGGCATGGTGGCTCACACCTTTAATCCCAGCACTTTGGGAAGTCAAGGCGGGCTGATCATCTGAGGTCAGGAGTTCAAGACCAGCCTGGCAAAGATGGGGAAACACCGTCTCTACTAAAAATACAAACATTAAGGCCGGGCAATGTGACTAATGCCCTAATTCCAGCACTTTGGGAGGCCGAGGCGGGTGGATCACCTGAAGTCAGGAGTTCGAGACCAGCCTGGAGTCAGGAGTTCGACACCAGCCTGGCCAACATGGTGAAACTCCATCTCTACTAAAAATACAAAAAAAAAAAAAATTAGCTGGGCGTGTTGGTGGGTGCCAGTAATCCCAGCTACTCAGGAGGATGAGGCAGGGAGAATCGCTTGAATCTGAGAGGGAGAGGTTGCAGTGGGCCGAGATTGCTCCACTGCACTCCAGCCTGGGTGACAGAGCAAGACTCCGTCTCAAAAAAAATACAAAAATTAGCAGGGCATGGTGGCGCATACCTGTAATCCCAGCTACTCAGGAGGCTGAGTCAGGAGACTCACTTGGACCTGGGAGGTAGAGGTTGCAATGAGCCAAGATCATGCCACTATATTCCAACCTGGGCAACAGAGCAAGACTCTTGTCTCAAAAAAAAAAAAAAAATGCTTGCCCACTGGAGCTTGCCAACTCCTGCTGCTCTAGATCTATGGCACCACTATAAGAACAGAGCTTAAACTAGCCTACTAGAAAGGCCACATAGATGAGAACTAAGGCATGCACCCCAACAGAAAGCCTGCTAACCAGCAGACATGTGAGCAAGGCCCATCCTAAATTAACCTTACCCCAGATGAGACCTAAGAAGAACCACCCAGCTTAATGCAGCCCAGATTGCCAACCCAAAGAATTGTGAACTAATAAACCATTGTTGCTTAAAGTCACTAGACTTTGGGGTAGTTTGTTATGTGGCAAAAGCTAACTGATACAGTCCCTGCCAACTCTGAAATATTTTGAGTATGGCTTACCTCCATTTTTTAAGGGTGGTAGCTCAGCTGTCTTCAACTCAAAGTCACTATTAGTAGGATGGCCAACAAAGTGCTTCTTCAGGGTCCATATCTTAGTACGAACCATCCTGAAGCTCCTAGAACACAGTAAATATGTAGTCAACTGCCATGAAATGACTGCATTCTAACAGTTCCCTAGCCATCAAACTGAGCCCAGATAGCACAACTACAATATCCTCAAATCCCATCATTATCAGATAATGCCAACCACTTTCATTTAATATTTACTATGTTTCTGGTGCTGTGCTAAGCACTTCATACGGATTACCTCATTTTATGCTTATAACTTCCCTATAAGATAGACATTAGTATCATTGCCAGCATACAGATGAGGAAACTGAAGTTTAAAGAAATCTTCAAGACAAGGAAAAAATATACATCAGCAAAGAAATTCTTCCCAGCCACTGCTAGGCTAGAGTTTCTTTATGGCACTGAACAGTTACGGGGAGTGCGAATATTCCATTCCGTTTCTCATCTCACATGGAGTGAATTCTAAGAAAAAGCATCAAACACAAAGAACCCCATAGAAAGAAGTCCATGCACCTCTTTCAGAAAGAAGGAGCCAGACATTTCAAGGCAGTCTCAGAACTCCCGAAAACCACCGGGGGGCGCCGCTGCTTCGCCCCATTTTCAGGTGCCTTTTGTTTGTCTGTTTTGTTTTGTTTTTTTAATACTTTCTTCTCTCTCTTTCTTGTAGAGACGAGCCTCACTGTGTTGCCTAAGCGATCCGCTATAGCTAGCCTCGGCCGCCCAAAGTGCTGGGATTCCAGGTGTGAGCCACTTGGGCTCAGCCATCGGGCGCGAGTTTTCTTTGGCCCAGGAGGGATTTGAGTTTAAACTGCACACCAAACCGATTTTGAGCTTAAACTCTACACCAAAGCAAGCGAGGATGATGAAGGCTGCCCAGAGCTGGGGGTTCAGGACGTTCTGCTTTCACTGAACTCCACCAAATCACTTGGGACCCGAGCCTTCCCGCGTGTGCATCCGCTACAAACAATCCAGTTACAAACGTTCTGGAGCTGCCGGTGACCTCCCCAGCTCCCCACCGGTGCCGTGGGTGGCCGGGAGCTAGGGGGGCGGTCCGATCTGCAGCCTGGGGTTGTTCTTTCTTCTTCTTCTTTTTTTTTTTTTTAAGACTTTTTGTTGTTGTTGTGGTTGACGGAGTCTCGCTCTGTCGCCCACGCTGGAGTGCAATGGCGCCATCTCAGCTCAGTGCAACCTCTGCCTCCCGGGTTCAAGGGATTCTCCTGTCTCAGCCTCCTGAGTAGCTGGGATTACAGGCGCCTGCCACCACGCCCGGTTTTTTAGTAGAGACGGGGTTTCCCCATGTTGGCCAGACTGGTCTAGAACCCCTGAGCTGGAATGATCCACCCGCCTCGACCTCCTAAAGTGCTGGGATTACAGGCATGAGCCACCGCGCCCAACCCTAAGTATGATTTTTATGGTGAGACATTTGAAGTTTGCTCTTATTTTGAAATACATATTATTGGCGCTGGTCACCCTGCAGTGCAACAGATCTCAGAACCTACTCCTCTAGTCTCTGAACTTTGTACCCTTTGGCCAACAAGCTCCCATTCACCCCCGAATCCGCTCCCAGCCTCTGGCAACCATCATGCTAGTTGTTATTTCTATGAGTTCAACTTTTTAAGTGTCCACACATCTTTGTCCGTTTTCCCTAGAAAGCAACCGCTGGGCATTCCAAACTCTCTACAAGTCCAGAAGCCCTCCTGGAAAGGGTCTGGCCCCAGAGGGGCGAGGTCCCGGGAAGGTCTCGCCCGCCCGAAGAGGGGGCCTGGCGGGGCGACCGGCCTTTGCCCGCTCGCCCTTTGCTCCCACCGCCGCCTGCGTGCCCCTTCCCAAACCCCCACCCGGATCTTTCTTCTTCTACCCTCCCCGAGTTGTGCAGTCCCGCAAGTTCCCCGGCCTGCCCCTTCCCGGGTGCAGGCAGCTACCGGGTGTCCCGGATTGTAACCAAGCTTTCCTATTCCCTCCCGCGCGCGTCTCCAAGCTCTCCAAGGAAGTGCAGGGCCGGGAGGCGTCGAGACTTGGGCTCCCAAGATCCTCCGAGTGCAAGACCCAGCGGTCATTTCGGCGTAAAGGGAGGAGGGCGAAGCGCAAACCTCCTTCACTGGGGCGTCTAGAAACTTGGCAAGAAGAAAGCAAGGGGGTTAGGGGAGGGAGAAAAGCGAAGGAAAGAAAGCAGGAGGTCTCCTTACAGAAGCCGGTGGGTTCCACTGCTGGGGAAGGCGGCTGGGGCTGCGCGGCCGGGCGCAGGAGGACAGCTTTATGACAGGTCCCAGGAGAGGGTGGGGCCACTGCAAGGCGGGGCTGCTTCTGGAGGGTGAGAGCTCCGCCCCGAAAAGGTCTCAGGAGGAAAACAAGTGTCAGGGAATCTGAGTGTGTTTGTGTGTGTGTGCGCGTTTCTGTGTGTGCCTAAGTGCATGTGCACGCGCGTGTGTGTGCATGTGTGTGTGTGTGCATGTGCGCATGTGTTTATGTGTGTAGGGGGGTTGGGGACTCCTGGACTCGCCTTCCAGGAGCCAATTGAAGGTCACCTCAAGGAACCCTTGCCAGACGCCCCCAGGCAGGAGTGAGCGCTCTTGCCACTGAGGTGCCCCACAAGTCACATCCTAGCAAACATCAGGCCTTGACCCGGCCTCTGCAAGGAGAGGTGGTATCAGGCAGGGGTTGAACGTGAAGCTAAGTGGTTGGTATTAGACGGCTGCAGGTTCGAAGCCTGCACCTGCCACTTACTAGCTGTGTAGCTTTCAAAGACTTACCTTCTCTTTGCCTCACTCAGTTCAGCCATCAGCAAGATGGGGATAAGAACAATGTGTAACTCCCAGTCATTATGAAGATTCAATGTCTTTAATTTATTTACTTAATTTTAATTATTTTGAGGTCTCGCTCTGTCACCCAGGCTGGAGTGCAGTGCTGGGTATCACAGCTCATTGCAGCCTTGAACTCCTGGGCTCAAGTGATCGTCCTTCAGCCTCCCTAGAAGCTGGGATTACAGGCCCACCACCACACCCGGCTCAATGTCTCTCCTTGTGAGGGTACCTGTCATATTGGATTAGAACCCCACTTGTCAGCCTCAGTTTAGCTTAATCACATCTTCCAAGGCCTTGTCTTCAAATGCTGTCAAATGGATTAGGGCTCACTAATATGGCCTCATTTAACCTTAATTACTTCTTGAGAGGCCCTATCTCCAAATACAGTTACATTGTGAGTACTGGTACTTGGAGACTTCAACACATGAAATTGGGGAAGACACAGTCCAGCCCATAACAGAGTGTGTGGACCAAGTGTGGTGGATGCATACCATGGGATATATGCAGCATCAGAAGCACTGGGATCGATGTACATAAAGCGACTTGGATGGACCCTAAAAACAAAATACTGAGAGTTGAATTCATACTCATCAGAGTTTGTTGCACTTTATCCCCACTGGGCTGCCAAATTCTTTCTTTCTCACTCTCTCTCTCTCTCTCATTAATTTATGTAACTTAAAATAAAACAAAACAAAATTCCATTCCCAGGCTGGGTTCTTTGGCTCATGCCTGTAATCCTAGCACTTTGGGAATCCAAGGCAAAAGGACCACTTGAGGCCAAGCATTCAAGACTTGCCTGGGCAACATAGCTTGAACCTGGGAGGCGGAGGCTGCAGTGAGCGGCAATCGTGGCACTGCACTCTAGCCTGGGTGTCTAAGTGAGATCCAGCCTCAAAAAAAGAAAAAACAAAAACAAAATAACTCCATTCCCTGCTTTTCTTCTCCTACTGTAGGTAACTACTGTGATTTCTTTGATGTGCATAGAGGTTTTTTTTCCATGTTCTTACATAATGTGCATGGTGGGCATATACTTTTAATTTCTAGAAACAGTATTGGGTTACATATCTCATTCCGCTTGTCTTTTTTTTTTCTTTAAAATATCTTGTTATAGAATCATTCTGTTTCTTTTGGATATTAGAGGTGTTAATAAAATTGCAGGCATAAAAAGTCTTTGCAAAGTAAGAATAACAGAAAAAAAGTGCCAGAAACACAGAGTGGCTCACATATTTACTGACTTGTCATTAAATAGAAGATGTCGATAATTGGCAGCACCAGGACAAATAAAATCTCTTTCCCAATCATTATGACTCAGTCAGTCTTAAAGGCTGCATTTTGTCAAGTCATGGTGATCAAGTTAATCATGACTGTTACATAATCACATACAGAGTCAGAATATGGAATAAAGGATCAAGGAAAAAGATTTTTCTTTACTTTTCCCTAAGACAAAACTCTATTCAATTCAGTTAGATCAGAGAGAGTTCTGATCTAACTGTGGAGGGAACAGTTCACTTAAAACAATAAAGTAATAACAAACAAGTAATTTAAAATGCTTTTTATCAAATAATTCAGACAATACAGATGTTTACAATATAAAAAGCAAAAGTCATTGTTATCCGTTTGGTGGAAATTTCTTCTGGATTTTTCTTGTACTTTAAACACAGACAGACTTAGTTGGGGGCGGTTGCTCATGCCTATAATCCCAGCACTTTGGGAGGCCGAGGCAGGCGGATCACTTGATGTCTGGAGTTCGAGACCAGCCTGGCCAATATGGTGAAACCCCATCTTGACTAAAAATACAAAAATTAGCTGGGCATGGTGGCACGCACCTGTAATCCCAGCTCCTCAGGAGGCTGAGGCTGGAGAATCGCTTGAACACAGGAGGTAGAGGTTGCAGTGAGGCAAGATCATGTCACTGCACTCCAGCTTGGGCCACAGAGCAAGACTCTGTTTCAAAAATGAACTAACAAATGAATGAACAAAAACAGACAGACTTGTCCCCCACTTTTTTCTCTTCAACTTCCATTTCATTGGTCAGGTGGGATAATGCTTGAGAAATAATGATAGCAACAAAGAGTAATATTTTTCTCATAATTGTAGGAATTCCTGAATACAGATGGGACATTGCATTTGAAGAGAGATTGATTATCCTCTCTGCACAGCACAGAGGAGATGCAACCTTGCACTAGGGTAGCACTTGGTATCCGGTATATCTAGTCCTCATGATGATCCAAGGAAGGGTTATGTTATCAGACCAACAGGTTCGTATGCCCACTGCATAGTAATAGACCAATTACACTAAGACAGGAGGATGCAGCAAAGAAAGAGTTTAATGATCACAGGGCACCCAGCAAGGAAGTGGAAGGAAACCCTCAAATCTATCTCCCAAGAAGTTCTGGCCTGGGGCTTTAAGAAGATTGTGTAGAGTGAGGGGCTGGAAAATTGGGGTTGCTGGTTGGCTGGGACAAGGGGGATAAAATCATCACAAAGTGGAAACTATAGGTTGGTGAGGTAGCCTCTCGGGGAGTCCTTCAGGTCAGCTGCATCAGTAGTTTCATCTGTATGCAGGACCTGAAGGAATATCTCAAAGTGAAAACAACATTTTATAATGTTTGAGTTGTTATTTAAAGAGCAGTTAAGGGGAACTATAATCTTGTAACTGGATCTAGTGATTCTAGAACAATAAGCACCAAACTGTGAGGAAGCAGTTTGGAGAGCTTGCTGACTTAATGATGAATGCTGAACATGCTGCCAGCTTGGTTTCTTTTTGTTTCTCCTTCCCTCCTTCCCCGATTACTTTTTTTTTTTTTTTTTTTTTTTTTTTTTTTTTTTTTTTTTTTTTTTTTTGAGACGGAGTCTCGCTCTGTTGCCGGGGCTGGAGCGCAGTGGCCGGATCTCAGCTCACTGCAAGCTCCGCCTCCCGGGTTTACGCCATTCTCCTGCCTCAGCCTCCTGTGTAGCTGGGACTACAGGCGCGCGCCACCTCGCCCGGCTAGTTTTTTGTATTTTTTTAGTAGAGACGGGGTTTCACCATGTTCGCCAGGATGGTCTCGATCTCCTGACCTCGTGATCCGCCCGTCTCGGCCTCCCAAAGTGCTGGGATTACAGGCTTGAGCCACCGCGCCCGGCCCCCCGATTACTTTTATGTATTTTTCGAGATGGAGTCTCGCTCTGTCTCCCAGGCTGGGATGCAGTGTCATGATCTCAGCTCACTGCAACCTCCACCTCCCAGGTTCAAGCAATTCTCCTGTCTCAGCCTCCCGAGTAGCTGGAACTACTGGCACACGCCACCACGCCTGGCTAATTTTTGTATTTTTAGTAGAGACAAAGTTTCACCAATTGGTCAGGCTGGTTGTGAACTCCTGACCTTACGTGATCTATCAGCCTCAGCCTCCGAAAGTGCTGGGATTACAGGCATGAGCCACTGTGCCTGGCCTACATTTATAAAGTTTATAGGGGCAGTTTCAGAAGCACGTATCACCATCGTCTTCCTTGGAGCCTCAGGAAACTGTAATTCTGAGAAGTAAAACAACATAGACAAGATTGCATAGATAGTCAGTAGCAGGGTTGAGATTTGAATCTTATTCCATGTCAAAGTCCTACACTTTTCTCTGTTCCATTCATGTTGACTGCCCAATTCTGCTGCTGTTGGGGGTGCCACTATGCCGCAGACCTACTGGACTGAACAAAGGGGGCGAACGTGGTAATACAATACAAGAGACAAAAGAGTATATTTGGAAGAAGGGGTTGGGGGCACCTTGCCTCTACTGGACAAGGGCCCTGAGCTTTACACAGCCCTCCCTATTTATTAGACAAAAGAGATAGCAAGAAGTGGACGTGATTGTCGGATAATTGTCAGTTGGCCATTTGGTTCACAGCAGGCTTGCTAGACTGTATCCTTTGAACAATAGGCGTTAATTTTCTCAGTAGATAATGTCAAGGAGCCTGGTGCCAGGGAGTGATGGCCCTCAGGAAACATTTTTGTGGCAGGGGAGTGTGAGTTTGTCCACAGCCTGCATTCATGATAAACAGTTTGCTGTTTGCTCATATAGCCTCCAGCAGAATGCTGGGTTGGTCACTTCCCAGGGGCCTTCTGCTCCCTGCATATCCTCCTTTTTGTTTATGTATTAATTGAAAGAATGTAAGGCCCGGCTGGGCAGCTCTCATTCTCCAAATGGCAGTTAATCCGATTTTACAGAAAACATAGCATTAGAACCGTGTCATGACTCCGGTGGGCCTTCTCTGTCTTTGCACTCAGCTCGGCTGACTCATGGCTTGTACCGGAGGGACTGTGCCCATGGTTGGCCACTCTGGGTTCCTTCGGTCTCCTGTTCCATGGTCGCACGCACCTTGAGGGCACCCACACGGTTTGTCCATCTCCTGTAAACACACAAGCATACCCTCTTCCCCTGTCAGTAAATCCACTGGACCTTCCACTGTCCTTCTTCTGGAGATTTCCATAACACTTTCTGATAAAATTTCCTCTTTTCCTCTAACACTTGCCAATGTCTTTCTGCTGGAGTCTTACCATCCATACTGTAATGTCTAAGGTTCTTACCTAGCCACACCAAAGAATTGTGTGGCGGCTGACCACAGCAAGTGATAGAGACACAGACCTAGAGAGAGAAAAAGCTGTAGGCTTTATTGAGCAGAGTGAAAGTACAAAGCTTCCACAGCGTGGAAGGGGTCCCAAACAGGTAGCCGGAGTTAGATTATGTAATTGCCTTTTAAACTCTTTAAGGCGGGAAATACGTGTGCCAAGAAGATGTTACCAGAGCAAGAAACAAAGGCAATTAGCCATTTGTGACATGTCTTAGATCTTGAGAAAAACCGGACTTGCAAATTAGGTTTTACCTATCTCATGACCTTGCAGCAGTATGGCAAAAGAGACAGGATCTTACAGGACTTCACAAAGTATGTTCACAAGGAATTGGAATTGGGAGGATAGATAAGGTCTGCTGGTCACAGGAAAATGGGCAGTTAACATTCTTTTTAACTTTAGTTTTGGGGGACGGGGAAGGGAGAGAGGGAGAGATGTTGCGGGAAGTCAGGGACGCTGAATGGAGGGACTGGCTGGAGCCGTGGCAGAGGAACATAAATTGTGAAGATTTCTTTATAATATGGACATTAATCAGTTCCCAAATAATGCTTCTATGATTTCTTATGCCTGTCTTACTTTAATCTCTTAATCCCGTTATCTTCATAAACTGAGAATGTACATCACCTCAGGACTACTGTGATAATTGTGTTAACTGTACAAATTGAATGTAAAACATGCGTGTTTGAACAATATGAAACCAGTGCACCTTGAAAAAGAGCAGAATAACAGTGAATTTTAGGGAACAAGGGAAGACAACCACAAGGCCTGCAGGGTCAGGCAAAAAGAGCCATATTTTTCTTCTTGCAGAGAGCCTAGAAACAGATGTGCAAGTAGGGAAGATATCAGTAAATTCTTTCCCTAGCAAGGAATGTTAATATTAATACCCTGGGAAAGGAATGCTCTCCTGGGGGGAGGTCTATAAATGGCTGCTCTGGGAATGTCTGTCTCATGCGGTTGAGATAAGGACTGAGATATGCCCTGGTCTCCTGCAGTACCCTCAGGCTTACTAGGGTGAGGAAAAACCCAACCCCGGTAAATTTGTGGTCAGACCAGTTCTCTACTTTCAACCCTGTTTTCTGTTGTTTAACATGTTTATTATGACAATATGTGCACCGCTAAACAAACACCCTTATCAGAAGTTCTGCTTTTGCCCTTTGCTTTGTGATCTTTGTTGGACCCTTATCAGTAGTTCTGCTTTTTGCCCTTTGAAGCATGTGATCTACTCCCTGTTCTTACAGCTCCTCCTGTTTTGAAACCCTTAATAAAAAACTTGCTGGTTTGAGGCTCAGGTGGGCATCACAGTCCTACTGATATGTGATGTCACCCCCGGATACCCAGCTGTAAAATTGCTGTCTTTGCACTCTTTCTCTTTATTTCTCAGCTGGCCGACACGGAAAATAGAAACAACCTACATTGAAATATTGGGGGTGGGTTCCCCTGAAACAGAGAGGGAGAGAACAATACAGGGAAACTTATGGTAAAATTTTTGCTGTCCAAGGTTTAACACGGGTGTGGTTTAACACAGGTGTGGTGTCCAAGGTTTAACATGGGTGTGGTGAATCCAGGATTCCACCCCTGTCATTTTAACTGCAGTGGGGATAGGAGATTAAAACTGAGAATGCCATGCCACTGTCCAGGAGGAAGTCCACTTCCTGGCCCTCAATGGTCAGACTTACCTGGGGCACTGTGAGGGTGATGGCATGAGCTGGCGCTTGCCCCAGGCCCCCTCAGTCCTGTTGCTGAAACATCTGGTTGGGTGCATCTGGTCTAAAGGGCCTTTGTCCTCTGGGGCAGTGTGCCTTTCAGTGACTACCTTGGCATATTAGACACGGGTGAGGAGGTGGTTTGTTTCTTGTTGGACAATCTTTCTTAAAATGTCATTGCAAACCACACTGATAACAAGCCCTCATAGGCAATTGGCCGGCTCTTCTTTTGGTTCCTTCTGAGCCACCAAGGTCTGCCATGACTAAGGCTTCAGCCTTTCTCTTTGTGGGGAACAGGCCCCCAAATCTGGCCAAAAACTGGCCCCAAAATTGGCCATAAACAAAATTTCTGCAGCACTGTGGCATGCTTGTGATGGCCAAGACACCCACACTGAAGGTTATCGGTTTACTGGAACGAGGGCAAGGAACACTTGGCCCAACCAGGGCAGAAAACCGCTTAAAGGCATTCCTGAACCACTAACAATAGCATGAGCGATCTACATCTTAAGGACATGTTCCTGCTGCAGATAACTAGCCAGACCCATCCCTTTATTTTGGCCCATCCCTTTATTTCTTGTAAGGAATACTTTTAGTTAATCTACAGTCTATAGAAACAATGCTTACCACTGGCTTGCTGTCCATAAATATGTGGGTAAAACTCTGTTTGAGCCTCTCAGCTCTGAAGGTTGTGAGACCCTTGATTTCCCACTCCACATGCTATATTTCTGTGTGTGTCTTTAATTCCTCTAGTGCCCCGGGTTAGGGTCTCCACCACCCAGCCGGTCTCGGCACTCTTATCTTGCTTTTCCCTTTTGGCCTGTTCTTCTTGGTCCCTGTTATACAACACCAAGGTTGCTAGGTTTTATAATGTCTCCAAATTTTGTTTTGGGCCTAAGGCAGACTTTGGGGGTTTTCTCCTAATGTCAGTTGCTGATTGGGTGATAAATTTATCTTTTAAAATCAGTTAACCTTTTACAGAATCTGGAGTTAGGAAGGTGTCCTTTCACAGGGCCTCCCTTAGCCTTCCTGAAAAGCGAAGGGGTTTTCCTCTTTTCTTTGCATAATTCTGGATAGCATTGTGTAGTTCATAGGTTTTTTCCTGGTCTCCTTCAACCCTTCTAAAATGCAAGTTAGCAAATACCTGTGGCTCTAATCTCCATGATCTGAGTCAGTATCCCAATGAGGGTCTACAGTGGGGACCGCCTGTTGCCCTGTGGGGAATTTTTCCCTCTCCTCCAGGGCTATTTGATCGTTTACCTGGCTAAGGTACCAGGTAAGTTGCCTAAATTGCCAGGCTGCTGCTAAAGTTGCTTCCTTATCAGTAGGACTTAAGGTCTGATCAAGAGATAAAATGATATCTCTCCATGTGAGACTAAAGGGCTGCCCCAATCCTTGTAGGACGTATATATAGTTGTCAGGATCATCTGAGAATTTCCCTAAATCTGCCTTTATTTGTTTTAAATCTGAGAGTGAGACGGGGGCATGCAAATCATACTGCTTATAAGGGACATAGTTTGGGTTGCTTAGCTCGTGGAGTTTATGTTCTCTTTCCAGGGTGCCTTTAACACTTCAGTGGGGCTGGATGGAGGAGAGTCAGTGGGGGAAGAGAGTGGGTCTGAGGGAAGAGGCAGTGAGTATGGAGGCAATTGTGGGCCTCCGTCATTTGGGCAAAGCTTGCAGGCTTGGCACAGGGCAATATTGTTACAAAGGGCAAAGAAAATCTGTGCATAAGGGACTTCACTCCATTTACCTCCTTGTTTACAGAAAAGATCTCATTGTAGAAGGGTGTTCTATTTAATCCTTCTCTCAGGGGGCCAAGTTTCCTTATTTTGTAAGGAATACTGTGGCCAAGCAGTGGTACAGAAGAAAATCAGCCACTTCTTTTTTAAGGTTTCAAGGTCAAATTTGTCTCAGTTATTTAGGATATATTTTAGGGGAGTGTCTGGTTCTGAAGGTGTGGTTCCCATCTGGAATTTTAAACACAGGGATGCTGGCACCCCTGTTTAGTCCTGGGACTTGTCTTCCCTTAGGGCATCTCCTAAGGCTCAGGTCCAGTTGTGCTCAAAACTCATTGCCGCTTTTTCTAAGCTCTCCATCTACCAGATTTAACCATGCTTACTGGTGGGATGGAAACTTTCCTTCCCCTGTCATGTGCCCATTGACCACTAAATGGGGCACAAGGTCTGTTGGATTTATTGTGGTAAATACAAAAAAAATTTTTTTTAATTAGCCGGGTATGGTGGCAGGCACCTGTAGTCCCAGCAACTCAGGAGGCTGAGGCAGGAGAATGGCATGAACCCGGGAGGTGGAGCTTGCAGTGAGCCGAGATTGGGCCACTGCACTTCAGCCTGGGCGACAGAGTGAGAATCTGTCTCAAGAAAAGAAAAAAAAAATTATAGTAAAAAACATAACATTTACCATGCTAATCATGTGTGCAGTTCAGTAGTGTTAAATATATTCACACATTTATGCAACATATCTCTAGAATGTTTTAATCTTACATGACTGAAATTCTACACCCATTGAACAACTGCTCAATTCCACCTCCCGCTAGCCCCTGGCAACCATAATTCTACTTTGTTTCTGAGTTTGACTACCTTCCATGCGTCCTATAAGTGGAATCGTGCAATATTTGTCCTTCTGTGACTTATTTCACTTAGCATCATGTCCTCAAGTTTCACTCATATGGTAGCATTTGGCAAGATTTCCATTTTAAAGGCTGAATAATATTTCCTTGCATGTATGTACCATATTCTCTTTATCCATTTATTTGTTCATGGACATTTAGGTTGCTTCTACCACTTGGCTATTGTGTATAATATGGTAATGAACATGGGTGTATGAATATCTCTTTAAGATCCTGCTTACAATTCTTTTGGCTACATATCCAGAAGTGGGATTGCTGGCTTATATGGTAGTTCTATTTTTAATCTTTTAAGGAATATCCATTCTGTTTTTCCATAGCAGCTGCACCATTTCACATTCCCACCAACAGTGCCCAGGGATTCCAATTTTTCCACATCTTTGCCAACATTCATGATTTTCTGAGAGTGGCCATCCTAATAGGTGTGAGGGGATATCTCATTGTAGTTTTGATTTTCATTTCTATGATGATAGTGATGTTAAGCATCTTTTTATGCTTGTTTGCCATTTGTGTATTTTCTTTGGAGAAATGTCTATTCTTTTGTCAGTTTTTAAACTGGGTTATTTTTGTTGTTGTTGTTGATTGTAGGAGTTCTTCATACATCCTGGATAGTAACCTGTTATTAGATATATGATTTGTATATATTTTCCCCCATTCCATGGGTTGCCTTTCAATTTTGTTTAGTTGATGTGGTTTTTACATTTTTAATAGTTGAAAAAAATCAAAAGAATATTTCTGGCTGGGCGCGGTGGCTCACGCCTGTAATTTCAACACTTTGGGAGACCAAGGAGGGCGGATCACCTGAGGTCAGGAGTTTGAGACCAGCCTAGCCAACATGATGAAACCCCATCTCTACTAAAAATACAAAAATTAGGTGAGCATGGTGGTGTGCACCTGTAATCCCAGCTACTCGAGAGGCTGAGGCAGGAGAATCACTTGAACCTGGAAGGCGTAGGAAGCAGTGAGCCGAGATCACACCACTGCACTCTAGCCTGGGTGACAGAGCAAAACTCTGTCTCAAAAAAAAAAAAACAACCAAAAAACCAAAAACCCCAAAAAAACAAAAAAGACCACCATTTACTTTCACAGATTGCCTCAGAGTGCGGAGCACAAGTTTCTGTCACCTATAAGGAAGAAGAGATGTGGGTTGGTCCCAGCTATCTCTCACCCTGTGGACTAAGGGTAGACAAAAGCCCTTTGGCCTCCCCAGGGTTTTGCTTCCTCACATACAGAATTGAGGGGGGTGGGCTAGATGACTTTTAAAAGACCTTTCAACTAAAATAATTTAAGTCGTCTTGAGATCCTTTCTTCGACCAGACATTTAGGATGGCAAAAGGAATGGATAAAAAATCAGGTGGGGCCGGGTGCAGTGGCTCATGCCTGTAATCCCAGCACTTTGGGAGGCTGAGGCGGGTGGATCACTTCAGGTCAGGAGTTCAACACCAGCCTGGCCAATGTGGTGAAACCCCATCTCTGCCAAAAAGACAAAAATTCACTGGGCTCGATGGCGGGTGCCTGTAGTCCCAGCTCCTGGGGAGGCGGAAGAAGGAGAATCGCTTGAACCTGGGAGGCAGAGGTTGCAGTGAGCTGAGATCTCGCCATTGCACTCCAGCCTGGGAGACAGAGTGAGACTCTGTTTCAAAAATAAATAAAATAAAATAAAACCAACCAACCAACCAAACAAGGTAAATAAAATATTTCTCACTGTTTCATACTGTCACTCAGAACTATTCTGCCCTACAGTTCAAGGAAATCTTTGCTGACTACTGCTAAAGGGTATGTAAATGAAGCATCTGACAATGAAATTTTTAATAAAAAAGTAAAAAGTCTATGCCAAGTTTGAATGGAAAAGCAATGTACCACTGTGTTACTACCAGCAGTCCACACTCTCTGCCTCTGAATTTTAAGAGTCACCAATGTGGTTGGGAAAAATGCCAGGGAGATGCACATTCAAGCCATTCTATAGAGACCTAATGAGTGCACATCTGTTGATGCATTTTCTGAACGGATTAACAGGATGAAGCCTGACGCAGTGGCTCACACATGTAATCCCAACCTTTTGGGAGGCTAAGGCAGGGAGAGCCCTTTGAGTTCAGGAGATGGAGACCAGCCTGGGCAACATAGCAAAACTCCATCTCTCCAAAAAAAAAAAAAAAAAAAAAACGATTAGCCAGGCGTGGTGGCACACGCCTGTAGTCCCAGCTACTCAGGAGGCTGAGGCTGGAGAATCACTTGAGCCAAGGAAGCAGAGGTTGCAGTGATTGTGCTGAGATTGTGCCACTGCACTCCAGCCTGGGCAACAGAGTGAGACCCTGTCTCAAAAAAATAAAAATAAAAGAAGGGATGCAAGAGAGTTAACTGCAGAGCAGGATTTTTTTCTTTACAGAACAGAAAAATAATCCAGAGAGCAATGGCTTCTCATTTTCAGTCTTCTGCAGAGAATACAAATATCACTTCTTCTGAATCTAACACACTAGCTTCCTTTCCAAAATGCACCACTTTATTTCCCTTAAAAGGCAGCCACAGATGATAAACCATAAGCACGTGACAGTCACATGATTTCTTCAGTAAGAACGAAGACTTTCACACACTCTCCTGGAGCTTAGAGCCAGAGGAATCCTGAGCTGTCAAATATTAAAGCTTTCTCCACAGCCACACATTCCTTTGATGATTGGGTTATTGAACACAAGCTTACTGGATAATTTGTTTTCAACACAGTCCATTTCTGTTCCTAAAAGTGTTAGCTGTGCTTTTTTTTTTTTTTCCAGTGGATACTCTGATTTCATCTTGAACAACTTCTTCATCAGAATCTCCATTTGTCTTCCTACATTCTAGAGAATAAGCGAGTCGCTGGTACGGACCTCAGGCTTATCTTTAAAAAGTTGTTTTATCATTCACTGCTGAAGGTGTCAAGAGGAGGGTGGCCCAGGTGGCCTACAGCTTCCTGTTGCTCACAGCCGGGACAGTGGCCCGAGGTAAAGAAGCTCGCATCTTCTGGGTCCTGGCACCCCTGTGCTTCAGGCTGGAGCTTGGGCACCTCAGCCTCTCTCTATAGACACTGTGGGCAATTCCCAAGTAACACATTTTTGATTTGGCTCCAGCAAAATTTGTCTTTGCAAATAAGTTATCCATTGGTCTTTTTTTTGTTTTTCCCTTATGGGAGGAGGTTGGTAGGTAAGAAAATGAAAAAATCAAAAAAGTGCATGTCTGTGTGTGTGTGTGTCTGTGTGTGTCTGGCTGTGTCTGTGTGTGTGTGTCTGTGTGTGTGTGTGTATTTTGTAAATTGTCTGCCATGATTTCCTCCTGTACATTAAAGCCAAGAGACTTAGATTCATGTAATCAACCCAGTAGTTGCCTGGTTATATTTCCTTTGCTGCCTATAAGTTTCTGTCTTTTAAAAAATTACCATTTGGTCATATTTAATCGATATGCTACAAATCCTTTTCCGAATGGGTAGTATTTGTCTGAATTTTAAATTTAAAAAAATTCTCCCTATACAAATTTTAAAAAATTCTCCCTTAAAAGCCCTAGATGGCTTTTAAGAGATCTTTCAACTAACATAATCGAAGTCAGCTTGAGAGCTCATCTTTGACCAGACTTTTAAGGTGGCAAAAGAAATGGATAAAAAAAAAAGCAGGTGGGGCCAGGCGCGGGGGCTAATGCCTGTAATCCCAGTATTTGGGAGGCTTAGTTGGATGGATCACTTCAGGTGAGGAGTTATAGAATAGCCTGCCCAACATGGTGAAACCCCATCTTTGATAAAAAGACAAAAATTAGCTGGGCATGGCGGCAGGTGCCTGTAATCCCAGCTACTCAAGAGGCTGAGGCAAGAGAATCACTTGAACCTGGGAGGCATAGGTTGCAGTGATCTGAGATAGTGCCACTGCACTCCAGCCTGGGTGACACAGTGAGACTGTCTGAAAGGAAAAAAAAAAAAAAACAGCAGGTGGATCCTGCACTCATATGTTTATTACAGCACAATTCACAACAGCAAAGTCTTGTCCAAAATGGTTGATTGGATAACGATGTGTCCAACACATCTTTAAAGATACCAAAGATCTGGATGCTGAGGCAGGAGAATGGTGTGAAACCAGGAGGCGGAGTTTGCAGTGAGCCGAGATAGCGCCACTGCACTCCAGCCTGGCCGAAAGAGCGAGACTCCATCTCAAAAAAAAAAAAAAAGATACCAAAGATAAAGATATTTGGTACACATATATCATCATTGCAATGACTGTCAGAGGCAAGATTGAGTGACAGCTGTATCAGACAATAAAGGTTTTATTAGAGTGTTTAAAATATACCAAAATATCCTTCAGGCAGTCCTCAATGCCAAGGATTAGAACATTCCCAAAAGAAAAATATAGACAAATGGATAAAAGAATTCAAGAGAGGCTGGGCATGGTGGCTCACGCCTGTAATCCCAGGACTTTGGGAGGCCCAGACGGGCGGATCACCTGAGGTCAGGCATTTGAGATCAGCCTGACCAACATAGGGAAATCCCGTTTCTACTGAAAAGAAATACAAAAAAATTAGCCGAGCGTGGCAACGCATGCCTGTAATCCCAGCTACTCAGGAGGCTGAGGCAGGAGAATCTCTTGAACCCAGGAGGTGCAGGTTGCAGTGAGCCAAGATCACACCACTGCCCTCCAGCGAAACTCCATCTAAAAAAAAAAAAAAAAAAAGAATTCAAGAGAAAAGTGTGAAAGAAGCAGGACAAACAGCAAGCTTCAAATTTTTATTCAAAGCTAGAAAGTACAAATGATAAATTATTATCAATTATTCATTATTATATTGATTCCTATGAACCACTTTTCAATGACAGCTTTTGATGTATCAACCTAGTTCACAGGAAAACTTGTGTCCCGAGAGTAGGTATAAGGAGGAAGGAAGAGAGGAAAGATGGAAGGAAAAAGAGAGGAAAGGAAGGAGGGAGGGAGGTTAAGGAGTCAGAATAAGAAAAAAAAAAAAAAAAGAAAAGAAATTACCTCAAAATTTGAAGGGTGGGGAGGCAGGCAGGATTCCGAGACATTTCAAATCTGCCCCAGCTTCACATTATCATAGAACAAAATCTGTCTTAAAGTTTCTCTAGCTTGTTTTAAACCAAAAGAATTATGGGTGAAGGTGAAACAGTTTTTTCTTTGTTTATTTTTTATTTTATTTTATTTATTTATATTTTTGAGATGGACTTTTGCTTTTGCTGCCCAGGCTGGAGTGCAATGGCACGATCTTGGCTCATTGCAACCTCTGCCTCCTGGGTTCAAGCGATTCTCCTGCCTCAGCCTCCTGAGTAGCTGGGATTGCAGGTGCACACCACCATGCTCAGATAATTGTTCTGTTTTTAGTAGAGTGAGAGTTTCACCATGTTGGCCAGGCTGGTCTCAAACTCCTGACCTCAGGCGATCTACCCACCTCGGCCTCCCAAAGTGCTGGCATTACAGGCGTGAGCCACCGCACCTGGCCAAAACAGTTTTAGAATGCTCTTCCTATTCAGGTTGAAGTTACCATTGATACAGAACACGTACATCATATGGTAGCAATTTGCTTTTCTTATCATAACATTAAAAATAATATAACAGGCCGGGCGCGGTGGCTCAAGCCTGTAATCCCAGCACTTTGGGAGGCCGAGGCGGGCGGATCACAAGGTCAGGAGATCGAGACCACAGTGAAACCCCGTCTCTACTAAAAAAAAATACAAAAAATTAGCCGGGCGCGGTGGCGGGCGCCTGTAGTCCTAGCTACTCAGGAGGCTGAGGCAGGAGAATGGCGTGAACCCAGGAGGCGGAGCTTGCAGTGAGCCGAGATCGCGCCACTGCACTCCAGCCTGGGCAACAGCGTGAGACTCCGTCTCAAAAAAAAAAAATAATAATAATAATAATATAACAAAAGTTGAATGTGCTGAAACAGAGAGTAAAAGGGTGATTATCAGAGACTGGGGATGGAGGAGTTGGGGACGTATTGGGCACAGGACACAAAATTTCAGTTAGACAGGAGGAATTAGTTCTAAAGATCTATCATACATCACAGTGACCACCGTTAAAAACAACATATTGTCATTAAAATTGCTAAGAGACTAGATTTTAAGGGTTCTCACTACAAAAAATAGGTATGTGAGGTGAAGGGGAGGCAGAATTCCCCTTCCATTCTCTTGGGGTCCCGGTTGGGTCCAATAATTAAACTGACATAAGATAAATTAGCAGGAGAAATGCATACAAATTTAGTTAGTACAAGTTTTATGTGGCATGGGACCTTCTAATAAGGAAATGAAGACCCAAATAATCAGTTAGAGTCAGTAACTTAAATACTGACTTGGACAAAGTGTAAGATTCTCCCCGGGGCCTGAAAGCTTAAGGAGATGAATAACTCCTCCCTTCTCAGGCCCAGTCCCAAGCACAAGGGCACTTATGTCAGCAGCATGAGTCAGCAAGAGAGCAGAAGCAGGAAGAGAGCCGGCTGGAAGACACCTACCCTGGCGGGAAGGCACCTATCCCTGAAGATCAAGAAAGAGGCCATCCAGGTACAATGTAGCAGTTACATCAGACTAGGACACTTCCTTTTTACAGGAGACTAAAACCTTTGTCCCATCCTCACTTGGGGCTGTCGCCATTTTAAGCCTCAGCCCGCCTGCACCCAGGCACTCCTTAAAATAGCATGTTGCTCCACACTGCCTCGTGTTGTCTGTTGGTGCGCTCCTGGGGTTCGAACCGATACAAGAACCTTACACAAAGTATACTCAGTTATGAAGAAACAACTAAGTTATGTGGGGAGGCTTAAAAGAGAAAAGTTATTTTAGCAAGATCCATAGGGAATTCTCTCCGTCTCAACTTCTTATTCTTAAGGATAAGGACGTTACCTCTTTCATATGGGAGTTTTACCTTCTGCTTTTAAGAAATAGCGTGAAGAAGGCTGGGCACGGTGGCTCACACCTGTAGTCCGAGCACTTTTGGGAGGCAGAGGTAGGTGGACCACCTGAGGTCAGGAGATCGAGACCAGCCTGGACAACATGGTGAAATCCTGTCTGTACTAAAAATACAAAAATTAGCTGGGTGTGCTGGCAGGTGCCTGTAATCTCAGTCACTCAGGAGGCTGAGGCAGGATAATTGCTTGAACCCTGGAGGCAGAGGTTGCAGTGAGCCAAGATGGCGCCACTGCACTCCAGCCTGGGCAACAGAGTGAGACTCCATCTCAAAAAAAGAAAAGAAAAATAGCATGAAGATCAGAGCTATCTTCTTGCACCTGCTGTCTTTCAAATGCATTTAGCTTAACTAGTCTGTGCACCAGACTAGCATATTTTAACCTCATCAGAGGTAATAGAATGTTAAGAAGCTTGATGTAGCCATTCCACAATGTACACAGATATCAAAACATCATGTTGTACTCCATAAATATATGTAATTTGTACTTGTTGATTAATATAAATTTTAAAAATATAACTAGGTGCAGTGTTTCTGTGTCCAGGCATTTGTGGAATGAGAGGAAGGTAAATTTAAATTGAGAGCCTCCCTGTGGTTCTAATCCACTTCAGGCAGAATCTCTCTGAAGCAGCCTCTGACTTGGCAATTTTCTATGAAAGAATTAGGGAATGGTGACTGGGTGCAGTGGATCACTCCTGTCATCCCAGCACTTTGTGGGGCCAAGGTGAGAGGATTGCTTGAACTCAGGAGTTCAAGACCAGAGTGGACAACATAGCGAGACCTCATCTCTATCAAAAATTAAAAAAATTACTTAGGTGTGGTGGGGCATGCCAGTAGTTCCAGCTACTTGAGAGTTTGAGGTGGGAGGCTCACCTGAAACTTGGGAGATTGTGGCTGCAGTGTGCTGTGATTGTGCTACCACCTTCCAGCATGGCTGACAAAGTGAGACCGTCTCAAAAAAAAAAAAAAAAAAGGATCTAGGGAATGAATCAGGAATAAGATTAATCGAAGTTTTTTGCTTTTTTTTTTTTTTTTTGAGATGGAGTTTTGCTCTTGTCACCCAGGCTGGAGTGCAATGGTGTGATCTCAGCTCACTGCAACCTCCGTCTCCTGGGTTCAAACGATTCTCCTGCCTCAGCCTCCCAAGTAGCTGGGATTATAGGCATGTGCCACCAAGCCCAGCTAATTTTTGTATTTTTCGTAGAGATGGGGTTTTGCCATGTTGGTCAGGCTGGTCTCGAACTCCTCACCTCGGATGATCCACCCGCCTCGACTTCCCAAAGTGCTGGGATGACAGGCATGAGCCACTGCCCCTGGCCAAATATTTTTTAACTGCTCCCCGACCACCCACAGCCTTATTAATTTGCTTATTTTAAGTTGTGAGTATATGCAAATGATGTTTACTTTTCTTTTTTCTTTCTTTTTTTTTTGAGACATTCTCAACTCTGTAACCCAGGCTGGAGTGCAGTGACACAAACCTGGCTCACCTCAACTCCCGCTTCCCAGGTTCAAGAAATTCTCATGCCTCAGCCTCCCGAGTAGCTGGGATTACAGGCATAAGCCACTATGCCCAGCTAATTTTTGTATTTTTAGTAGAGACGGGGTTCTGCCATGTTGGCCAGGTTGGTCTGGAACTCCTGACCTCAGGTGATCTGCTCGCCTCGGCCTCCTAAAGTTCTGGGATTATAGGCGTGAGCCACCATGCCCAGCCAATGTTTACTTTTCTCATGAAATACCTTGGAGAAAGACCAAACAGTATTTGTATATGTGGTGGGCAGAGCAGGAAAAACTGGATTTAAGTGTTGGTTTGTCTGTTGACAGCTATGTTCCTTTGGGTAGGACATGTTTTTTTTCTCAGAGTTTGTTGCTTCATTTTATCACAGGGTAGTACATATGTGTCCATGAGCTTGACTTGTGACATAATGTATATGAAAACAATGTACTGTACTTGCGACATAATGTTTATGAAAACAATTTCCGTCTTCAAAGTGCTGGACAAATTAGGGTATATTATTATTGATATTGTTATAAATAAAAATTTGGTGCCACAAAAGAAGTAGCACTCTAATATAAAATTTTCTTTTTAATTCTCAGCAAGGCAAGCTACTTCTATAGAAGACTGAGCCCTTACAGATGGAACAATGGTGAGCGCACGCCTGGACAAGGGAGGGAAAGGGGTTCTTATCCCTGACGCACGTGGCCCCTGCTGCTGTGTCGTCCCCCTATTGGCTAGGGTTAGACCGCACAGGCTAAACTAATTCTGTTGGCTAATTTAAAGAGAATGACGGGGTGAGTGGTTTGACAGGGAAAAATGGTTGTGGCAGAGCCAGAAATCAGAATAAGTCAGGGTGGAGAATGAGGAGGTAATTGGAAAGAGTCAGGGTGGAGCAGGTAATCGAAAAAGATTTCTTTACGAGGAAGTTAAGTTTAAAAGTAGAAGGCAAAGAATTGAATCTACTGACATATTGATTCTTTGAAGAGAAAGTTAGAACTTAGATCTAATAATATAGGGACCAAAGTCCTCTGTGATAGGAAAACTTTCAAGGAGAGAAAGAGCAACTGACTGTATTCAATTTTCTCCACTTGCGCTCCAGGGCCACTCTCCAGCCTGCTCAGCATAAACTGGACCCCTACCCTCAAGCTTCTGCTTGGTTTCGGTGGAGGTCTGATGCTTGTTGATTCTCTCGGTAAGTTACTGCAGGTTGACTATGTCCCTCTAGCAAAAGCCACAGCTCTTTCAGGCAACCCCTGGGCATGCCTCCCCTCCCCAACTCCTTCAGGCCCAAGTGGGAGCTTCTCAGGCTCCACTGGTTTCCCTGTTCCTTGCACACTGCCCTTTGGGTGGGTACAACATCCGTTTCCTGCTGGGAGACTGCTCAGTCTGATTTGTTTATGTATTTATTATAAACAAAAAAGAGATGAAAGTACATTGATTTTGAAAGAGAAAATGCATTTAAAAAGTTCTAGACAAATGGTGTAAATTAATGAAAATTTGAAAAGGACCCCTCCACCTCCACCAAAAAAAAAAGGACATATGGAAGTAAAATGACATCTTGCCCTGTCACCATTGTAAGTATGTACATCACATCTCCCCATCATATAAAGGAGATTTTTTCATTCTGAAATGCAAACAAAAGGAAAAACTAGGGTTAGCACCCGGTATACTACTAGTCCCCCCAGAAATGTGTTACTGGACCAACACGTTCTTATGCTTGCTGTCCAGTAACAGATCAATACACAAAGACAGCAGGGTTTGCAGCAGAGAAAGAGTTTAATGGTCTTAGCGTGACCAAGCAAACAACAGAAGGAGACAGTCAAATCTGTCTTGCCAAGGAGTTCTGGGCTGGGGGTTTTAAGGGAATTGTGGAGGGGAGGGGCTGGAAAATTGGGGTCAATGATTGGTTGGGATAAAGGGGATGAAATCATCAGGATGTGGACACCACATTCTTTGGTGAGTCGGCTTCTTGTGGGGTCCTTCAGAGCAGCTGGCGTCTGTAGTTTCACTCGTGTGCAGGACCTGAAAGAATATCTCAAATGGAAAACTTGATATTTCACAATGTTCAAGATGTTGTCTATAGAACAGTTCTAAGGAGAGCTATAATCTTGTGATGGGGTATTCCAGAAAAACTCTCAAACCATGTTTTTCCTCTGCTCTCGCACCACTACAACAGCAATCATTAACACAGAAGAAGGCTTCTGTGACCAAGTGTGTGGGGATTTCTTCCCACCACCAAAGGAGCAATTAATTCTGCAGTGAACACCAGCGGGATGTTCTCCAAATCAATTTCAACACTACCTACCTGGAGGCAGATCCCACAGGTTGAGGGCTCAGGGGAAACCAACATGAACATGGACATCATGCTGTTTCCTGTGCCGTAAGTGATAAAGTCCTTTGCCTCTGATCCAGAAGTCTTGTGTCTTCTGTCAGCATCCATGAAACTGAAGCAGGCTAACTTGTTGGCTTTCAAGGGAAGGCAAAAATCTCAGTCCCTTCACTGTTCTTGACAATTATAAAGTAAAAAACATGCAGTCATATTTAAAGAAGCACAATTTGGCAGCCAAAAAAGTAGTTAAAAAGCAACCATAGGACTTCCTGTACAGGGGAGGGGGCCAGGCAGCCATTAGACAGCTGTTAGACAGCCATTAGACAGCACAGCCCAACCCAAGGCCGGGGCCAGACAGCGGGGGCTTGGACAGGAGCAAGGTCCAAGGGCGGCCAGGTGCCAGAAGCCCAGGAAGCACATATCAAGGCTCCGTTGCCAGCGGGGTGCTGCCAATAAAATGTAGTCATGTGGAATTTGGAACGTGGAAAGGAGGTAGAAGTCATCCTTTCCTCCCCCGCGGCAGCAGGTGTGCAGGCTCTGGTGGTCAGCTGGACTCCATACTCCCCCACCAGTCACCAACCTGGGGACCGTGGGGCTGCAAGGACATCACCAGCAGTTTCCCCAGTTTCCTGACTTCTTCCATCCTCTGGAAATCAGCTGTGATGGAAACTGTGAGGGCCTGTCATTTACCCCGCGTCCCTGTTGAAGATCTCGTCCTCATTAGAAGATTCCTTGTCATGCAGCTTCTGTGCCATGTTTTTCAAGCGCGTGACACTGACAGCAATGAATCCTCCAATGTACCTGAGTCGCACTTCGTCATGAGCATCTCCAATGTGCCAGAAATCTGAAAATGCCTCTGGGGAGACACATGCACAAGACAGGTGACGACAACTCCATGGGGGTGGAGATTATACATCTCTCATCATTTCAGCAACAAGGAAATAAATTAGTGGCAGAGTAAGGGCGACTTGAGATCTCCTGGAAGCGAGGATCCTTTAAAAATCCCTGAGTAGTCTCTCTCCTCCCGCTGTCCAAGACGCCAAAAGGAAAGAAGGCCAATGGGATGAAGGTGGCTCCAGCACCTGCTGTCGTGAAGAAGTAGGAGGCCAAGAAAGTGGTGAATCCCCTGTTTGAGAAAAGGCCTAAAAATTTTGGCTTAGGACAGGACATCCAGCCCAAAAGAGACCTCACCCGCTTTGTGAAATGGCCCTGCTATATCAGGTTGCAGCGGCAGAGAGCCATCCTCTACAAGCGGCTGGAAGTGCCTCCTGCAATTTACCAGTTCACCCAGGCCCTGGACCACCAGACAGCTACTCGGCTGCTTAGCGTGGCCCATGAGTACAGAGCAGAGACAAAGCAGGAAAAGAAGCAGAGGCTGTTGTCCCCAGCCAAAAAGAAAGCTGCTGGCAAAGGGGATGTCCCCCCTAAGACACTACCTGTCCTTGGAGCAGGAGTTAACACTGTCACCACCTTGGTGGAGAACAAGAAAGCTCAGCTGGTGGTGAAGGCACACGATGTGGATTCCATTGAGCTGGTTGTCTTCTTGTCTGCCCTGTGTCGTAAAATGGGGGTCCCTTACTGCATTATCAAGGGGAAAGCAAGACTGGGCCGTCTAGTCTGCGGGAAGACCTGCACCACTGTTGCCTTCACACAGGTGAACTAGGAAGACAAAGGCGCTTTGGCTAATCTGGTGGAAGTTATCAGGACCAATTACAATGACAGACATGATGAGATCTGCCGTCACTGGGGAGGCAATGTCCTGGGTCCCAAGTCTGTGGCTTGCATCGCCAAGCTTGAAAAGGCAAAGGCTAAAGAACTTGCCACTAAACTGGGTTAAATGTACACTGTGGAGTTTTCTGTACATAAAAATAATTACAATAATACAAAAAATTCCTGGAATATACATTGCAGTAAAAGAACAAAGCATACCTCAGTTTTAAATGACTGAAGAAGAATGTCAGGTAGTAGCAGGTGGGGAAGTGGCTTTGATTTTCAGTTTGTGGGCTCTGAACCCACACAAAAACAGGATTGTATTCTGAAAAGCTGAATTAATTATTGTCCTTACCTCAATGAGATGGAAAATTATAATCAGAATCATCACTAGGCAGAGCTTATAGCTTGCAGTGAAAGCCAATAATGAGTTCTCAGACAATTCCAGCTGAGCGGGGCGGGGGGCAGCTCTTCTAAGAGAGTCCGCCCCAGCATCCGTCCGCCAAGTATTCATTGAAAGGGCTTGTTAAACCACAAACATCCACTAGATGTCTTTTTTGAGGTCGGGTCGTGAGACACCTGTGGCCTTGTAAGAGCACTCAAACTGCATTCTCAGGAGGCTGTTCTCAGTGTTCCTTATCACACCACACACTCCACTCCCTGTCCTGTTTTCAGGGTCAAGGAGTTTCATTCACATGCACAAATAACATACACACAGGGCCTCATTTTCCCATGCCCCAACCTTAAATGCCTTGTACATAGGCGAGAATATGTTGCTGTGCACCCTACACACACTATATATATATACATTTTTTTTTCACTTGGAGTCTCGATCTGTCACCCAGTCTAGAATGCAATGGCGCGCTCTCCGCTCACTGCAACCTCCGCCTCCCCAGTTCAAGCGATTCTCCTGCGTCAGCCTCCTAAGTAGCTGGGATTACAGGCGCGTGCCATCATGCCTGGCTAATTTTTGTATTTTCAGTAGAGACAGGGTTTCACCATGTTGGCCAGGCTGGTCTCAAACTCCTGACCTTGTGATCCTCCCGCCTCAGCCTCCCAAAGTGCTGGGATTACAGGCGTGAGCTACCATGCCTGGCCCCCACACACTATTATAGTCACAGTTGAATGCACTCCCAGCGGAATCTGCCTCAGGAGGATGATGGTAGGTTGTGTTTTCAGAGATGGTGCCTTCTGGCATAGTCGTGTTTTCCATGAAAATGTTTTCTTCAAAGGCATTTCTTGCAGTGGTGTTTTCCATATTAATGTTTTCTATAAAAGGTTCTGAAAAGGCAAATACTTCTGGAAAAGGATTTTCCTGAGGACTCAGGTCCCCAAAAGATGAAAAAGCCCTCACTGAAGAGAATGGAGGCCTCTTTGCAACCATCAGTCATGCACCATCCAGTCTCTCCCCAGTGCCACCATGGTCCCCAGCTTATCTCCTGGTTTGGAGGATACTTTAATGACTCTTGGAATCTACATCTACCTGGCTATCACCCCACCTAATCAGTAGCCACAAGGGTCTGAAGAGAACTTGCATTTCTATACCTCCTCCAGTATCTCTATTGGTTCCTGTCCTCACCACCCAGCATGCTGTGCACAACTCCAGCATCTTCTTCTAGAACACCCCATTTCATAGCAACTATAGTTTTATCTCCCTTACTTCCTCAGTTCATGCAGTACCACTGACATCCTGATGGGTGAGTTGCTCCTAAGAGATATATAAGCTACCAAGGACATCCAGGAAAACCCCTGGAGGAACAAACCTATTAGAAGAAGTGGCCAGGCGCGGTGGCTCACGCCTGTAATCCCAGCACTTTGGGAGGCCGAGGCGGGCGGATCACAAGGTCAGGAGATCGAGACCACGGTGAAACCCCGTCTCTACTAAAAATACAAAAAAAATTAGCCGGGCGCGGTTGTGGGCGCCTGTAGTCCCAGCTACTCGGGAGGCTGAGGCAGGAGAATGGCGTGAACCCGGGAGGCGGAGCTTGCAGTGAGCCGAGATCGCGCCACTGCACTCCAGACTGGGCGACAGAGCGAGACTCCGTCTCAAAAAAAAAAAGAAGAAGAAGAAGTATGTGAGGCCAGGCGCGGTGGTTCACGCCTGAAATCCCAGCACTTTGGGAGGAGGGCGGATCATGAGATCAGGAGTTCGAGACCAGCCTGGCCAACATAGTGAAACCCCATTTCTACTAAAAATTCAAAAATTAGCCAGGTGTGGTGGCACATGCCTGTAGATCCAGCTACTCAGGAAGCTGAGGCAAGAGAATCACTTGAACCCTGGAGGTGGAGGTTGTGGTGAGCCGAGATCGCACCACTGCACTCCAGACTGGGCGACAGAGCGAGACTCCGTCTCAAAAAAAAAAAGAAGAAGAAGAAGTATGTGAGGCCAGGCGCGGTGGTTCACGCCTGAAATCCCAGCACTTTGGGAGGAGGGCGGATCATGAGATCAGGAGTTCGAGACCAGCCTGGCCAACATAGTGAAACCCCATTTCTACTAAAAATTCAAAAATTAGCCAGGTGTGGTGGCACATGCCTGTAGATCCAGCTACTCAGGAAGCTGAGGCAAGAGAATCACTTGAACCCTGGAGGTGGAGGTTGTGGTGAGCCGAGATCGCACCACTGCACTCCAGCCTGGGCAAAAGAATGAGACTGTTTCAAAAAAAAAAAAGAGTATATGAACTGGCACTTGCTGTAGAGAAAAAAATCCAAGTGGTGGACACTGCCTGGTTCTACCACCGTGATCTACACATGTTCAAGACTGAAGTTGGAGGACAGTTTCTTCAGTTATTTCAAAGTGATGGAAGTTATTAGTCCAAGAATCTTTGGAACCCAGTGTATCTACTCTATGTTCAACGAGGCCCATACACAGAGCCTCAGAATAGAAAACTAGAGAATGTTATTCAGGAGAAGCTGAACTCATGGCAATTCAGTGCAGCTCCAGGCTATAGAGGAATGGTTGTGGGAATGAATCGCTTTTTTTTTTTCTTTTTTGAGACAGAGTCTCACTGTGTTGCTAGGCTGGAGTGCAGTGGCACGATCTCGGCTCACTGCAACCTCTGCCTCCTGGGTTCAAGTGATCTCCTGTCTTAGCCTCCCACGTAGCTGGGATTACAGGTGCACACCACCATGTCCAGCTTTTTTTTTTTGTACGTTTAGTAGAGATGGGGTTCACCACGTTGGCCAGGATGGTCTTGATCTCTTGACCTCGTAATCCGTCCACCTCAGCCTCCCAAAGTGTTGGGATTACAGGAGTGAGCCACGGTGCCTGGCCGGAATGAATGACTCTTACATGATTACAGCCTTGCTCCTCAAAGGTGTTCTCTGGACCAGTAGCATCAGGATCAGCTGAGAGCTTGTTAGAAGTGCAGAACCTCAGGTCACACTTCTGACCTATTGATTTAGAATCTATATTTTAAACAAGACCCAGGGGTGATTTAGCACATTACTGTTTGGGAAGCACTGTATTAATGCTTTCTGTGTAGGTGTCTTAGTTTGTGTAAGCTAAGTAAACTGATAACAAAATACTATCAACTGGGTGGCTTATAAACAACAAACATTTACTTCTTATAGTTGTGGAGACTGGGAAGTCCAAGATCAAGGTGCTGGGAAATTTGGTGTCTGGGGAGGGCCCACTTCCTCATAGGTGTCTTCTGTGACCTTGCATGGTGGAAGTGGTGAGAGGTTTTTTTAGGGCTCCCCCTTTTTTTTTTGAAACACAGTCTCACTGTGTCACCCAGGCTGGAGTGCAGTGATGCCATCTCACCATCTCAGCTCCGTGCAACCTTTGCCTACCAGGTTCAAGTGATTCTTCTGCCTCAGCCTCCTGAGTAGTTGGGATTATGGGTGCCCACTACCATGCCCGACTAATTTTTTTTTTTTTTTTTTTTTTTTTGAGATGGAGTCTTGCTCCGTCACCCAGGCTGGAGTGCAGTGGCGTGATCTCGGCTCACTGCAAGCTCCGCCTCCTGGGTTCACACCATTCTCCTGCCCTGTCCCAGACACTCCTTCATCTCAGAAGTGTGCAGAGTGAGGCATTAGGGAATACAAGGCCATTTCGATTACACATAAGTACACACACAGACACTCCTTCATCTCAGAAGTGTCTCCCAGCCCCAACTCCTGCCTGGCATTCTGAGACCACACAATGTGTGTGGAGGGCTGTGCTTGCTATCTCATGATCTCATTCCAGGTTATCATCTCCCCGATACTGACTTGTCTGCACCACACACTCCCAGCTTGCCATCTCCTTACCTCCACACAGACATCAGACAATCTCATTCCACATGTACCCCACCAGCCCCATGTTGGCTCCCCCAGATCCTCTTTGTATGGGGCTGGGGTTTAACAACAAATAACCATTTCCCTGCCAGAGTACTACCTGCCCAGCTAGAAGCTTTTGACAGGAAAAGGTGAGTCAGAAAGTGAGTGGTCTGTAGTCTTTGATCTTTCTGGAAGGCTGGGAAGAAGAAACAAATCCTAGTTGGGTCCCCAAAGCTGAGGCTGAGAGTTCTGCCTGGACGCTTGTGGGCATGCTTGTTCTGGCTGGCGCTAAAATGCAATGCTGGTGTTTGCTAATTCATTCACCACACTTGCCGGGCCTTGTGAAAAGATTCCTGCCAAGAAAGGAACCAGGAATCATGAGTTGGCTGAGGTGACACAGCATAAAGCTCAACTTAAACAGTTTATTGGTCTTTTATTTCTGTTCTCTTTTTTCCTTGGTTCTGGTTTTCTGGCTTTTTATTACTATTATCAGAGTGGGCATAAATTTCAGTTCAATTTAGTTCAGATACGATTCCAGCCGGGCACAGTGGCTCATACCTGTAATCCAAGTACTTTGGGAGGTTGAGGTGGTGGATGGCCTAAGGCCAGGAGTTTGAGACCAGAATAGGCAATGTGGTGAAATCCCAGCTTTACAAATTTTTTTTTTTCTTTTGGGACGGAGTCCTGCTCTGTCGCCCAGGCTGGAGTGCAGTGGCGCAATCTCTGCTCACTGCAAACCGCCTCCCGGGTTCATGCCATTCTCCTACCTCAGCCTCCTGAGTAGCTGGTACTACAGGCGCCCACCACCACACCTGGCTAATTTTTTTGTATTTTTAGTAGAGACGGGGTTTCACCGTTTTAGCCAGGATGGTCTCGATCTCCTGACCTAGTGATCTGCCTGCCTCAGCCTCCCAAAATGCTGGGATTACAGGCATGAGCCACTGCGCCCAGCTCTGAAATTTTTTTTTTTTTTTAATTAGCCAGATGTGGTGGTACATGCCTGTGGTCCCAGCTAATTGGGAGGCTGGGGTGGGAGAATCACCTGGGCCTGAGGAAGTCGACGCTGCAGTGAGCTATAATCACGCCACTGCACTCCAGCATGGGTGACAGAGAGACCCTATTTCAAAAAAAAAAAAAAAGAAAAGAAAAGATTCCAATTCCAAGGTGCTTTGCTTTGTTGCAATCACTCCCTGACAAATGCTTTCAGTTTCCTTGCTTTTTTCTTCTTCCATCAGTCACGCCTGGCATAACCCTAACCCCGAATGAAAGCAATCACTGATTTTTCCACGCCTTCCCATGAGCCCCTGAACATTGTTGGCGAAAATCACTTAACTAGACTGACTGGTTCTTCTCTAATGAACACAAACAACACAAAGGCACACATGACACTGCCCAGCAACCCCAGAGACTCTCCAGGAAATTTGCTTACTCGCAAAATTTGATGACAATTTTATCCTTTCACACAGTTCACAAGCCTCACCCGTCAACTATTCTTACCTGATGCTTCACAGATAGATTAAAATAGATTAGACCAGAGACTTTGTCTTTTTATGGCAAGACTACAAAATTTTCTGCATATGCATCCATCTTCACTTCTTTTGCTTTCTTTCTCTCTTTCTTTTTCTTGAGACAGGGTCTCACTGGGTTGCCCAGGCTGGAGTACACTGGCACAATCTTGGCTCGATGCAACCTCCGCCTCCCAGGTTCAAGCCATTCTCCTGCCTCACCCTCCCGATTAGCTGGGACTACAGACATGTGCCACCACACCGGGCCCATCTTCACTTTTCTTTCTGTGACAATGGAGGAAGGTTCTCTCCTCCTACCAAAGGTTAATGTACTTTGGTTGCATTTCTCCTAACCTTCCTAGGTTACTTGAATTACTTCTTTTCTCCTGCATAACTAACCTCTTCTGAATTAACTAGAATACTTTACACTGCAAGCAAAAAGGCAAAGGCCATCAGCAAACCAAACACTCCCAAATTTATATCTCCTGTCCAGGATGTCTTCCAACCTCCATCTATTAATAGGCTAAAGAGTCTCCTGTTCAGCCTGGGCAACATGGCAAAACCTCGTCTCTACAAAAAATACAAAAATTAGGCGGGTGTGGTGGGGTGTGCCTGTAGTCCCAGCTACTCGGGAAGCTGAGGTGAGAGGATCGCTTGAGCCCGGGTGGTCGAGGCTGCAGTGAGCTGAGATCATGCCACTGCACTCCAGTCTGGGTGACAGAGCAGAGGGAGACTCTGTCTCAAGAATTAAAAAAAAGAAAAAAAAGTCACCTGGACATTTTCCCCATGGCATCTTAAACTGTACATGTTCTAAACCGAACTGATTTCTACCTGGAACAGATGCTTCTAGCTGCATTCTCTCTTGGTTCTTTGCTAGCAAGTATCCCAACGTTGTTTAGAATAGGAACACGTCTAGCTAAAAAATTGTTAGCCAAGCTCCTTTATTGTTAGAAGTGATCGCATGGCAATTCTGCCCAGAGGTATGAGCAGAAGTTACTGGATAGGGCCTCCAGGAAAGCTTTTTAAAAGCGGGCAGAATCAACCTTCTCTTTTTTATCTGCATGGAACATGCATGGAGGTAGAGCAGCCACCTCATCATGAGGTCCACAAGCTGAGGGTGAAAAAGCAGAAGGTTAGAAGGACCCTGAGAAGCAACATCATGGGATCCCAACGTTAGTTCTGGAATGTTACAGCAAAAAAATGACACCAGTACTCGTTTTTTTTGTTTTGTTTTGTTTTTGAGATGGAGTCTTGCTCTGTCACCCAGGCTGGAGTGACAATTTCGGCTCACTGCAACCTCCGCCTCCCAGGTTCAAGTGATTCTCCTACCTCAGCCTTCTGAGTAGCTGAGTCTACAGACATGTGCCACCACACCCGGCTAATTTTTTGTATTTTTAGTAGAGACAGGGTTTCACCGTGTTAGCCAGGATGGTCTTGGTCTCCTGACCTCATGATCCGCCCGCCTTGGCCTCCCAAAGTACTGGGATTACAGGCATAAGCCACCTCGCCCGGCAGCCCTTGTTTAAGCTACTATGTATAGCAGACATTTTGTTACAAGCAACTGACCCTTAGCTATACACCACTCAAACCTACTTCTCCCTAGCCTTCCCCATTAGTAATTGGGACCTCCAGCACCAAATCCAGAGACCTGCAAGTTATCTGGGATTCTTCTCTCTTAACACCCACCTACAATCCAATCTATAGGCAAGTACTGCAGCATCTGCTTCAAAATATTCCTGTTCATGCACTTGTCTTTATCAGCTTTGCCACTATCTGGTTCAAGCCACCATCATCTCCTAAAATAACCTGAATCTGGTCCCTTTGCCTACCCCTTGCCTCTTTTCAGTCTTTTCACCATCTAGCAGCTAGAAGGAGCTTTTAAAATGCAAACTGGGCATCATTACCAGCAGATACTAAAACTTCCTGGAAGGAAATGAACTGCTTTGCTTAAGAGAGAGAGCGAGAGAAAAAAAAGAATTTGGAAATCCCCATTTTAGAAGGAAAAATTAAGAGTAGAGAGAATGGCTCTGGGTTACATCATGGATTCCTTAATCAATGGCTAAGAAATAAAAAAAAAACCTCTGAATATTGGAATGAATTAATTTTCTTGTGGAAATTGGTGAAGGAGATAAATATCCTAATGATCTTGGAACAAAATAGAGCTCACATTTTAAAAAAGCTAGCAGGACGCAGGAGGAGGCAAGCCCAGTGAGCCCACAGACATTGTGGGAGGACTTTGAACTATCATGGAACATAGAATGTGGATTTGTTCCGATTTAATCAGACCTCTGAAGGGGAGAGGAGCCACCCACAGATGGCTTTGGGTTATGTTTGCATTTTACTTGCCAGGTTGGGGGCATTGTTTAGATATCAACTGTTAGTCATGCTGAACTGTGAAACGGGCGTCATTCCTTAACTGAGGTCTTATACCTTGGTTTGTGAATTTTGTGGGAAGGGTAAGGGTGAGTAGGGCCTGCTGATTTGGATGACTTACCTGGATTTATAATCAGATGGATGAGTGGCACTTAGGAGGAACTTTTTATCAACTCTCAGTGGTGTCTTAATTTTTTCATTCAAAATAACCTAAAAACAAGCCTGGGCAATATAACGAGAACTCATCTCTACTAAACTTAAAAAAAAAAAAAAGAGTAGGGCATGGTGGTGCATGCCTGTAGTCACAGGTACTCGGGAGGCTGAAGCAGGATTGCTTGAACCCGGGAGTTGGAAGCTGCAGAAAGCTATGATCATACCACTGCACCTCAGCCCAGGTGACAGAGTGAGACACTGTCTCTAAAATAATAATTTTATATATATATATATATATATATATATTTTTTTTTTTTTTTTTTTTTTTTTGAGACAGGGTCTCACTCTGTCGCCCAGGCTGGTGTACAGTGGCATGATCTCAGCTCACTGCAACCTCTGCCTCCCAGGTTCAAATAATTCTGCAGCCTCAGCCTCCTGAGTAGCTGGGACTGCAGATGTGCATCACCACGCCCAGCTAATTTTTGTATTTTTAGTAGAGACGTCGTCTTGCCATGTTGCACAGGCTGGTCTTGAACTCCTGAGCTCAAAGTGATCCACCTGCCTCTGCCTCCCAAAGGGCTGGGATTACAGGTGTGAGCCAGTGCACCCAGCCTAACAGTAATAATTTTTTTTTTTTTTTTTGAAATGGAGTGTCGCTCTGTCACCCAGGTTGGAGTGCAGTGGTGCAATCTTGGCTTACTGCAAGCTCCGCCTCCTGGGTTCACACTATTCTCCTGCCTCAGCCTCTCGAGTAGCTGGGACTACAGGCGCCCACCACCATGCCTGGCTAATGTTTTGTATTTTTAGTAGAGACGGGGTTTCACCGTGTTAGCCAGGATGGTCTCGATCTCCTGACCTTGTGATCGACCAGCCTCAGTCTCCCAAAGTGCTGGGATTACAGGAGTGAGCCACCATGCCCACCAGTAATTTTTAAATATTTATATGAGAGGCAGAGAAATTTTGTAGGAAAGGAATGCTTTGTATGGAAGAGAGTTAAGATGCACAGACAGTAAGTGGTTCAAGGTCAAGGGGAAAAGCAAGCGCTCAGCTCAGTGTTGGTTACTTGTATCTTAACTTCCGCCCAGACTCTTGGGCTCAGGCCCAAGTTCCAGCTCAGGGAGACACCAACAAAGAAAAAAGTAAGAACTTAAACAAGTGGCTTCATTAAACTCTCTGTGACATACTGAGTAGCTTTGTTACATGAATGGGAGATGGCACCATGACTTCGACCCTATCGGAAACATTGGGATTCATCAATCTAATTACTCATGTGGAGGTACCCAAGGATACCCTTATGTTTGGAGAGCCACTGGAAGGGTTCACAGGATCCAAAATATAGTTGTATCCATGGCTAAAGTTTATTACGGCAATGTAATGAGGAAGGAGAAAGACTCAGGTAGAGCCTGGGGAAATCCATGGGCAGGCATCCTACTGCCCACTCCCTCCATGAGGAATCACACAGTGCACTCTTCCTTCGGCAAGGAAAATATATTTCCCCAGCAATAAGCATTCAATGTTCCTGCTCATTAGAGGGAAACCCATTAGAGTCTCAACACCCAAAGTTTTACTAGGGTCTAGTCACATAAGGCACCCTCTGCCTAGCATGTACCAAAATTCCAGACCCCCTGAAGGAACGTAGGTGTTCAGCATAAACCACACTATTTATACAGTTTCTAGGCAGAATGAGTCACCCTTGTCAGTTAGGGACTGGTGGGGACACTCTTCAAATCCAAGTTCCCGGACACCAGCCCAAGGCCAACGTCACAATCAGGCTTGCTATGTTAACTCTTCTGTACACCAGTACAACCCCTAGCAATAGTGAAGTCATTAAGAGGAATTTCATCCTGGAAATTTTCCACTAGAATTGCTAACGTTGTATGGTGTATGTTCAGAAGTTAGGAATAAATATGTTAAAGCTTGGCAGCTCATCTAACTGGTCTGTATTTAAGAAATATATTCAAGGAAGGGCAAAAGAAAAATAATATAGCCAATTGCAAATGAGGAAGTCATTGGTTCTTTGACTATTTGTCCCTGAAGCACGGCTGCAGATTAACACTTTCTGGTGGGTCGCTGTCGTCTCAGGGGGACAGCTGATGCACATAGACACGCAGGGAGGTGGGCACTGAGGGTGGGCTGTAAACCTGGCGCAACCTAGCTATGACATCCACTGTGACATCTAACCTGCTAGTAGAATGGTGCCAAGGAATGAAAGTAATGCAAGCTGACAGAGGTTTGGGTCCAGGAATTTCCTCTTACAGTAGAGGAACGTGGTAGAGACAGACATAGTCACAGAACCAGAGCTGTGGGCCAAGAGAAGGTTCGAAGATGAGTATTTCTGGCAGAAAGCTAACAGTAACTATTTTGAATTCACCAGGCAGTTCCCCAAGGGAAATTGCTTTCAGAAAACACTGGAGCAAGAGAATAGTGGAAGATAGTTTATACTCCTGCATCCTCCAACCTAGAATTCTAAAAGAAAAAAAAAAAACAAAAAAAAAACGAGTCCCAGAAAAAGAAAGAAGCTGAGGACCTAGGACAAATTGAACAGAGCAATGCAGCCTGGGCTGCAAATAGCCGGATACTAAAACTAGGATTTTTGCAGAGCTATCTTGGGGGTGGAAGAACCTGAACTACAGGTTAAATATGCCAGGTGATGTTCCCGAATAGAAAGTCAAGAATGAGAATCAGATCATGCAGTGTTTGGGGTGGGGCTGTATGAAATGAGCGCCGGAAGCTATAACATTTGTGCGCTTAAATAATGCCAATTTTGAAGTAAGATTTTGTCAGGGTAGAATCTGCTGTGGAAGCATGAGCTGAGCTTCCCACCTTCCCCATCCAACAATGAATTAATCCAGGGAGACACTACCTTTTCTCCATCAATCTGTATCCTTGATCCTGAATATGTGGACAATGGTAAAATTGCACAATGTGAGTTACAATTCTCTTGTGCTCCTTGAATGATGTTTTTCAACTTTTTTTTTTTTTTTTTTTGGAGAGTTTCAGACAGAAAGAGGCATTTGTAGGTTTGGATTGAATCAGATGGTTTTTCCATTTAGAAAACAAAAGGAGAGAAAAAAATAGAAACAATACCTTTGTGCCAAGAGAAAAGCAAATGGGAAAGTTAGATATAGAATTGTTATCAATATGTCTTCTTATTCAGTACAAAATACCTTGAAAACTTAGTTAATCTTGTACATTCAACAGAGTATATTCTGGAATGTTCTATTCACATGTTTCAGGAAGACTAACTTAATCTTTCTCTTTGTATTCTGTAGAATATCAAGACTTCAGCATTGTGTTCAAAATGATTAAGTCAGCTGGACACAGTGGCTCATACCTGTAATCCCAGCACTTTGAGAGGCTGAGGTAGGCGGATCACGAGGTCAAGAGATCGAGACTATCGTGTCCAACACGGTGAAACCTGGTCTCTACTAAAAACACAAAAATTAGCTGGGCATGGTGGCACGCACCTGTAATCGCAGCTACTTGGGAGGCTGAGGCAGCAGAATCACTTGAACCCCAGAGGTGGAGGTTGCAGTGAGCTAAGATCGTGCCACTACACTCCAGTCTGGCGACAGAGGGAGACTCTGTCTCAAAAATAAAAAAAGGAAAAAGAAAAAAAGATTAAGCCATCAACACAATTTTATTTTATTTGCATAGCCTTCAAATAGGAAAGTCTAGGTTCATATTTAGAGACCTTTTCCTGTCTGGCAAGAGACTTTACAGTTTATATAATGGTGAACTAAATTATACAAAACCTGAGAAGCCATGGTCAGAGATTATTGCACACACACACACACACACACACACACACACACACACAGACAGTTGTTTTTTTGATTTTTGTTCTTTTGAGATAGCGTCTTGCTCTGTTGCCCTGGCTGGTGTGCAGTGGCGTGATTTTGGCTCACTGCAACCTCAGCCTCCTGGGCTCAAGTGATCCTCCCACCTCAGCCTCTGAGTAGCTGAGGTTACAGGTATGTGCCACCAGACCCAGCTAATTTTTTTGTATTTTTTTGTAGAGATGGATTTTCGTCAGGTTGCTCAGGCTGGTCTTGAATTTCTGGGCTCAAGTGATCCACTCATATCGGCCTCCCAAAATGCTGAGATTACAAGTATGAACCACTACACCCCGCCAAGATGATCACATTATTAGTGACCAAATTCAATTTCCTATGAAACAATTGATAATTTTTGGTGAGAAAAATCACAGTTTAACAAGTATAGTTTCCCATATTAATGGTACAGTATATAGTCCTGAGGTTACAACTTCTGTTGTTACAATATAGAACATCACTAATTTTACTTAGCGAACATTCACAAAGCACTTTAGTTGTTTATAGGAGGCAGAGCATGTATAAATTTAAACTAGACAAGTTTTATCTCCCTTGGCTGAAAATTCTATCTCTGTCACTGATGTTTCTGAGCAACATTCACCTTAATAAACCACCACATTTATAAGTCACTGTGTAATCTATGCTGTCACTCCAGTGCAACCAAGACAGATGATGCTCACATCAGTACTCTCACCATTGAGTGCTGGCCATGTTTGCAGTAGCATCAGTACTTGTAGCAGTAGTAGCAACAGTGATCCTAATGGGGTATGGGTGGCATTGCTACGTTTCTTGGTAAATGCAGCCACAGAAAACAAACCAGAGTATAGAGGAGCAGACGCTGGGTACCCAAGACAACCTAGTGATAGAACACAAAGCTTTACTGGCAACTGGGGGCCTCGTGGAGCAGATGGGGACAGTTAGAAGAATGCTTTTTTTTTTTCTTTATTTTGAAATGGAGTCTCGCTCAGTCATCTAGGCTGGAGTGCAGTGGCACCATATTGGCTCACTGCAACCTCCACCTCCCAGGTTCAAACAATTCTCCAGCCTCAGCCTCCCAAGTAGCTGGGATTACAGGCGTGAGCCACCATGCCTGGCTAATTTTTGTATTTTTAGTACAGACAGGGTTTCACCATGTTGGCCAGGCTGGTCTCGAACTTCTGACCTCAGGTGATCCACCCGCCTCGGCCTCCCAAAGTGCTGGGATTACAGGTGTGAACCACCGCTCCCAGCCGTAGAAGAATACTTTTATTGTTTTTATGTTGACCTCATTTGCAACTCTAGATTGGTAATGCCTGGTAACACATATATAGTGCCAGAATGAACATCTTTGTGCATACATCCTTTTCCATATTTTGAACTCTTTCCTTAAGACAGAAAAGTATTGTGTGTCAAAGGGTATAAATACTTTCTGGGAGTTGAAACAATACCTGGGCTCTTGTAGTATAGGTATCACAATCACCAAATTGCTTTACAAAAAGCTGCCTCAATTAGGAATTTATGCAGCCCTGAGAAAAGTGTGAGCTGTCTTCTTTGACTGGTCTTGCTAAAATTCGCTATTGCAAGTTTTAGAATCATTGCTAATTTTGTCAGGCAAATGATAATTTGTGGTTAATGTTTGCATTCCTGTGATTACTCATCAAATTAAATCTTTCCATTTATCCTGACTGGTTTGATTTCCTTTTCTGAGACTGTCGATTCAAGACCATTACTATTTAAAATGTCTTTTTTTTTTTTTTTTTTTAAAGAGTCTTACTCTGTCACCCAGGTTGGAGTGCAGTGGCTTGATCTCGGCTTACTGCAACCTCTGCCTCCCGGGTTCAAGTGATTCTCCTGCCTCAGCCTCCCGGCTACCTGGGATTACAAGTGCCCACCACCACACCCAGCTAAATTTTGTATTTTTAGCAGAGATGGGGTTTCACCATGTTGGCCAGGCGGGTCTGGAACTCCTGACCTCAAGTGATCTGCCCTCCTTGGCCTCCCAAAGTGCTGGGATTATAGGTGTGAGTAACCGCGCCCCACCCTAAAATCATTTTAATTATGCCTTTTAACTTTTAAAATAATGTAAATACTTATGTAAGATATACTAATTCTTCGTCAGATTTACTATATCTACTCCCAAATTTGTCATTTGTTCTTAAATACTGAGTTTTAATGCATACCCTTACATTTCATGTAATCAACTTCATGAAAAATTTCCATCATTTCTTTTTTTTTTTTTTTTTTTTTGAGCCATTGTCTTGCTCTGTCACCCAGGCTGGAGTGCAGATCTCGGCTCACTGCAACCTCCGCCTCCCGGGTTCAAGCGATTCTCTTGCCTCAGCCTCCGGAGTAGCTGGGACTACAGGTGCTCGCTGCCACACCTGGCTAATTTTTTGTATTTTTAATAGAGATGGGGTTTCACCATATTGCCCAGGCTGGTGTCAAACTCCTGAGCTCAGGCAATCCGCCTGCCTTGGCCTCCCAAAGTACTGAGATTACAGGTGTGAGGCACCGCACCCGGCTCATTTCTTAATTTAAAAAGCCTTCTCTGCATCAACAATTTTGTTGAGTATTCACATCTCACATCTTTGTTCTTCCAGTCTGTGCTTCGTTTTGTTTTCGTGGAACACAGTGGTGCGAAGCTGGAGCTCTGAGCCAGGCAGACCTGCCTGGGGGTTATGCTAATTAGCAGATGGATATCTCCTTGAGCTTCCTATATAAAACCTTATCATAGAGAATATTTCTGAAATGCCTGTTTATGCAACTTCACAGATTATTTAGACAAAAAGTGAATAGGTGTACACTGGAGCTCTTCATCTGCAAATGTTTTTCCTCCCTGACAGAACCAACTGCCAGGTTTTAAAAAGTATGTTTAGCTTGCTCAAAAGTCCCCTTTGAGGATCACATGAGCCCAGGGGTTTGAGACCAGCCCGGGCAAGATAATGAGACCCTACCTCTACAAAAACATACAAAAATTAGCCAGAGATGATGACATGAGCCTCCAGCTACTCAGGAGGCTGAGATGGGAGGGCTGCTTGAGCCTGGGAGGTTGAGGCTGCAGTGAGCCATGATCCTGCCTCTGCACTTTAGCCTGGGCAATAGAGGGAGAACTTGTCTCCAAAAAAAAAAAAAAAAAACAAAAAATCCCCTTCACCTCCATCCTGATAGGAAGTATGCCAGGGGAATGGGTATTGGAGCTTTTTTTCAGTTTTCCCCATTTGTCTATGCAGCCAATCATACAGATTTATTTTCCCTTCTTGGGTTCTTGGTTTTAAAAAGGTGCTTCATTTATGAATTCTGAGGAAAGCTAGGGAAAATTGAAACCATTATAAACGGGAATTTAGCTTTTAGACATCTCCAACAGGCTGTGCAGGAGTGGGTAGCATCCTCTAGTGGACAATTTTGGAACTGGTATGGTCTCTGATGGGTGCATTGGAACCAGTTGGGGAGATACAGATCCAGGGTGAATCCTCTCCAAAATCTCTGCTCAGCATTTTTCTGTGGCTCTCTGATGGTCAGCAAGTAAACGGCTGCTTTGTATCCCTGATGACCTAGCAGGTCCAGTATTAAACCCGCTATGAGTGGTTTGTGTGAGCTGTGTGAGTTTTCTGCTTGCCCCAAATAAGAATGCCAGAGGAACGGGAGAATTGTAAAATGAGTTTCTCCACAAAAGTGACTGAGTGGGCTGAACAGTAAAGGACAGTGAATGTGGAAAACAAAAAAAGGGAGTGAATACAGGCAGAATTCTCTGACTCCTCACCATTTTTCAAGTGGACAGATTTTAGGAGAGGTAAGGAAGAAACATATATTAATTATTATAATATATAATATAACATAAAATAATTAATTTATTAATTAATTATTTTTATTTTTTAATTCTTTGTAGAGGCAGGGTTTTGCCATGTTGCCCAGGCTGGTCTCAAACTCCTGGGCAGGCTCAAGCAATCCACCTGCCTTGGCCTCCCAAAGTGCTGGGATTACAATCATGTGCCACCACACCTGGCTCAGATATTAACTCTCAACAACAACAAAAATGTAGACATACACCAAGAAGGCAGAAGAGAAACTCTAATCATACAAGCCTGACAAAGTTAAAGATGGGGTTGGCAATGAAATTGGTGGCAGTCCAATGCCATGAACCATGACTCACACTAGTGGGTTGCTACACTGGCAGTCCACCTGCAGTGAGAAGGACAGATTTGTAAATGTCAACAAAAGGAAGTTCAAGGGCAATGCTGGTTTTGGATTAGCTTTTTAAACTGTAATATTATTTTTTAAATGTATATGCATTAAATACATGTGCATTGAAGCATTTCTTTCTCCACTTTGAAAGGAAAGTGTATTAGTCTGTTCTCATGCTGCTATAAGGACATACCCAAGACTGGGTAATTTATAAAGGAAAGAGGTTTAATTGACTCACAGTTCCACGTGGCTGGGGAGGCCTCAGGAAACTTGCAATCATGGCTGAAGGGGAAGCAAACACGTCCTTCTTCACATGGCGACAGGAGAAAGAAGTGCCGAGCAAAGGGGAAAAAGCCCCTTGTAAAACCATCAGATCTTGTGAGAATTCACTCACTATCATGAGAACAGCATGGGGCTAACAGCCCCCATGATTCAATTACCTCCCACCAGGTCCCTCCCACTGGGTCCCTCCCATGGCATGTGGGGATTATGGGAACTACAATTCAAGATGAGATTTGGCTGGGAACACAGTCAAACCATATCAGAAGGATTTTAATTTTGAGACTTCCTGTGATGTGCGTGAATTCCCTACAATTTGCAAATGTGTCTATTCATCAAGGCTTCTATTTTGGAATAAGTATGGGTAATCCGTCCTTGACAAGTTGTCATCAAAGGAAACAATGAAAGTTAAGTTTATGGAACTCACAAGTCCATGTTGATAGAAGAAAATGTTAATTGTCTTTCATATAAATTTCCAAAGCTGTTTATCAAAACTTAGAAATGCTGTACAGACCAATCCCAATTACAAGAATCTTAGATATAGTTGTGATCAAGTTGCTAATCATAACCTGTTGTTAACCCACAAGTCCACTGATTCATTGAAGTAATTTAGCTAAAAGTTATCTGTGAAGACATTACTGTTTGCTGTGCTTCTTAGTTCTCCTTTTACATACCTTATGAAAAAATTCAATGGCTGGGTGTAGTGGCTCACACCTGTAATCCCAGCATTTGGGATGCTGAGGTGGGAGGATTGCTTGGAGCTAGGAGTTTGAGACCAGCTGGGGCAACATAGGAAGATCCTGTCTCTACAAAAATAATTTTTTTTTTTGAGACAGGGTCTCACTCTGTTACCCAGGCTGGAGTGCAGTGGTGCAATCATGGCTCACTGAAGCCTCAACCTCCCAGGCTCAAGCGATCCTCCCACCTCAGCCTTCTGAGTAGCTAGGACTACAGGTGCACTCCATTATACCCGGCTAATTTTTGTATTTTTTGTAGAGACAGGGTTTCGCCATGTTTCCTAGGCTGGTCTCAAACTCTCAGGCTCAAGCAATTCACCCAGCTTGGCCTCCCAAAGTGTTGGGATTACAAACGTGAGTCACCACGCCTGGCCCAAAAATTATTTTAAAAAAGAAACTCAAGGTGCAGATAGATAATTAAGGAATGGAATGTAGAGGCTACATCTCGAAATCCATCTGTGATCATCTAATCTTGACCTTTGGGCTAAAGAAATAGAATCAAAAGCTAGATTTCAGGTAATAGGGATTTTTTTTTTTTTGGCTTAAGATGTTATTACTCAAATAATTATATTGGTCAAAACAACCTCCCCAGAAGATTGTTCTGACTGATTGAGCATGTCCACCTAAGCAATTGGACCAGAGATAGTAAAGAACACTCAAACCTCAGCGTTTGCCTGGGTTGTAGTATGAAATGAACTAATGAATGATAAGCCCCCGATTCTTCTATTCAGCCTTGGCAAAGAAAGCCAGAAAGAAGATAGTTTTGCTCTGTGGGAAGATATCATGGGGAGAATATTATAAATGATACAGCCCTGCAGCTGCAGTTAGAGGTACATCCAGACTAAACCCTGACTTCCCTCAGATTGCAAAGGTGGATATTCATGTAGTAAGTAGTCCAGGAAGAACCATAAACAGCAAGCTCTTCATAAGCCACATTCACTTAGACATTCAACAAATGTTTATTAAGCAACTACTATATACTGGATGCTGAATACATAGTAGTGGACAAAATATATTCCATTTTATAGTTGGTTATTGCCAATAGAGAGAAATGCTATTAACTTTTCTGGGTTGAATTTGTGTGTTAATCTTGCTAAACTCTAATTCTAATAGCTTGATTGTTGATTCTGTTAGTTTTTCTAGATGCTCATATTATTTGTAAATATCTGCAGTTTTATCTCTGCCTTTATAATCCTTACACTGTTTTCTTTTCCTCGTAATGCAGACAAGAACCTCCAGTATCATATTAAACAGTAGAAAGGATATTCCAATGGCTTGTCTTTTTCCTGATCTTAAAGTGTAGTTCGCTGTAAGTCCAACTTTGCTGTAGAATTTTTATACGTAAACTTTTCAAGGTAAGAAAAATGTCCAGTATTCCTACTTTGTAATTTTAAATATCATAGTCATTAAACATTATAAAACATTTTTTTCTGTATCACTTGTGGGAACATGTGGTTTTTTTCTTTTAATTTATTATTAATTCATTGATAAATTTTCTGATTGTAAAACATCTTTACATTCCTGCAAAGGTTCTTACTGGATCAAGATGTAGGACTTTTTAAAGACATTGATGTTGGATGCAATTAGCTGTTATTTTCTTGTATTGCCCTTATCTGATTTTGGAATCAATATGACAATAACCAGTAATCAAACGAATGGGTAGATTTTGAAAATCTTCTATTTTCTTTTTTTTGTTTTTTTTTTTTTTTTGAGACGGAGTCTCGCTGTGTCGCCCAGGCTGGAGTGCAGTGGCGCGATCTCGGCTCACTGCAAGTTCCGCCTCCCGGGTTCACACCATTCTCCCGCCTCAGCCTCCGAGTAGCTGGGACTACAGGCGCCCGCCACCACGCCCGGCTAGTTTTTTGTATTTTTAGTAGAGACGGGGTTTCACCATGTTAGCCAGGATGGTCTCGATCTCCTGACCTCGTGATCCACCCGCCTCGGCCTCCCAAAGTGCTGGGATTACAGGCTTGAGCCACCGCGCCCGGCCGAAAATCTTCTATTTTCTATAGCAACTTGTTTTGTCTTGTTTTTTTTCAGGAGAGATAGTCCTGAATGGCTTTTAAGTTTCTTTAATATTAATACAAGCACTAATTTTGATATTTTATATATTTTTAGGAACTTTTACATTTCATCCAAATTTTCCAATTTCCTGTGCATATGATGACTATGTCAATATTTTATTTCAGATTCTGGTTCATAAGGTTTCCTATGGTGAGAGAGATGAAGTGAGACCTGGTTCACCTGGCAGCACTTTTCAAGCATAGTGTTCATTTTTTTAGAGTAGGATAAGTCCATCAAGGATATATCCTTGCATAATTAGTCTGACAGCTGATCTTCGCCTGGACAAGGCCTTTTGTGGTTCTTCCTGGTTCCCCTGTAGTCTGCCTTATCTTCCTTCAGGTAGGGCATGCTCCTTTATGGTGCTGGTCATGGTTAGCTACTAAAAGGGAGAAGAGAACCTCTTAGTACAGAGCAAAAGATGCAGTAATTGCATGCTTAGGAGATACAGGATTTCCATTTGGAGTGATGAAAATTTCTGGAACTAGATAGTGGTGGTAGTTATACAACATTGTGAATGTACTTAATGCTACTGAATTGTATGCTTTAAAATAGTTAAAATGGTAAATGTGATGTTATATTAATTCACAATAAATAATTTTTTAAAAAATAAATAATGAGGCCGGGCATGGTGGCTCATGCCTGTAATCCCAGTACTTTGGGAGGCTGAGACGGGTGGATCACCTGAGGTCAGGAGTTTGAGACCAGCCTGGCCGACACGGTGAAAGTCCGTCTCTACTAAAAATACAAAAATTAGCCAGGCGTGGTAGCAGGCACCCGTAATCCCAGTAACTCGGCAGGCTGAGGCAGGAGAATCGCTTGACTTGGGAGGCGGAGATTGCAGTGAGCCGAGATCGCGCCATTGCACTCCAGCCTGGGTGACAAGAGCAAAGCATCATCTCAAAAACAAATAATAAATAAAGAATGTAGAGAGCAGCTAATTACTCCTAAGGTGGAGGGAAAAGTAAACAGATATGGAACTTAGAAACTCAGAAAAAGCTCTTCCCTGATCTGAGATTTTTTTAAACTGTGATAAAATACACATAACATAGAATATACTGTTTTAACCGTTTTAAAATGTACATTTTAAAGGATATCTGGTACCTGTTAAGCATGCATTTACTACTCCTTTTGCTCTGAGGGGAGAGTGTGGTTGTCCCAGGAGCGTGCTGCCTGCTTTTGTAGGGAAGAAACTGGCCTCTGTTGAGAGCTAACAGCTGCCACCAGCTTGGTGACAAAGTAACTGACTCAAGCTGCATTAGTGTCCTAGGGCTGTTGTAACAAACAAAGTACCACACACTCGAAGGCTTAAAACAGCTAGAAATTTATTTTCTCACAGTTCTGGGGATGGGAAGTCTGAAATCAAGGTATTAGCAGGGTTGGATCCTTCTGGGGCCTCTGAGGGAGGAGGGGTTCCATGCATCTCCCCAGGTTCCTGGTGGTTGCCAGCAATCCTTGGCATTCCCCCATTTGTGGTAGCATAACCCCAGCCTCTACCTTTGTCTTCTGTGGCCATCTTCTCTTGTGCCTCTGTTTTCTCTTCTTACAATGACATGAGGCCGGGTGGTGGCTCACGCCTGTAAACCCAGCACTTTGGGAGGCCGAGGCAGGCGAATCACCTGAGGTCAGGAGTTCGAGACCAGCCGGGGCAACATGGTAAAATCCCGTCTCCACTAAAAATACAAACATTAGCCAGGGTGGTGGCACATGCCTGTAATCCCAGTTAGTTGGGAGGCTGAGGCAGAAGGATCGCTTGAACCCAGGAGGCGGAGGTTGCACTGAGGAGAGATTGCGTTACTACACTCCGGCCTGGGCAACACAGCAAGACTTGGTCAAAAAAAAAAAAAAATACACGGGTTATTGGATTAGGGTCCACCCTAATTCAGAGTGACTTCACTAATGACATTTACAAAGACCCTATTTCCAAAAAAGGTCACATTCACAGGCACCAGGATTTAGGACTTGAACATATATTTTTTGGGGACATAATTCAACTCACAACCACAGCCAGCCCCAATGTGGCAGCAAAGAAACTGGTGCTGAACAGGGAAACCTGCACGTTGATCCGTTTGCTTTGAGAAGAAAACGTCCTTCTTTTTCCAGGTTTGTAGTGCCCTTCAAGCACCCTCTGCTGGCAACGTTTAACATCCAGCCAGCTGGCAAAGGGGAAATGGACTTTGCATCGTTCCCTGGGGCAAGGAAAGGTGGGTTCAAAGCTCAGAGGCAATAAATTAATAACTGCCACATCAGGGGACCAAAGTTCTCTCTGCTTTGAAGTGAGCCTTCAGCGAGCCTCATTCAATCTTCTTAATTTTATTTTATTGTGGTCACAACACTTAACATGAGATCTACCCTCCAAACACATTTAGTTTTTTCTTTCCTATGGCTGACATAGAACTTGTTGTTGTTGTTGTTGTTGTTGTTGTTGTTGTTGTTGGAGACAGAGTCTTGCTCTGTCGCCCAGGCTGGAGTACTCTGTTGCAAACTCGGCTCACTGCAACCTCCACCTCTCGGGTTCAAGCGATTATCCCATCTCAGCCTCCCAGGTAGCTGGTATTACAGGCGCCCACCACCACACCCAGCTGAATTTTGTATTTTTAGTGGACACAGGGTTTCATCATGTTGGCCAGGCTGGTCTCGAACTCCTGACCTCAAGTGATCTGCCCGCCTCGGCTTCCCAAAGTGCTGGGAGTTGTTTTGAGACCAGGTCTCATTTTGTCACCCAAGCTGGAGTGCAGTGGCCTAATCATATCTCTGCAGCTTCCAACTCCTGGGATTAAGCAATCCTCCTATCTCGGCCTCCCAAGAATGGGACTACAGGTACGAGCCAGTGCACCCAGTAAATTTTAAAATTTCTTGTAGAGGCCAGGCACGGTGGCTCATGCCTGTAATCCCAGCACTTTGTGAGGCTAAGACAGGCAGATCACCTGAGATCAGGAGTTCGAGACCAGCCTGGCCGAAATGGCAAAACCCCATCTCTACTAAAAATACAAAAATTAGCCTCGTGTGGTGGTGTGCACCTGTAATCCCAGCTACTCCGGAGGCTGAAGCGGGAGAATTGCATGAACCAGGAGGTGGAGGTTGCAGTGAGCTGAGATCGATCGCACCACTGCACTCCAGACTCCAGACTCCAGACTCCAGACTCCAGCCTGGGTGATAGAGTGAGACTCTGTCTCAAAAAAAAAAAAAAAAAAAAAAAATTTCTTGTAGAGACAGTGTTTTGCTATGTTGACTAGGTTGGTCTCAATCTCCTGGCCTCAAGTGACCCTCTCACCTTGGCCTCCCAAAGTGCTGGGATTACAGGCATGAGCCACTCACTGTGCTCAGCCAGCCTTAACAGATTTTTAGGTGTTCAATACAGTATTGTTATCTATAGGCATAATGTTGTAAAACAGATCTCTAGAACTTAAAACTTTATACCTATTGATCAGCAAATCCCCTTTCCCCCTCCCTCCAGTCCTGTAACCACCAATCACCGTTTTATTCTTTGCTTCTATGAGTTTGTCTATTTCAGATACATCTAAATCAGGTGTGGGGCTATGACCTGGGAAGGGAAGAGTCAGGAAATTTCTTCCAAGTAGAGGAGACACTTGGGCTAAGTACTACTGTAGGATATAGGAGGTTGGAGAGAGCATGGGGAGGTGGGGAGGAATAATATTTCAGGCAGAGGGACCACTGTGAGCAAACGCAGAGCATCTGAGATCCTAAATTGCCACAAAATCCTGAAAGCTATGTGTTCTAGTCCATTTGTGCTGCTATAACAAATTACCATTGACTGGTTAATTTATAAATAATAGAAGTTTATTTCTTATAGCTCTGGAGGCTGGGAAGTCCAAGATCAAGGCCCCAGAAGATTTGATGTCTGGTAAGGGTTTGCTCTCTGCTTTGAAGACAGTGCCTGTTGCTGTGTCCTCTGGAGAGGTGAATGTTCTGTCCTCACATGGCAGACAGGACAGAAGAGCAAAAAAAGGGGGCTAGCTAGTTCCCCCATGCCCTTTTATGAGGGCGCTATTCCTTTCATGAAGGCAGCTTGTGCATGACTCAATCACTTCTCCAAAGGCCCCACCTCTTAATCCTATCACATTGAGTATTAGATTCTAACATATGAATGATGAAGGGCACATCCATTCAAACCATAGCACTCAGGGATTTGAACTCTAATCTGAGGGGAAAGTTGGGTAAAAGTTACATGGCCAAATTCGTAATGTGGGAAATTTCCTCTTTCTGAAGGCAGTGTGGGAACTTCTTCAATTTGGGAAGAAGAGCCCTGAACAAGTAGCAATGAGCATCTTTAACAGGAGCTTGCATGGAGGAAATAGACTGGGTAACCTGCATATCTGAAAGGCCTCACGGGAGGCAAGGGTCAATGAGAATCCTCAAAGGTTTCAAATATGGAAACGACATGATCCAATGCGGAGATGGTTGGCATCTACAACACATGTTTCAAACAAATGCACCATCCTACTCCATAAGTCTACTTTCCTTCTGTGTTCCCTGTTTCCAGAGTGGTACCTGGTTGCGCAAACTGGAAACCTGGGCATTATCATGACTCACTCATCTCCTTCACTCTTCCAGAGCCAACAACTAAATACTGTCCATTTTGCCTCATAAATATATTATAACTTTTTCCTATTTATTTTCCTTTCCCAGAGCCACTACCTAGAAATAGGCCTGTAGCATCTCTTACTTGGACATTTTCTTCTTCTTTTTTTTTTTTTTTTTTTTTTTTTTGCGACAGAGTCTTGCTGTGTCACCCAGGCTGGAATGCAGTGGTGTGATCTTGGCTCACTGCAACCTCCGCCTCCTGGGTTCAAGCAGTTCTCTCTGCCTCAGCCTCCTGAGTAGCTGGGATTACAGGTGCTTACCACCATGCCTGGCTAATTTTTGTATTTTTAGTAGAGAGAGGTTTTGCCATGTTGGCCAGGCTGGTCTTGAACTCCTGACCTCAGGTGATCCACCCACTTTGGTCTCCCAAAGTGCTGGGATTACAGGCTACTTGGACTCATTTATTACTGTCTTCTAATGGTCTTCCTGATACATCCCAACTCATTTTCCCAGGCAGAGTAATGGTTCTGAAATGTCAATCCGAAGGTGTCACTTTTTGCTCAGAGACCCCATATTGGCTTTCTATTGCTCTTAAGATAAGGAACAACTTCTTCAACACAGGATAAAATGACCCTTCGCAACTTGGCTTTCTTCAGTTTCATCTCCTGCACTCCTTACCTCTACTCCTAGTCATATAGGAGTTCATTTTTCAAGTTCATAGCTTTTCATTTTTTGAACTGATGCTTGTAATTGACCCTGATCCTAATAATTTCAGGTTAGGAGACGCTCCCATATGTTTCCATTAATTTTATCTCTCTCATTTTTAATATATATATAAGCATATATATAATGCATATATAAGCATATATAAACATATATACCATACAAATGTAAATAAGCATATGAAATACAAAATTATGTTATCTTATTATATATAATTTTTGTATCTCATTACATATATTTTATATATGTATATCTCTCATTACATATATAACTGTATATGTTGCTATATAGTCCCATGCAATATTTGGTGGGCTGAGGTGAGAAATAGACACATATATAATATATGTAATGAGGGAGACATATATATGTAATGATATATATATATATTCAATGAGAAATATAAAATTATAATGTATATGCATTATGTATTATAAGTACATAATGCTATATATCAGTATTCTATTTCACTTTATTAAAAGAGTTGATTATATCTGAAAGTTTATTTATTTGTTATTGACTGTCATCCTCCATCAGAATATATGCTCTCTGAAGCTGAGCTTCTTGTTTACCTTGCTCACCACTGTATCCCCAGTGCCTAAGTAACAGTGCCCAGCTCAGAGTACTCAATAAACATTTACCAAGTGAATGATAGAAATAGATTTTTTGAGACAAAGTTTTTCGTGTTGCTATATAGTCTCATGCAATATTTGGGACATACTTATAGTAAAAAAATTATTATCTGAAATTCGAATTTAGGCTGGGCACTGTGGCTCACGCCTGTAATCCTAGCATTTTGGAAGGATCGCTTGATTTCAGGATTTTGGGACCAGCCTGGGCAACAAAACGATACCATGTCTCTATGAAAAAAAAAATAATAAAAACTAGCCAGGCCTGGTGGTGGGTGCCCGCAGTCCCAGCTACTTGGGAGGCTGAACTGGGAGAATCACTGGAGCCCGGAAAGTTGAGGCTGCAGTGAGCCATGATCGTGCCACTGCACTCCAGCCTAGGCGGCAAAGCGAAACCCTGTGTCAAAAGAAAACAAAGAGAAAAATAACAAATGTAACTAAGCATCCTGTATTTTTTTCTGGCAATCCTACCCCTGGCAGACATTTGACAATATCTAGAGAGTGTTTTTTTTTTTTGTCTTCATAATGAAATATTCAATCACATAATGCAGAGTCTGAGAAGAGATACAAAAATGAAATGTAGAAGTTTGATTTGTTTTTGTTTTTGTTTTTTTAAATCATAATCAGATACAGAGGGCTCCGCAGCGAGGCCACAGGTGGGGCAAACCCCTCCTGGCGTAAACAACCGGCAGCATACTCCCTCAGGACTCGGAGGCCACGGGGAGAGTAGAACTGCACTAAGCAGAGCGAGCTCAGCTTCCCAGGCTCTCGGCTGCCTGTGGGTGGGCTGAGATGAGAAATAGACACAGCCCAGCAGGTTGTCCCGGGAACGCGTAACCCAGGGTGGACGCACAGACCTGCGTACAGAGATTTTTGATTGTCATGACTGGGGATGGTGGCACTACTGGCATTTAGTGTGGAGAGGCCAGAGATGCTGCTAAACATCTTACAATGCAAAGGGCAGCCCCTCCAAGGCAAAGAATTATCTGGTCTAAAATGTCAATAGTGTGGAGACTGAGAAAAACTGAACTAGATGGCCACGAATTTTCAGGGTCCCTATCTAGTACACAGGCAGCGCCTAGAATTGCTAAATTCATCTTCCGTTTGGAACGGCAGCATGGGGTTAGTGAGAGGAAGGCGTCCGGGGCTGGCTGCTGGCTTTAAAGGCGTACGTGCAAATCTTTTTGAAGCTGATAACGGGACGCGAGAGAGCCAGGTAGGTTATCTATTACAGCAGGTCAAGTGATGATGTCGAAAAGGCTGCGTGTGCCGGGCACTGTGGTAGGTAAAGCGCTCCGCACACCCCGCCTAAGCGCGCCTGGGACAGAGGCATCCCGCAGGTCCGACCAAAAACAAATCCTCCAGCTGCTGGGACTGGGAAAGCGTTAAGTGACGCACCGGAAGCAGCCTAGTGGCTGAGGCGTCCTTCTCCCTAGCAACCGGTTGCGAAGGAAGTAGTTGCTGTAGCGCGCCCTGTGCGCCTGCGTGGAGGCGCCGGCTGCTGACGTGGAACTGGGGGCCAGGCCGGCCGAGCCGGGCCCGCGGCGGAGTGCTGCAGAATCTCTGGGGTGGCAGGTCCGCCAGCGAGGCTGGGGATGGGGGCGCCGCTGCTCTCTCCCGGTTGGGCAGCTGGGGCTGCCGGTCGGCGCTCGTATGTGCTGCTGGCGCCCTTCCTGCTGACGCTGCTGCTAGTGCGGCCCTCGGGGGCCCTGGTGGAGGGGCTCTACTGCGGCACGCGGGACTGCTACGAGGTGCTGGGCGTGAGCCGCTCGGCGGGCAAAGCGGAGATCGCGCGGGCCTACCGCCAGCTGGCCCGGCGCTACCACCCCGACCGATATCGGCCGGAGCCCGCCGACGAGGGCCCCGGGCGGACGCCGCAGAGCGCCGAGGAGGCTTTCCTGCTGGTGGCAACCGCCTATGAGACGCTCAAGGTGAGGCCTGCGGGAGCGGAGGGGCTTCGAAGCACGGCCATGGGAAGCGCACGGCGCCTTCCGACCCCGGTCCGCGGAGCGTAGGCCTCTGTGACTCCGAAATTGAGCGCATCCGCTGCCGCGACCTTTAAGATACTCACGTGTCCCACGTGGCCCTGTGAAAGAACCGAGTCGGCCCCCCGGGGCCTCAGGGGGCACAGCTAACCTCCTCTTCCTCCTCCTTTTTGTGACAGTCATTGTTATGCAAAGCTTTGGTCATCTTACGATTTCGTGAAAATATTTTAATAACGTGCATTTCACATTCGAAAAGCAGGGTGATCATTATTAGTGGGATCCGGGGTCGCCCACAACAGGGAAAGTGTGGAATATCGAGTGACAACTGTGATCGCATCAGTTTGATAGGACAGAAATTTGGTTTCTGGAAATAGTGTTAATGGTGACACTTAGCTTGGGTTTAAGGAACTAAGAAAACACCGAGAAGAACAATGAACAACCAGTCAAGAGACCAGATGTGACTCTTTGCTGTGACACCCCTGTATGACCTTGGATAGTGACTTAATATGTTGGAATAGCTGTTTCTTCATATGCAAAATTAAGGCCATGTTACCTCCTCCCAGGGTTATTATGGGGATTAAATGATAAGTGTACGAACCGCCCCCCTTTCCATAGGGCCCATAAATGGGTGCTTAATGACTTGGGTACAAAACTCAGAATTTCTAGTAGGAAATATTTTGTGAATATGTATTTATATTTCATTTGACAGAGGTTTTATTGAGTCTTGTGGGGATGAGAAATTTAGCCCAATGCTGTTTTCTTCTACTACTGCAAAAAATGAAGCCAACCAGGACATCACGAAGTATAAATCGTATTTGATGGTGGTATTACTGCTTGAAAGGCCCCATCATACTAATACATCAGCGATTGTAGTTGTAAAGTATTTCTTTCTAGCCTTTTTTTTTTTCCCGAAGCAAAATTTTCCATGTTGCTAGGTAGCCTGCTTTTAATGACTGTACTTTGAGTGGATATAATTTAACCTTGCATTGTTTCTCCAGATTGTTTTTCCAGAGCTGAAAATAGTCAAGGAGCTAGCAGCTTTATTCATGCCTTCCAGAACAGTTTGGATAATCTGGAGTCATAAAATGACTGGTGGAGGGGCAGGCCCTGAATTAGGTAAACTAGGTACATTGAACTAGGTAAAATTTAATTTACCTAGTTCATTAAATTCTCACTAGCGTTAGTGAAATTTTATGGCAGTTAACTGAGGGATGGCTGGGGAACTGGGAAAGTGCTGAGGCCCCAGAGGGCTTTGTTGCTGATTGTGTAAAGAGTGGTGGAAAAAAGACTCCAGAAAAAATTAGGAAAGAACTCTCCATCCGGGGGACTTCAGCATATGAAGCTCCAACCTCTGTTCTTTGTATTCAGCCAGAAGCCCTGATGGTGCATAAGGGAGCCCTGGACCAGTGTGTGAAATCATAATGGGATTTACTAGGGATAGTAAAATTGATAGAATTAGGGATGTTAGTCATGTTAATTTGTTTCAGGCTCGAGATAGTAATAGGGTTGTGGTGCTTGAATTTAGGTTGAGCGTCAGGAATGCAGTAGTTGTTAGGATGATATAGATAATTAGGTTAAAGATAGTGATATTTGGACTGTATATTAGTTATACCATTATGATTTCACACACTGATTTATAAACCAAGACCATGCAATAGTATTTAGTGTGTTTGACTTTTGGGGACTTAGGGAGTTTATGGACTTTGGAAGTTAAACAAGTGGACACTTACCCTCTGTGTCAACCCATCTTCTGGAAGATGGAGAACTTCCAGAAGAGAGGGCAGCAGAAACACTGCCAGCTGTTGCCTTCTGCTGGGCTTTGTAGGATTGGAGATGAGTAGGTTTGGCATGAGAATGGTGAGCATGTTGGTAAGAACTTTGAAAACAAGTGCCATGATTAGACGGTAGAAATAGTGACTGTAGCGATTCCTGCTGGGAGGGCCACCAGGAGAGACTGAACAGACCCCTCCACCCCCGGGACTGATCTGATGAATCTGTATGGTTTCCTCTAAAGGTTTCTACCCCTAAAGTTTACCACTGATTGTCAGCTAATGAAAAGCTAGATAAAATAAGTGATCCATTCAAGATCATGAATGTTTAGGCAGTTAAAAACCAGTGTGTCTGGAGTAGGTAACACTTGTACTCTTGACTCTGACGGGTTTGTGGTAGCTACAGATATCTTGAAACAGGGGAGTAGAAGTGGAGTTGTACTGATGGAGGAGGGAATGAGGTGAGTGTTCTATAGCTCCCCCAGAACCCCCCGTGTCTTACTGTGGAAATTATCTGTGAGACAAAAGGGATGTCTGGAGATATTTTGGATCCTTGAAAATCAGACCTAGCAGAACTCTTTGAAAACTTGCATTTTAAATTTATAGAGATGAACGTGTATTCATCTTCCAAGTGGAGCATCTCCAAGAACTATTTACCTCATTGAAGATGCTCTCTCTTGGAATAAGGATAAGGACTTTGGCTTGCTGTGTGTGGGAGCAATTATTACAGGGTGGTCTGCTTTAATTTCTGTCATAATGGAGAATTGTGAGAAAGTTGCCAAATAATATCTTTTCTGGGTAATGCTAGGTTTTAATGAACTGAGGTCATCCAGTTAGGAGGGCTTCAGCCTTCTATATTATCCCATTGAGGCAATGGAGATGTAATGGCTGTTTTGTTTGGATTGTATCCTCTGGCTCTGAACAGGGTTTGTGAGGGGTAAGAGGTCCAGGTAGTGTTTGCTAAGAGAAGGTCAGATAGAATAGTGGGAGAAGTTGAGTTCCAGTGACTCTGGAATAAAAATGGGATGCAGAAGCCTGTCTCTGAATATTGATAATAAATACATCACCAAAATGGAAACTATAATTATGTAAAACATCAGTGGATTTATGATTCTGAGGTTGTTTTGGTCAAATAAATGCCCTTTTGAGAGGGTTTTGTTTTTTTTTTTTTTTAGATGGTGGTTAAAAATAAGTACACTAACATGACTTAAATACAGTTGGTAAGACAAGAAGATATGACATTTGGTTATTACTATTTTAGCAAAAAGATTTTACCTGTGCATGGAGAAGTGGAGGAAAACCAAGAAAAGAAGTGTGGCTAGTAATGGAAGGCAAAGGCACTGGCCACATGCTTTCACCAAGTCATGCTTAGTTCACATCCCCAAATAAATTACAGTTCCAGATCTCAGCAAAACTTCAAGCCATTATGATTTCACACACTGCTTTAGAAACTAAGACCATGCAATAGTATTTAGTGTGTTTGACTTTTGGGAATTGAGGGTGTTTATGGACTTTGGAAGTTAAACAAGTGGACACTTACCCTCTGTGTCAACATTGGATCTCATGAGGTAGAATAATCTGGTCCCACTTACATGTTTTTAAAGTGGCTATAGCACTTATCACACTGCATTGTAAGTACTGAGTAGGTCTCTCTTTCCCACTAAACCATGCTCCTTGTTTTTTGTGTGTATATCCGTAGCACCTAGCACAGTGTCTGGCACATCAGAGCATTAATGTTATAAAAACTCTTATCTGGAGACATTCAGATAGAATGGAAATGGAAAGTGGATTTCTGGCATTTTGACATTGGTACGTGCAACGCCCTTTGCCATTTCACTCAAATTAATTGCAATTTTAAAGAGTGGTATAGATAAGTAAATTAGATGGTTATGAGTGAAAAATTCCTGCATGAGAGAAAAATTGCACTTCTACTTTTAATGTTCTGAGGGTTTTTAAGTGAGAACAATAATTTTTGAATGTAGATAAAAATTGGATAATACATGAAATATGAGAAATGGCATAGAAATAAGCAGATAAGAGAACAACTTGAAAGGATGCACTTAGAAAAACTATGATTGGTAAAAAATGCAGAAGTGTAGAATTTATGGCATTTTGCAGGATCACAAGAAAAGAGCCTAGAAAAGGTCTTGGGAATATTTCTGGCATGAAGGTGAAGGCTATTTGATAAGTTGAAAGGATGTGTAGAGAGGGCATTCTACTCTGGACTTGTCTTGCAAAGGAAACATTGCAAGAACACTTCAGTTTCCTTTTATCAGTCTGATGTGGCAGGGCTTTAGCACTTGGGAATAATTTAGCAAAAAACGATTCTGAACTCCCTGCCTTGTTATGTTTCTGTTTATTGTTCATTCCTTATATTCTGTTACTCAACCCTTTCTTTAACTGGGACTGACATAGGCGCTCAGAGGAGACCATAACAAAGGAAAGGCGCAGTTTCTGGCTTAAAGTTTTTAGTAACAAGGAGGACAGATACTTATTGTTCAGTTGTTATTTAAGTTATATAATACAAGTCTGTGCAGATTATATTGCGGTGCTGAGAGGAAGTGATTATGTCTTCTTGGATTAGAGAAGGTGGTACTCTTTTGAGTTGATCAGGAACAAAGTCACCAAGGTTGATGGTGAAAGGACATTTCTGGTAGAGAGGAAACTTGATCAACAGAAACATAGTCATGAGTGTGCAAGGCTTGTTCCAGGAATGAGATGTAGTTTCATGAGGTATTATAGTAATGAGCATTTCCTCCACCAAGGATCATTTTTATCATATTTTTCCCAGGGACTCTGTTTTGGGGAAAAAATGAACTGCATGTATTACTATTCTTTTTCGACACTATCCAGATTGTATTTAATCAGTCATTCATGGTAATTGAATAATCATAAAAATATTTAAAAATTATATAAATTGCTTTCTTTTTTGAGACAGGGTCTCACTATATTGCCCAGGCTGGTCTTGAAATCCTATGCTCAAGCAGTCTTCCTGCCTCAGTCTCCCAAATTGCTGGGATTACTGGCACATGCACTGAACCCTAAAATTAGATAAATTTCTATTATAGGTGTGATGCTGATAAACAACCAAATTAAGTTAATTTATAGTCCATAGATGGCGTATAGTTTTCATTTCATATGCCAACCCTGATTGGTCATGATTACCTGGAACAAAACTCTTACCTTTTAAGAGTTTTGAGACCTTTTCTGGGTTTAGTGGGAAAGAGTAACACGTTTGATAGTAATGTTTCCCATGGCCCCAGAAAAAGGATGTGGCAGCATATGTACCACATTTACTATTTCTGCTGTGAACCCATAAATGTTAGTTTTTCCTGGTTTCTTAATTTCAGCGATTACTCCCTACTTATGGCCAAGGGTGATTATATCCCAGGCATGTTTGATTCTGGTGCCATGACTGGCTGACATATGATGTAATCAACAACCAATCAGAGTTCTTAATCAACCTGAAAACTACTGACAATATAATACTAGCTAGAAACTGAGTACTAGACATTTTAATTTAGCTTGTACAGATTTATCGTAGGTAAATAGAACATTTTGAGATACTCACAAGAGCGCAAAGACACTTACTGTTTTTCATAGACTTTAGGGGATCTGCTATTTCTAGGTTGGGAGCCTGCGAGGTCCCATGGGAGGGAGAATGTTGCAGGATACTGGAACATAGTCTGGGATCAGATGATGAATGACCCCTTACGTTGTGTTCAGGAATTGGAACTTTATGTATTGAATAGTTACCAGAAGTTTTAAAGTGGAGAAATGACACAATCTTATGTTTGTTTTAGGAAGAAAACTCTGGGAGCAGTTTTGAGAATGGTTTGGGGAGGGCAAAAAGGTATTCTTGACTGAACTCATTTTACTTAAACTGTCTTCTTCTGGTATCCCTCTTCTGTCATTCTTCTGGAATCTTCTTCCGTCATTCCTCTTTGGCAAATTGAAAATCTCCTACTTGGTTCATTTCCCACTCCTTTCGCTTCATTTTGCTTCTTTTAAAGCTACACTCACATTTTTCCTTCCTTTGCTTGCTATTTACTGTCTTTACTTTCTCATCTCCCTTTCATTCATGCTATCATAGACTGGCGTGTGCCCCAGCATGTGTTGAAACTGTTCTTGTTAAGGTGAACAATGACTCTCTACTCACCAGATCTGATTAGATTGACTGCTCTTCATTTCTTCCTCCTCCTGGAATTTTGTGTCATGTGATATTGTTGACGACTTAGTACTTTTTAAGGTGTTCTTCCCTGACTTCCTTGATGTAGTCTTTGTCTGTTTCTCTGTCCTCGCCATTTCTTTTCAGTCTTTATAGTCTTTTCTACTACCTACCCCATAAGCATTGCGATTCTGTTGAGTTCTTCGTGTACTTTTTCTTTTTTATTTTCTAAGCTCTTCCTGATGAAACTCAACTGTATCCTTGACCTAAGCCACTGCTTTTAAGCTGGCAATTCTAAAACCTGCATGTTCTCCAGGCTCATATTCTCAACTGCCTCTCCTGTAGCACAGGTACCCACAGTTAAACATGTCTGAAGTCAATCTTGTTATCTTTGTGAAAGCATAAACTTTAAAAGAAGATATAATTATGACTCTCACAAATACAGAGTGAACATGTGTCAGAGATTTTATTTAACATATTAATCAGTGAGGGAACCAGTAAGATACTAAAACTAGTTGAAAGAGAAAAAGTGCCAACATTTGTAATCAGATAGGGAATGCTGAAATGCCTGTAAAACTAGAGAATACCTACCAAGCAATAATGTGTTGCATTCCACTGGACAGAATTTGTCTTTCTGTGAATAGGAGTCATTTACATTATTTCCAGTTTTCTACAAGTTACTTCTGTCGGTAGAGTTAAATAGGTTAGTCAAAGACAAAAGGTGCACTCCTCTGCAGGAATAGATAATCCTTGAGGCTTCAGAAATTGAAAGGATATCTAGTAATATTTTTCTTCCTAGTTCAAAATCTTCCACAATTTTTCCTTGCATCTTCTCCAAGCTTGCTGTTTTTTTCCTGTATTCATTATTTTAATAACATTGTCTACGTAGTAACTCTAATTAAAAACTTCAGTATCATGCTGAACATCTCCTTTGTTTCTTGTGTACCCCTTTACTTATCAAGTCCTATTCTTAGCTGCTAAAATCTGTTTCTCCCTCATTCTACTTTTTGCGATACTACCAGAATTGTCTTTGAGCAATATATACTTCTACACAATGCTATTGTTCTCATACTTGGAAACATTTTTGTTTTTGAATAGCACAGATGATAACATCCTAACTCTTTGGCGCGACATACAAGATCCTCAACAGTTCTTATTCAAACTTGCCTTCCTAGCTGTATTTATTACTTCTTTCTTCCTAAATTTCCCCAATGCTTAAGCTTCCCTGAATCCATGATATTTTTTCATACTTTTATACCCTTAACACTTGCTGTTTCCTTTGCCTGGAACAAGTTTCACTACGCCTTACTTGCTTTCCGAGATCTAGCCCCCATTTCCCTTCTGCTGTGAATCCCATTGCTAGTGTTTTTAGACAGAGTCAGCCCCTTTTCCTTAGCATACTCAATTGTGTTTTTCTCGCTTGCTAGATTCTTCTTCTAGATGGAGGGTTCTTGAGGCGATGGCCTTGTCTTGTCTTTTTATTCTCTTTTTGTGCTCAATACAAGGCCTAATGCCCTCCATCATCATTTTTGAAATGAAAACAACTAAGGTTTTTAAAAACTCAGGTGACCAAGTTGATGCTGATAGTATTAACTGAAACACAGAGGAATAGACTTGGTTTTTTAGCATGTTGAGTTGAGATATTTATGTTGCATTTAGAAAATGTTCAGGACATAGTTGAGAATAGGAGGAGGCAAGAAAAACAGATACAAGCGTTACTAGTATGTAGATAATATTCCAAATCATGGAAGTTGTTGAGACTATGTGCAGAATGAGAAGAGAAGATAGAAGAGAAGAGAAGTTGCACTAGTGACTAGTGGGCAGGAAACAAGAAAAAAAATGAAATGGGTAGTGGTTAATTTTCTCCCTCTTTTGTAGGATATAATGGCCTGGAAAAAAATTTAGACCAGAGATTGTTTTTTGTTTTTTGTTTTTTGAAGGATCATTTGTGCGCATGTGTGTTGGGGGGGGGGTTGTGTGTGTGTGGATTTAAAGAAAATAAGATTAATATATATTGAGTGAATACAGTAATACATTTTCATATATCATTGATTCCTGACCTTTACCACCCCAAAAATGGTTTTTATACTCTGTGTAGTAGGAAGTTTTAAATGTAAAACTAGCTGCAATATCAAATTATTGCAATTTATGTACTGAGATCACGCAGTTCATGACTTCCTTCAAGGGCAAGAACATAAATATTTTTGCCTCTGGGGAGGGGGATGACCCCTTTAAGAGAAGGAAGGATTCAGTGCTTTCTTTGCTTGTGGGTTTCCTCTTGTTCACTTTTGATCTAGATATTGGTGGTTATGTTCCAGTCCTCCTGCATATGCCCAAGAGGATTGGGAGTGGAATGGACACCAGCAGAAGCACTACAGTTTTTCCTGTAGAGATTAGAAACAAGGAGCTTATTGCCCTGCTTGTCAAGGCTCAGGACAGACAGGAGGAAGAAACAAGTATAAAGGTTTTGGTTTTGGAAAGAAGTTGGACTCTCCAGACCCTGGGACCTTAAGATCCACAAAATTGCTGAAAGAAAAAGTACTACCTTATTGAAAGGTAAGATATTAAACTGTTTTAAGGTTTAAGCTATGTTAGCCACAGTAGCATATTTTCATAAACTATGAATTCAAGCAGTCACTTCTGCCAAACTGAAGTTTTTATGACATCGCTACCCATCCAGCCTTGCTGGTGAGATGGAGACCTACGTAGTGGAGAGATGCATATTGCAAGGAAAAACCTTCACAAAAGTTCACTCGTTTTTGAAATAATGTTTACTGAATGCCAGGCACTGTACTAGGCCTTGGATATACAGAGATTAATGAGTTACCCTACCTACTTTCTAGAAATTCTCATTCTAAGAAAAGAAAAAACTGATTATTACAATGTGATAAGTGCTATAATAAATAGGTACCAAGTGTAATAAGAATGATCTAACTGTCTGGGGCAGTAACATTTACATTCTAAAGGATTAATAGGACTCATGAGGTTCAAATTAGAGAAAAATATACGTTTGAAGACATAGGTATGAAAAGGAACGTTGTGTTGGAATAACACACCAAATTCCAGAAATTGCTCTCTGAATATTTCCTATGGATAAAAGAGGGGGAAATGATAAGGGATGTTGCTAGGTAGGTAAGTTTGGACCAGTTGTGAAGGCCTGGTGGCATGCGTAGGAAATTTTAACTTTGGCCATGAGAACACATTGGAGATTTAAAAAAAAAAAAAAAAAATTGTGTGGCTACCTTAATTCAAGATGAGTAGGAAAAAAAAATATGGTATTCAAATAAGAATCTACCTTAGCTTTCTACTTGAGTCCCAGAAAGAAAGATGGTCTTTCTTATTATGTCTTTTCTTTGCTAATATTCTTGGTATCCTCTTGTTCTTACTAGGTTGATTCTAAACTTAGTAGGTTACTAAAGAGCAGAAGTTTGACTTAGACTGTTGAGAACTCCTAAGTTTTACCAATTTGTACTGCCCTTGATTCTAAAGTGTATGCTTGCCTCACTGATCGTCATCAGTATGCATGAAAACTGATCATTTTCTTGATTTTGGAGAGAAAGTTTTAAGCCCTAGAACGGAGATAAAATAAATTGAATAAATGCTGTAACAAGGAAGTGGCCAACTTTTTCGTGTAATCATGGCCAAAAGAGGGTCATACATTTATGGTGACCCTAATGAAAAGAAAACCATCCAAAGAGAAGTCAGACTTGACCCTGAGATGTCTTGCAGGAATTTGGTAGTTTGAGGACTCCATTAGGGGACCTTGAACAGATTCCACAAGCTCTGCTTGCAGCGGAGAGGCCAGACACAAGGTATAAATTCTGGAGTTGCTTGTGTTGAAGTATTAGTTGACCGTTGTGTTAAAGGAGTTCAGGACTCGGTAAAGTCAATAATCTAGAAACCAGTGAGAAAATAGTGACCCTGGTGAAAGATCTGAGTGAAATGCTTGAAGAGGGATGATATCTGCGTTCTGTAGAACAGAGATAAGAGAATAAAAAGAGGCGATAGGCATTGGACACATGATGTCCACATACCAATTTCAGTGACACTCCAAGACCTTACTCCATATGCTTCAACCAGGAGGAGTACAGACAGCCGGGGCGAAGGGCTGCGCAGAGACCATGAGGCTCATAGGAATCTGGTCTCAGTGTGGCATTTAGTTTAAGAGCTACGTGGAATCTAGTTGTAGCAAGAAGAACTGTACTTGAAGAAATACACTTCAAAAGGCATCTGTCATGATTGGATGATTAAAGTCAAGGGTTTTAGGCTCCAAAACAGGGCATTTCTATAAAATTAGCCCAAAAAGCAGAGGGAAATGGGAAAATTCTCAGACGATTTCTTGAGGTACTCAAAATGAGACACATGAAGAGACACGGGCTTTAGTCTTCAGGGCTGTCTGTGTAGCCCTTATATAGGTTTACCCTTTCTGGGTTAGAAGCTCTGGAATAGGATGATGACTTAAAGAAGGAGTCACGGATTGACAGTTGAGGCATATAGCAGCTGCCACAAGAAAATCCTTTTTGACTGAAGAGAGCATACAAGGAGTGAATCTGAAAATAATACTAGCTTGAGCTCACCCGTCCTTGTATAACTGACAGTTTTCATATTGGCCCTTCATATAAATATATTTATATCTAATTAAGCTAGCTACTAGTTTATATAATTTCATATACTGGTAAGAGGTAAGAAATTTTTTGAATGTAATGACTATAGGAGAACTTACTGAGAATGATCTCACACAAATTCAACATTTTTATTTTATTTTATTTTATTTTATTTTATTTTTTGAAACGGAGTCTTGCTCTGTTGCCCAGGCTGGAGTGCAGTGGTACAATCTCGGCTCACTGCAAGCTTCGCCTCCCGGGTTTACGCCATTCTCCTGCCTCAGCCTCCCGAGTAGCTGGGATTACAAGTGCAGGCCACTATGACCGGCTAATTTTTGTGTTTTCAGTAGAAATGGGATTTTGCCATGTTGGCCAGACTGGTCTCAAACTCCTGACCTCAAGTTACCTGCCTGCCTTGGCCTCCCAAAGTGCTGGGATTACAGGCGTGAGCGCCTGTGCCTGGCCCAAAATTCTTAATAGAAAATACATAATGATTAAATACATAATAGAAAATACATAAGAGAAAATACATAATGGATACAAGGAAGATTTTGTTATTAGCAAATTTCTTACTTTAAATCTAAAAAACTACATGTTGGAGGACTCAGAAAGTGGTCCTGAACAGACCCCAGAGAATCTGTGTACAGTAGCAAGGCACCAAGTTTAGATTTTGAAATGCTTTTAGCTAGGAATCTACAACTTAATAAATGTTGAAGAATTCATTCCTCTAAGATAAAAAAAGACTTTTTTTTTTTTTTTTTTTGGAGGCAGGGTCTTGCTCCTTGCTCTCTTAGCCCAGACTGGAGTGTGATGGCATGATCATGGCTCATTGCAGCCTTGCTCCCAGGCTTAAGTGATTTCCCACCTGGGGAACATCCTGGGAAGCTGGGACTACAGGCACATGCCACCATGCCCTGCGCAAATACAGTTTTTAAAATTTTTTGTAAAGACGAGGTCTCACTATGCTGCCCAGGCTGATCTCAAACCCCTGGGCTCAAGCAGTCCTCCCACCTTGGTCTCCCAAAGTGCTGGGATTACAGGCATGAGTCACCACACCTGGCAAAACAGACTTTTGTTTTTGTAATGGTTTTTATTATACTCATGTATAGAGATTAAATAATTTGTTTTGATTTTATAATAGTTTTTATCTTTTTTTTTTTTTTGAAATGGGGCAAGTTGGAAAATGTAATAGGTTTCCTGTGAGATAAAGAGCAAATCATGACCTGGTTTAATAACTCTGCAACCTGCCTAGCTCAGTACAACATTGGCATTTATCTCTGTTGGAAATTGATTAGAATCAGAGAATTTTTTTTAAATGTTTTATCTGTGAACATACAGAGCAGCATTTTGGAATGCTATAATTCTTTCAAGGAGTTTGTATCAGTAAGAAAGATCTATATGTTACCTCATTTGTGACCTGGGCTGGACGGCACATTATAGTGATGAAGTACTACATGTTTGTAACATGTTTTTGTATAATGTTTGTTATTTGATCTTCACAACAACCATGTAAAAATAATACAGCAGGGATTGTCACCTCTTTTTGTAAATGAAGAAGAAGGAGGCTCAGAGAGGCTAAATATTTTATCTGAGGTCACAAAGCTAGACTTTGACCATTGGACTGCATGGGTGTCTCAAGTGTTTCTTTGAGATGGACATAATTCAGTTTTGTAGGCACAGACTGGCTTTACCGACTTTTTGCTGTCTTAATCATTGCTTTTAGCAGAAAACTATCTACAAGGCTGGGACATGATTGTGAATATACACAAGAAATAAGCTTTTAAAAAAAATCAACAGTTGTTAAGAGTAGTTGTGAACAGGCTTTTATTAGCACCGAGCATTAGCTAAAAAGATTGAAAGGTTCATTGTTATTAAAGTGTTTTTATTTTTCCAGGAGGACTAACAATACTGAAGAACTTAGACAAATATTTTTGTTATGCTTTTATATCTAATATTGAAGTTTTGGAAATTTACATGGCTTTGAAGAGTAATGGGAAATTTTTTGATTTTGACAATTTCAGTATTTTTACTCAGATTAACCTTACATAATTATAAAATTCTGTATTTGATTTAACAGATTATAAACTAAGGCCATTTAATGGACTGTCCTGTGAAGTTGGATATCTTGTCATTTTACAGGATGAGGAAACACGAAAAGATTATGATTACATGCTGGATCATCCAGAAGAGTACTACAGCCATTACTACCACTACTATAGCAGGCGCTTGGCCCCTAAGGTGGATGTTAGAGTCGTGATTTTGGTCAGTGTGTGTGCTATTTCAGTGTTTCAGGTATGTATCCGTGGATATTTGTATCTATATTTATGTGCATTTAGTGCACATTGCCTAGTGCTAGTCATTAAAGCCTAACTGCGAGTATCTTTTTGTAAAATTTTACTTCTAGTTGAGATCTGTTTTATTCATTGGCAGTATTAGAATCTTTGTTAGTGGCAAATCTAAGAAATTGTTGAAGAATGTCATTATTACTACAAAACAACCCCTCAAAAATCCAGAGCCTTTTTCATTGCTCCCTCTGGAGTATTTTCTACATAGTAGCCAGAGTGAACGTCAGCTAATTCATATCATTTACCTTTGTAGGCCTTTTCAATGACTTCCCATTAAACGTGGGAGAAATCTGAATTCCTTAGTCTGGCCTAACAAGTCCCGGCTCCAGTCACCAAATGCCAGTAGTGCTTGCCATCATTATTGTAACAACCAGAAATGTCCACGCGTTTCTGTGTGCCCCTTTAAGGGTGCTTCTGCTCAGGTTGAAACCACTGAAATAGATTAAAAGAGACATAGGAACTTTTTTTTGTTTTGTTTTTGTTTTGAGACCAGAGTCTCACTCTGTCGCCCAGGCTGGAGTGCAGTGGCGCGATCTCGGCTCACTGCAACCTGCGTCTCCCAGGTTCATGCCATTCTCCTGCCTCAACCTTCTGAGTAGCTGGGACTACAGGCGCGCACCACCACACCCGGCCAGCTTTTTGTATTTCAGTAGAGACGGGGTTTCACCATGTTGGCCAGGATGGTCTCGAACTCCTGACCTTGTGATCCGCCTGCCTTGGCCTCCCGAAGTGCTAGAATTACAGGCGTGAGCCACTACGCCCAGCCAGGAGCTTTTTATGTTGTAAAGTATCACAAAAATTTAACTTCTGCCTAAAATAAGTTTTCCCTGTTATTAAACTAGCCACACCTATCACATGCTCCTTTAGAGGAAATGAGCAAGTCAGATGACTAGAATGAAGCAATTTGCTTGTTTGAAAATTACTTCTCCAGTTTGATTCCCAGAAACGACATGATATTCAGTGTGTGTGTGTTTTTTTTTTTTTTTTTTTTTTTTTTAAGAGATGGGGTCTCACTCTGTCACCCAGACTGGAGTGCAGTGGAGTGATCGTGGCTCACTGTAGCCTCTACTTCTTGGGCTCAGGTGATCCTCCAACCTCAGCCTCCCGAATAGCTGGGACTACAGGCATGTGCCACCACACCTGCCTAATTTTTGTATTTTTTTTAGTAGAGACACGGTTTTGCCATGTTGCCCAGGCTGGTCTTGAGCTCCTGGGCTCAAGCAGTCCACTTACTGCAGCCTCTCAAAGTGCTGGGATTACAGGCGTGAGCCCCTGCACTTGGCCGACATTCAATTTTTATGAATAAAAACTATATTGGAAACTAAGGTGGTGTATTTAAAATGTGTCAGCATTTGTAGAACGATTTACCCTTTCAAAGGGGAGAGCAGGGATAATTTTACTTTCTTGTTTTAAACAATGTAATACTGTAGTAACTTTAAAATATATTCTTAATAGATTGCTACTATTGCAGGGTATTATCTGTATATCCGCTATATTCATTCAGTTAAACAGGAGCTGAAATTTATGGAGGTACTATGTGAGAAGCAGGGCATTTTCTGACAAACCCTTTGTGGTTGAATACAGTTATGAAGTAAGTTAATGTTTTCCTATCCAAATAGGTAGAGTTCAACCATATTTGAATCTCTCAGAATAGGATGAGTGCCACTGTGATATATGCAGATGGCTTAGGAAAAGAGATGGGAATGAATATAGTTGCCTGAGTCTATACCCTATGAGGTTTTTAAACAAATTCCTCACCGGCTAGATTTTGCCATTTAACTCTTTTTCTAGTAAGTAGGTTACTGTTTAAAAAAAAAAAAAAAAGAAAAAAAATTTTTTTAAGTGATCTAGGGAAGAGCCAAACGGTAAAGATATGAAACCACAGGTGTGGTATGACACATTGATCATCCTTTGATCTTGGGCATCTCCTGACTGCATCAGTGATTTTTTGGCTCAGCTCAGAGTTTACCTTACTTATCCAGCCTTGAGATCCTGTGTATGCATGGGCTTCGTTCAGTTGTATCTTTTACTTACAAAGTAGTATCTTTGAGATCCCTAGTTTTAACTGTAATGGTTTCTTGGGAGATAGTATTCACCGAGACTCTATCATTCCTTTAACTTAGATTGGGTAATGAAAATGACTCATTGTTCTCTGTTAATTATTCTAGTTTTTCAGCTGGTGGAATAGCTACAATAAGGCAATCAGCTACCTAGCCACAGTGCCCAAGTACCGTATCCAGGCTACAGAGATTGCCAAGCAGCAGGGACTGCTCAAAAAAGCCAAAGAAAAAGGCAAAAACAAAAAGTCCAAAGAGGAAATTCGTGACGAGGAGGAGAACATCATAAAGAACATTATCAAAAGTAAAATAGATATAAAGGGGGGCTATCAGAAACCCCAAATCTGTGATCTTCTCCTGTTTCAAATTATCTTAGCTCCATTTCACCTATGCTCATACATAGTTTGGTATTGCCGGTGGATCTATAATTTTAACATCAAAGGCAAAGAATATGGAGAGGAAGAGAGATTGTACATTATACGTAAATCTATGAAGATGTCAAAGTCTCAATTTGATAGTCTAGAAGATCATCAGAAAGAAACTTTTCTTAAACGAGAGCTCTGGATCAAGGAGAATTATGAGGTGAGTAGTCACTCTGCTGTGATTTTCACTGTCATCCACCTGGCCAAGTTAAAATCAGGTGTATTATAACGAGGGATCACAGAAGTCTGCTCACATTTCTGAAATCCAACAGTTAAACAATTAGTAAAGATCTTACTTTTATTGGAAGTAGGACTCTATTTGGTAGTGAGACAGTGGGTTTTTAACCTGTAATTTCTCTTTTTAGAGGATGAACTTCAAATACTTTAATTGACTAATTCTGGAAAAGTTTTAAGAATGTTAAACTGCATTGGAAGGATATGCATGTTTGCACTAACTAAAATTTGGCCCGCCCCAAGTTTTCTTCCAATCCTGTAAACCTAGCCACAGAAACTAAAATAAATAAATAAATAAATAAATAAATAAATAAACAAACAGAGTAAGAGGTGGAAATTTTGTTGAGATGACTTCATTTCAAAATAATTGAGCACAAGATCTTCTGCATAATAACTGACATCTATAGAAAGTTACTTTTATTTTGCTTTTAAATTAAATCGAATTATTGTAATGACTCTAAACTTCTGGGCATTTTAATAAATGCTTTATGCTACAGTTGTCACCTACAAAAATTACTTTGAGGTGATCAGCTACGTAGCTGTGGTGTTAAAGGGATTAGCAGTCTCATTATCATAATGACACTGTTTTAGATTCAGGGTAAAATTAATTGGCTATGATGTTAAATATAAGAATAGAGCACAGTGAAACTTTTGTGGTTTTTTTTGTGTGTGTTTTTTTTTTGAGACGGAGTCTTCCTCTGTCGCCCAGGTTGGAGTGTAGCAGCGTGATCTCATCTCACTGCAAGCTCCGCCTCCCAGGTTCACGCCATTCTCCTGCCTCAGCCTCCCGAGTAGCTAGGACTACAGGTGCCCACCACCACACTCGGCTAATTTTTTGTATTTTTAGTAGAGACAGGGTTTCACTGTGTAAGCCAGGATGGTCTCGAACTCCTGACCTCGTGATCCACCCGCCTCGGCCTCCCAGAGTGCTGGGATTACAGGCATGAGCCACCACGCCTGGCGTTTTTTTCTTGTTTTTGTCATATAGTGTTGGGGTTTTGCCATGTTGTCCAGCATGGTCTCAAACTCCTGAACTCAAACAATCTGCCCACCTTGGCCTCTTAGAGTGCTGGGATTACAGGCATCAGCCACTGCACCCAGCCAAAACCTTCTTAAGAAATCTGAGATACATTAGTTTTTTTTAGTTTCACAGTCATTTCATTTTGTATGTGATGTCCTAAATAGATTTCACTGAAATTAAAGTTTTGGTCTGAACTATATTTACGTAATTTAACTTACTGTGAATTGCCCGATATTTTACCAAGTATACCTATATATTTATCCTGTTCATAAATAAAATAAAAAATGTTATTTAGGGCCGGTGTGGTGGCTCACACTTGTAATCCCAGCACTTTGGGAGGCCAGGGCAGGCAGATCACTTGAGGTCAGGAGTTCGAGACCAGCCTCACCAACATGGTGAAATCCTGTCTCAAAATACAAAAAAAATAGCTGAGCATGGTGGTGTGCGCATGTAATCCTAGCCACTCGGGAGGCTGAGGCAGGAGAATCGCTTGAACCAGGGAGGCAGAAGTTGCAGTGAGCCAAGATTGTACCACTGCACTCTGGCCTGGGCAACAGAGTGAGACTCCATCTCAAAAAAAAAAAATGTTATTTAGTTACAGCATACCAGTTAGCTCCTAAACTATTTGAAAAGCTTGTTCTTTTAAGTAGGTTAAACGTTTAAAGGTTTTCTTTTTTAAGAAGGTGAAGCAGCTGAATCTGCAAAACCGTGTCTTTCTTAGGGTGCTGTTGTGGGGTGAATTATGTTATCGTATGAAGTTGCCTTAGTCTTTACTTCCTAATATTTGGAAGTAAAATCATTTCTTTCCAAAATTTTATGTGGCTATGAAACTGGCTAAGACAGCTTGTTCATTTTGCTTTAGTTGACGTGCATTAAAAGTTACAGAATTGCAGGCTGGGTGCGGTGGCTCATGCCTGTAATCCCAGCACTTTAGGAGGCCGAGGCAGGCAGATTGCTTGAGCTCAGGAGTTTGAGACCAGCCTGGGCAACATGGTGAAACCCTGTCTCTACCAAAAAATACAAAAAAATAACTGGGCGTGGTGGTGCCTCTGGTCCTAGCTACTCAGAGGTTAGAGTGAGCCAAGATTGTGCTACTGTATTCCAGCCTGGGTGACAGAGTGAGACTCCATCGCAAAAAAAAAAAAGAGTTGCAAGAAATGCAGATGTTCTGTGTTCTCACAAGTTTTAACTCTGGTTTATTTAACCTTCTTTGGAAACTTTAATTTAAAAAAATGAAAAAATTCATAATTATCTTTAGATGAAAGTAGATGTAAGTTCAGTTTGGAGATAAACATGTATGTAAGGTCATTTTGTTCCTTGGTTAAGATCACCAAATCTGAAAGTCATCAGTTAAATTTACAAAGGACCATATTAAAAAAATAAAGTTTTGATTCTTTGATATTAGACATTAGTTGTAGAGGGGAAGTGTTAAGCCCTTTAGTCAATTTTCATTGAGGAAAAGAATGTATTCCTAGGTTACAGAAATCAGTGACAAAAAATTATTAGTTCTAGGCTGGGCGCAGTGGCCCACACCTGTAATCCCAGCACTTTGGGAGGTCGACGTGGGTGGATCACCTGAGGCCAGGAGTTCCAGACCAGCCTGGCCAACATGGTGAAACCCTATTTCTCCTTTAAAAAAAAAACAAAAAAACAAAAAAATTAGCCAGGCGTGGTGGCATGCTCCTGTAGTCCCGGTTAGGGAGGCTGAGACAGGAAAATTGCTTGAACCCAGGAGGCAGAGATTACAGTGAGCTGAGATGGCACCACTGCACTCCAGCCTAGGCAACCAAGAGAGACCTTGTCTCAAAAAACAAAAAAAATTACTAGTTCTTTTTTTTTTTTTTTAATTTGAGTTGGAGTTTCACTCTTGTTGCCCAGGCTGGAGTGCAATGGTATGATCTCAGCTCACTGCAACCTCCACCTCCCAGGTTCAAGCAGTTCTCCTGCCTCAGCCTCCCCAGTATCTGGGTTATAGGCACGTGCCACCATGCCTGGGTAATTTTTTGTATATATATTTTAGTAGAGATGGGGGTTTCACCATGTTGGCCAGGCTGGTTTTGAACTTCTGACCTCAGGTGATCCACCCGTCTCGGCCTCCCAATGTGCTGGGATTACAGGCGTGAGCCACCACAAGCGGCCACAAAATTGCTAGTTCTCATACAGGTTGTTCTTTCATGTTTAACACTGAATGTTAAAATAGTTAATTGCAAATAAATAAATAAATAAAATACTTAATTGTTTAGTATTTTTAGGAGGTGAATGATTATCAATACATTCACTGGAAACTTTTTACCTAACGTTATATTTGAAAAATGTAAATATGCCATAAAGCTAATGGCAAATGTTTCTCTTTGGATTGTGAAGTTACCTAGTTATTTATACTTACAGGTCTACAAGCAAGAACAAGAGGAGGAATTAAAGAAAAAGTTGGCAAATGACCCCAGATGGAAGAGATACAGGAGATGGATGAAGAATGAAGGGCCTGGGCGGTTAACATTTGTGGATGACTGAAGATTGATGGAATGCTACTATGCCAAACCTTAATTGTGATATTATTTTCATAACTGAATTATTTTAGAAATGTATCAATTGACTGCTGCTCAGCAGTAACTAAAATTCCTCAAGTATTTGATTAAACAGAATAATGTCGAAATTTAAACCTTCCCTTAAAACTTTATACATAAGACATTTATGATTGTTCAACTTTTATAATCTATTTGTGGATTTTGTTAAAAGATTTCACATGAAGATTTATTAGTTGCCATTTAAAATTTTTATATGTTTAGTTAAAAGATTTGACATGAAAATTTATTAGATACCATTTGAACATTTTATGTGTTATGTGTTTATTCTTCGAGAGTGTTCCCTCTTTGTAATAATGCTACATTTTTCTGTTTTCATGGCCTCTGTATTTTCACAAAACACCAAAAACAGCATTTAATTATATTATCATGAGTGTTTTTCTGGACACAAACTTCAGTAGAATGACCTAACAAGTCGTTTTCATTACAGTCATTATAGGATTGAAATACGTTCAAAGTAACCTCTAGGAAAGTCTTCTGCTAGAATATCCCCCCTCTATTCATTATAATATTCTTTGTTTTTAAAGCCAAATATAACAGTCTTAATAAGATCAGAAACTCTCCAGGAGAGTGAGTCTACCCTCATGTCCTTGTAGGATGATCTTGATTATAGTCTCATTATAGGGCTATAACTGTATTCTCAACATTTCTCCAGAAAGGACCTTGTAAAAAGGTCTTTTGTACCACAGTATTGGTTTTTTTCCCCTCTCTTCACTTAAAAAAAAAAAAAAATAGCAGGCAGAAATAGCGTACTGAAAAGTTGTTCATCTATTACGAAGTCCTTGAGTGGTGAAAAATCCATTGTACATGAGAACATTTCTGTGCATTTAAACCAGAAACGAGGTACATGGCTGTGTGCTCTTCTATCAACCAATGAAATGTGTTTTTACATGTGTGGCAGTGCAAGTAAATAACACATTATTTGACTTAATCAGGCATGATACTGCACCAGAGTATCAAAGTATCGGTACATATTCATGGTAGTAAGTCAGTACCCCTGTTAAAGGATTTATCCCATTGCTTCATATTAATAAAATGGTTACAATATATCACAAGTTTGTTGGTATGACATTTTAAGTGAAAAATTAACATTGCTTTCATGTAATTTTTAAAGATGAGTATAGCATATTCAATATGCAGAATCTGTTTCCAGCTAAAGTAAGCTAGTCGTTTTGAGAGCTGAGCCCCAGACAATGTGAGACACAGCTGGAAGGCTGAGTTCCATGCATGCTAACGTAGACAAGGTAGTTAATCTGCAAGGACTTCAGTTGGCTCAATTATAAACTTGGGGAAGAGTCTGACCAGATTATCACTAGGGCCTTTTTGCAGCTCTAAAATTATTTATATTTTTGTAAACTTTAGATGAAAGTGTTTTATGCATCCATTCTGTTGGAGGAGTGTGGAGAAGGTACAGAACTGAATTACAGGTAGCTGTGTTTTAGACTTCAAATGCCCACCTCTTAGCTATAGACAAAATGCCTTTCAAAGATGCTGTGGTTGCCTGTAGAGTCAGCAATCCCTGTCTTGGTGAATGTATTATCATATAGTTAACACACAATGGTATTTACCATCTAAAAACATAAGTACGTAGCATATATTATGAGGACTAAAAAAATGTCAGTACTCGACTCTGAAAATTTTTGAATGCCTCTTTTTAACCTAGTGATAAAGTGTTAAGAGGACTGGACATGTTAGCATTCATAAAGGTTGGCTGATGAAAACAGTTCATCTTTTGATATTCTTTTGCAATCTGCCAGATTACTGTATTTCTTCCTGTCTTTGTAGAAATGTTTCCAGAATTGTCCCCAGTAGCCTGCCCACTTGGTAATGTTCGGTCAGTCTTTCGGAATCACGGTCATTGCGTGAGTCTAGATAAATGGGCCTTCCTTAACAGAAGAACTGATTCTTCCTTCTGTGAAGGAAGAGCCATTAGTTGTCACAAGTGTCAGTCAAGTCTTCTGGGTGTCCTCATTATCTGTACCCTGCCCATCCCTCACTAAAAACCCAAAAACCTCTCCATTTTAGAAACATCTGGAGAAGAATCCTGGGTAGAGAACCCCACAACTCCACTAGTTAGAAAATTTTTCTTGAACTTCATTTTAGGGCTATTCCCATTTCCTTTTTGGTTGGTGTTCAAGGGTTTATACAGCATAGCTATTCAATGCTATCTGTTCATCATCATGTTACATAGTTGATGTCTGCTAAAATTACCCTTCAGGTTATATGAATAACAGATATTCTCATAACAGATTCCATGACTAACTCTTCACTGCCTTATTTATGAATTCTAAGTTCTACAAATCAGAGATTACAGTTTCATAACATACTAGGTACTATACCTAGGATCTTAAATAGAACCATTGAGATACAGGATTTTTTAAATTTAAAAATTTTTTTAATTTTTTAAATGTCACATGAAAGAATGGTTCTGTTTAGAGAATTAATTACTATTTAGTACTATTTATGTTTAGAAAATCATAATTCATTACTTTGAGGGGTTTTTGTTTTTTTGTTTTTGTTTTTTGGTTTTTTTTGAGATGAAGTCACGCCTTGTCGCCCAGGCTGGAGTACGATGGTGCCATCTCGGCTCGCTGCAACCTCTGCCTCCCGGGTTCAAGTGATTCCCTGCCTCAGCCTCCCAAGTAGTTGGGATTACAGGTGCCCGCCACCATGCCCGGCTAGCTTGTATTTTTAGTAGAGTCAGGTTTCATCATGTTGGCCAGGTAGTCTCGAACTTCTGACCTCAGGTGATCCGCCCGCCTCAGCCTTCCAAAGTGGTGGAATTACAGGTGTGAGCCACCGTGCCTGGCCTAGTAGTAACTTTTTTATTTTATTTTATTTTTATTTTTTTATTGAGACAGAACCTTGCTGTGTCACCAGGCTGGCGTACAGTGGCACGATCTTGGCTCACTGCAACCTCTGCCTCCTGGGTTGAAGTGATTTTCCTGCCTCAGCCTCCCACGTAGTTGGGATTACAGGTGCCTGCCACCATGCCTGGCTAATTTTTCGTATTTTTGGTAGAGACACAATTTCACCATGTTGGCCAGGCTGGTCTCGAACTCCTGACCTCAGGTGATCTACCCGCCTCAGCCTCCCGAAGTGCTGGAATTACAGGCGTGAGCCACTGCATCTGACCCAGTAGTAAACTTTTTTTTTTTTAGACTGAGTCTCACTCTGTCGCCAGGCTGTAGTGCAGTGATGGGATCTCGACTCTGCAACCTCTGTCTCCTGGGTTCAAATGATTCTCCTGGCTCAGCCTCCTGAGTAGCTGGGACTACAGGCGCCCTCCACCATGCCCTGCTAATTTTTTATATTTTTGGTAGAGATAGGGTTTCACCATGTTGGCCAGGATAGTCTCGATCTCTTGACCTCGTAATCCACATGCCTCGGCTTCCCCAAGTGCTAGGATTACAGGTGTGAGCCACCACGCCCAGCCAGTAGTAAACTTTTAATATCCAAACCTAGGAGATATTTTTCTTGAGTGGAGGCCAATTGCTAGGGTATCACTCAGCTAGTGTGAACCAGACTGCTGGCCACAAACTGAAAATAATGTGGAAATTAGAAGTGGCTTTTATTAGATAGTATAAATGGAATCTAGCTACTTTAAAACATTAAATCAAACCTGGTCTCTTTTGACTTAGAATTATACACTTGAAGCAAATAGATAAATGTTGGTATTGATACAAACCAGTTGTGTATGGATGAATTATAATTAAATGTTATTTATGAAATGTGATGTGGTTTACATTTAAATATTGGCAAAGGCCAAATCTAGAACCTGATAAACAAATTTACTTCATAAATTATTTCAGTAAAAACCTACATAATTAGTTGTAAACTTTAGCCTCTTAATTCTTTTTTAATTGAGATATGATAGTTGTACACACTTCAGCTTTTTTTTTGGAAACAGCATCTCTTGCCCAGGCCGAGTGCAGTGACTTGATCATGGCTCACCACAGCCTTGACCTCCTGGGCTCACATGATCCTCCCACCTCAGCCTCCTGAATAGCTGGGACTACAGGGGCTCATGCCACTGGCTGGCTAATTTTTTGATTTTTTTTTTTTTTTTTTTTTTAGTCAGGGGGCTTACTATGTTGTTCAAGCTGATCTGGAACTCCTGAGCTCAAGGGATCCTCCTTTCAAAGTGCTGGGATTATAGGCGTGAGCTACAGGGCCTGGCCTTAGCTTCTTAATTCTTAAAGGATTTAGGATATCCTCGACAATTGTGTATGGAATGGATCATGTGGTCTCAGATCAGTGTCACAGATTCCTCCTTCCTGGTTTCATTTGGGGATGGAGAAACTTCCTGTCACGTGACAGTCTTTCCTTTATAACCTCAAGAAGCAGGACATAGTGGAATGACTCTGACTTTATAACCAGATAGACCAAAGTTGACTGGGCAGGTTACTTTAACCTCTGAGCCTTGTTTTCTTTCGTGTAAAGATACTATTTCAGAGAGTTCTTAGAAGATAACGAGGGGAAAATGCCCGGCATATATTAAGTAATCAGGAAATGTGAGTTATTTCACCTTCAGAGGGATAACAAAGAGTCCCATTTGTTAAAAAAGAAATCCATGGTAACAGGAGAGTGTTTTGTAATGATTACAAACCCATTGTTTATTCTTTTAATACATATTTTAATCCCTTACCTTGTGCAAGGCACAGTGCTAGAGTGAAGAAGTGATGCTCCTTAGGGTTGGAATTGGGTATTTTAAAAAGCAGCTGCCTGCCCTGTTGCCACCAGTGTGCAAGGTAGAGCAGTCAAGATGACGACTCAGGAAAGAAAGAAAAACCTTCAGAGATGACAGAATGATCAGCAACTTGCTAGTCTAAGGCCTACATTTAGTGAAGTGACATTTTCAGTATAGCAAACAGATGCTTAGAATGGTTGCTCAAAAAGACATCTAATAGCCCTAAGTTCTACCATCTCCCAAAGTCTCAAAAGTACCTGTGAAAATCTCTCCAGAAAAGCCGTTCTGAATCTACAAATCTGCTGGTGATTCTTTCAGCTCCTGATTCATTATTTCTAGGTTCTAAAAATAACGTAATAGGCAAAAAGAAGTAAAATAATTTGTATGGTACATGATACTGTGTCACATTAAATATAGTTATTAATGTGTTTTCCTACTGTTAATCATTTTGCAAACTATAGATGGTACATAGTATTGTCATTTTGATATAACGTTGGCAGAAATATCTTCCCATTATGTCATTATTTTTATGGAGAAGAGTGATTCACAGCCCCTTTCCTGGAAGAAGAATCCACTGTTAGTAGAAAGGTGATAAAATGCAAGTCAGAGGAGTGAACTGCAGATCCTAACAGGGAAACAAATGAAACATTTGTCATTACCAGGGTATTGACATTTCTAGAAAGTTTCTTGGAAATGAGATTTATAAGTTTGTGCTTAACCAAGGAAAAAAAAATGTGTAACAAAATGTTAAAGATATTATAGTGGTGACCCATGCATTTTAGCTGTGGTGAGAAGGAAAGAAGGGTACTCTGTCTCCATCCCTCACCGTTCAGAGCCCTGGAAATCACAGCACATGTGCGAAAGGCCTCTGGTCCTCTAGGTAAACCTGGAGTTCTCTTTTTGTTTGTTTGAGACGGTGTCTTGTTCTATTGCCCAGGCAGGAGTGCAGTGGCATGGTCTCACTGCAGCCTCCACCTCCCAGGTTCAAGCAATACTTGAATACCTCAGCCTCCCAGGTAGCTGGGACTACAGGCATGCGCCACCATGCTCAGCTAATTTTTGTATTTTAAATTAGCCGGGTGTGGTAGAAACCCACCATGTTGGCCAGACTGGTCTTGAACTCCTGACCTCAAGTGATCCACCCCGCCTCGGCCTCCCAAAGCGCTGGGATTACAGGTGTGAGCCACCATGTCTGGCCTGAATTCTCTTGAAAGCTAAAATGAAATTCTTTTCCCTGCTCCCACTTTGTGATACTGGGCAAGTCACTTCACTTTCCTTAGTGAGTCTGTTTCCTCACCTCTGAAATTGTAGACGTGCCACACTGTCTGATGGTCCCTTCAACTCTGAAGTTCCATGATGCAAAAGTAATGGATGAGAAGTCTTTTGCGGGGGAAGGTCTGGAGCATCACACAGATGGTCAGCCTTCCTCAAGTCCAAGTGGCACCCAGCCTGCTTATCCATGGATCACAGACCACTCCTCTTGAATGGCGCAAAGTAACACTGAGGTGGGCGGGGCAGTGGGTGTGTACCGCATGAAGGAGGCAGACACAGCACACCCCCTAGACTGCTCCTGCTACCTCATGGCTGATAACACACAGTATGACATGGCTGACGTGTGTCTCTTCATTAAGCGCAACTCCAAAGCCTTCATTTCTAATGATTTTGAGGTAATCTCATTATTTCAGCTGTCACTGCTGTGGAGACATCTTTCACATTAACATCTTGGCTGCTAAACATTGTCAACAGCCTAAGGGCATGTAGCAGTGCCATGGAAGTCACTTAGTTACTCCTAAACCAAACCCCACATTGTTTTTTACTCATCTCAAGCCAAGTCTTGTTTCCTAATTTCTGTTTTGGCATTAGTTCTGGCCCACTCTCTGCTACAGAACCCTTTGTCCTCTTTTCTTTGCGTTTCGTGAAGTACCACTGATTTCGTTTTCTAAATTTGTTCCCCCTCATTGCTACTCTAACAGTCCTACCCAGGGCCTCATTCCAGCTACTCCCCCACCATCAGCCATCTTATCTTCTCAACTTCAGTTCATTTTGCACGTTCATCTCAGATTAATATTCCCAAAATGTCTTACCCTGTGGCTATCCCACTGTTTACCATAAACTTTGTGTGTATGTGAGATTTTCTATGACTTCTGGCCCTAGCAACTTTGTATCTGCTGTTAGTCACTACAGCCTCCTCTATTTTTAAATTTCTTCACTCTACATGTGTGCATCACCTCCAGCTCTCCTCCGTACTGCAATGTTCTTCCTTTTCTTCTGAGCCACCTGCAAGACACGTATCTCCAAAGTCCAGCTCTCACGATCTATGATGAGCCTTTCCTAATCCAGTATGTGTATCTTTGCACTGAGTTCTTTGCCATATCTTTTAAATATGAAATCATTCTATTTTGTCCTATTCATCGATATAAGAATTGATTGTTGAATGTTCCCAACATGTACTTTCATCTCTCTACTGAAATGTTTATTAATTTATTTGTGGTGAGGAAATTGGCCACTAGAGAGGGCTTTCAAATGTGCAAGTCTCCATTTGGCCCAGGCACAGCTAATCTGAGCACATCAGTGCCACATATCCTTGCCTTCAAATAGTAATTGGGCCAGGGGTGGGGCCGAGACTCAATACCAGTCAGTGAGGTTCATTGTGGGGATATTTGCTGGAACGATTAGAAAGAGGTACTCTTGTTCTTGGGTTTACTAGATGGGGACAGTGAATGTGTGGCGCTTTCCTTCATACCACTAGAGAAGTCAATCTACCACCAAGGAAAATGAGGCTAATCTCAGAAAAAGCGGAGTCAAAACATGGAGGATGAGAGCCCCAAAATTATTATCTGGGTAATTGAATTCACTAGTTTAAAGTCCCTGGACTTTTCAGTTACACAAGCCAATATATTACCTTTTGCATTGTTCAGTTTAAGTGAGTTCTGACAAATACAATGATGCACAAGAATAATGACGTATTCATGATACGGAAAAAAGCAACACAAAAATGTTAAATATAGTAATGATCCCAGTTTTGTAAAACACTTATTAAAAAATGCAGTAGGCCTATAATGCCAACATTTTGGGAGGCTGAGGTGGGAGGATCACCTGAGCCCAGGAGTTCAAAACGAGCCTGGCCAACATCGTGAAACCCTGTCTCTACTAAAAATACAAAAATTAGCCGGGCGTGGTGGTGTGTGTCTGTAGTCCCAGCTACTCAGAAGGCTGAGGCAGGAGGATCACCTGAGCCCAGGAGGTGGAGGCTACAGGGAGCTGTGATCACACCACTGTGCTCCACCCTGGATGACAGAGCAAGACCCTGTCTCCAAAAAAAAAAAAAACAGGGGGCAGCAGAGTAGAAACAATGATGACAGTTAAATGGTGAGATGAGAGTGAGAGACGCTGAATTTAATTTTATTCTGTATGTTTCACGAAGATGTCAGGGTCTGGGATTTTATCTAATTTACCATACTCACTCCACCAAATCAGGTTTCTAAATGAGCCTGTTACTGTTTCATGGAGATCCGATAGATCACCCTAGATATCTACCGGATCACCACTAGAGAAGTCAATCTACCACCAAGGAAAATGAGGCTAATCTCAGAAAAAGCGGAGTCAAAACATGGAGGATGAGAGCCCCAAAATTATTATCTGGGTAATTGAATTCACTAGTTTAAAGTCCCTGGACTTTTCAGTTACACAAGCCAATATATTACCTTTTGCATTGTTCAGTTTAAGTGAGTTCACTCTACCGGATCTCCACGAAACAGTAACAGGCTCATTTAGAAACCTGTTGCAGCCTCATGAAAATCCTATGAACTATCCTTGGTTCCCTCGGGGATACTGTCTGGCAAGGCCCCTTATCTCCCCAACTCATGTCACACCTTGACTCCAGTTCTCATTTCTCAGGGGTGCGTGTTGCTGCCGCCCACTCCATCCTCGCGTCCCACGCCCTCGCGAGTCCTGCACATCCTAGGGGCGCCAGCTTTGCGGGAGGACGCCCCGCTCGGCGGGTCCCCGCCTCGGTTCCAGGCCCAGCTGCAGGTGCCACCCAGGTTTCCAGCGCTGAGGAGCGGAGAGCACTGCCAGCCCGCTGGGGTCCTCGCTGTCTCTGGCAAGCGGCTCGGCGCCGGGTGGGCTGGGGCGGCGGGGCGGGCGCAGCTGCTTCCCCGCCCCGGGGCGGTGCCCGCGCTCGGGGCTGGCGGCTCCTCCCCGCCCGGCCGGGCCCAGCAGCCTTCGGAGCCCAGCGCCGCCGCCATGTCCTCCGGGGCTAGCGCGAGCGCCCTGCAGCGCCTGGTGGAGCAGCTCAAGTTGGAGGCTGGCGTGGAGAGGATCAAGGTGCGGGGCCCTGGGGACCCACGCTCCGGTCCTTCGCCCGCGGGGCGTGAGAAGAGGAGGCCGGCGGCCAGGGCCGGGCGCCAGCGGGGGAACGCGGGGGCGGCGGCGAGGCCTCGGCGGGGCGCGCGGGGGGCGGCGGGGTCCGCGGTAAGGGAGCGCGCGGGGCAGGTCGGGGGCCCGGGCCCGACAGGAGGAGGCCGCGCCTGGGGGGCCCCGCGGTCGTGGTCCGGACCGGGTCCCTGGGGGCGCGCCCACTCCAGAAGGTGGCCGTGGTCAGTTCCTCGGAGGGCTCCCGGGATGCCGGCGACGCGCGGGCCGGGAGGATTGGACCCAGGGCTGGGGAGGCCAGCGCAGGGCCGCGAATTGGTGATGGATTGGTAGGGTGAGAGCGAGAGGGAGGAGAGCCAGGATGCTCGGGTTTCTGTCGTCGTGACGGGGTGGACGGCGCTGCCACCCGCCGAGGTAGAGAGGAGCGGGAGCGGGTTTGGGGAAGTGATGAGTTCGGCTGCGGACCTGGGGACTTCGGGGAGTCATCCTGGAGGTATTTGTCCTCATGGCCTGAAGCTCAGCGCCCAGGGCTGAAAGAGGTCATTCAAGCGCATGGGGGCGAAAAAGCCTCTTCTATGAAGAGCAGAGCTCAGAGCCTGGGACCCGGGGACCAGGCACACCGATGGCCGGTGGCCGAGAGAAGAGGAAGTGAGAGACAGCAGGGTTTCCCAGCAAGGAAGGAGGGATTTCCAAGAACCGGGGGCTCAGTCATGTCCAGCGTTTAGTCAGTTGCCTAAAAGGCGTCTGCTGTAGAGCTGTGTTTAGCAACGAGTGCAGCATTATTTGCAGAAGGTCTGTAGGAAGGAACACACCCGCGATAGTCCCTGTGCCTCAGTGGCGCCTTTGCTGTGTGCCTGGCGCTGCTACGGGGAATAGGGTGGTTCTGGAGGGGAAGGTAAACAGCAACTTAACGGATACACAGCATCGCTTCACATGCTAAGTGGAGTGAAGATTATAAACAGGGTAAAGGGAGAGAGGCTGTGGAATGCAGAGGTCTTGGTGGTCTATGTGTTAGTAAGAGCAGAATCTGGGCTGTCTTAAGGTAGGCAGACTTTTTTCTTTTTGAAGAAATCTAGTTTTAAAGAGGAAATAACGTGTTTTTTAAACTTAGGAAATGCAAAGCCATGTTTTAGGGTTGAGAAGAAGGAACAAATTATATTTTTAGGTTCCAGGGAAGAAACAAATGGAAGCCAATGGCTGGTAGAGGAGACAAGGCTACTTTGGGGGCGGGGGCCAGGGGATTGGTGGCACAGCTTCTGAGACAGGAAGAAAGAAGGTAAGGATGTGTGTAAAGATAAGTTTCTAGATGTGGGCTAAACTTATATGGTGACACTTGTTGAAATGGGAGGCCACGTTTTCTTCTAAGACAGAGGAAAGGGTAGTAAGGGAGTGGCCCCTGAGCAGGCAGGTAGGTGCGCTGTGACTCTGAAGGCCCAGCTGCTGTGAGAAGGGAGACTGCTGGTCATATTTGTGATTTTTTTTTTTTTCTGCAGCAATCTTTGACCGTCCTGGAATGTGAGTGCTGAAGGTGAACGGTAGTTGAAAGAGGAGTGAGTTAGCAGGGGAGGTATGCCGGAAAGGTGGAGGTGGGGCCAGAGGGCAAGGGGTGTGAAGGTCTGGCCAGAAAGAGGCTGAGCCTAGATGGATAGAGAAGGAATGGAGCCAGCCTGCTGGTGATAGGTGAGACAGAAGGGGAGGAAGTGATGCCTGGTGATCTCGGTGAGGTCAGAGCAGAATAAAGGAAGAATAAAGGAGGCAGCACCCTGGATGGGAAGGAGAGATTGTGATCAGAGAGTAGGATACTGGAGTGTAAAATTTCAGAAGTGGAGCAGTTACAGGTGTTGTAACTGGATCTGTTAGCACTGAGGAGAAGGCTGTTTGAGGGGAGGAAGTCAGGGAACTGAAACCAGGGTTGTTGGAAATTCACAAAGACAAGGTGGGGACCTGAGGTGGAAAGGAAAACTGTGAGCCAGTCAGGTGCCTGCCTACCCGCCAAGTGGCTAAGAAAGAGGAAATACATTCTTTTTTTCTTTTTTTTTTTTGAGATGGAGTTTCACTCTTGTTGCCCAGGTTGGAGTGCAATGGCATGGTCTCAGCTCACTGCAACCTCTGCCTCCCAGGTTCAAGCGATTCTCCTGCCTCAGCCTCCCAAGTAGCTGGAATTACAGGCAGCTGCCACCACGTCTGCTAATTGGCTAATTTATGTGTGTGTGTGTGTGTGTGTGTGTGTGTGTGTGTGTGTGTGTGTGTATATATATATTTTTTTTTTAGTACAGACGGAGTTTCACCATGTTGGCCAGGCTGGTCTCGATCTCCTGACCTCAGGTGATCCTCCCTCCTCAAGCTCCCAAAGTGCTGGGATTACAGGCGTGAGCCGTGGCGCCTGGCGGGAAAGATATTCTTACCTACATTTTAAAAATGATGATGAAACCAAGAGCCATATAACTCAGGTGAGTTGCCCAAGCTCACAGTAAACTTATTTACTAATAGGATACTAAACCTATTTAAGAGGTGCGCTCATGAAAGTATGATCTGCAGTACCTGGCTGCGCTTCTCTCAGACAATACCTTAGAGAGTCACAACATTCTAGGGTCTGGTCTACCTCATTTCAGGACTCAGTGTTGGATGTGCTTAGCATAGCCAGAGGTGTCTTCTCTTTGACAGACTTGCTATCTGGAAAATAAACCAGGACCGATTTTCTAGCTTAGAACAGAGGACATCCCTTCCTGGCTATAGGAATGTTTGGTATCCTTCCAAGAACTCCTCCTTTAGAAGAGCCGCTCAGAAGTTGCTGGGTAAACACGGGCTCAAACCAAGGAAAGTCAGGTAACCTGCGTGGAGGTTATCCCACCTCCAGTGGCAGGGGACAGCTTGCAAGTATTTGGGCTTATAGTCTCCCAGCCCAGAGCCTCTCTCCCTTCCTAGTGTTAGAGAGATGCTGACCACGTTTACTCTTCTCTTACTTTCTCTGCATATCCCCTTACCTTAACTTTTTGACCATGTTCTTGAGACTTGAGTTCAGTTAGTCTCATTTCTCCAGGGGTCCTGGAAGACAGTGTCCTTCCATCTACCATGTGTGGAGTTTACCTGTTACCCCAATGCAAAGATAGTAAGCCTGAGCGTAACTGATTCTCGATTTCTTTTGAATTAATAACTGGTATATATAACCATTAATTCCAATTATAATTAACATGAAAATGTCAGAGCTTCTATTGAGAGAAAAAGCAAACTTCAGCATTAGCCTGGTAATATTATATTATGGTTCTATATTTATATAATACGGAGTAAACTGTCATTACATTAATGCAACCAAAATTCCTAGAGCTGTCCAGAAACTTGGTAGCAATTGTAGCATAAACAGTTAATTTTCCAGTTATTTGGAGGCTTGGAAAATTAACACAAACGAGTAGTAATACCTGAACAGCAATCAGAACCATTTTTGTACAATATGGGTGAATTTTATTGAAAACACCATTTTTTTTTTTTTTGAGATGGAGTCTTGCTCTGTCGCCCAGGCTGGAGTGCAGTGACCCGATCTTGGCTCACTGCAAGCTCCGCCTCCTGGGTTCACACCATTTTCCTGCCTCAGCCTCCCTAGTAGCTGGGACTACAGGTGCCCACCACCACGCCCAGCTAATTTTTTATATTTTTTTAGTAGAGACGGGATTTCACTGTGTTAGCCAGGATGGTATTGATCTCCTGACCTCATGATCTGCCCGCCTCAGCCTCCCAAAGTGCTGGGATTACAGGCGTGAGCCACGCACCCGGCCCAAAACACCTTTTAATGCAAAAAAAAAGTACAATGAGGAAAACCTCCAAGTAGAATTATGCGTCAAATGGAAGATAAGAAAAGGGCTAATGATATTGTATCAGTTAGTTTTTGCTGCCTGACAGACCACCCCAAAATTTAGTGACTTAAAACATTTATACTCACAGTTCTTAGATGGACAATTTGAGCTAGGTTCAGGTGTGCAGTTCTGCTGATCTTCTGGGCTCTGCCATGCATCTGCAATCAGAGTGTTGGCTAGTGTTGGCTTGTGTCTGGGTGATTTAGAATGGCCTCACTCGCATGTGTGCAGGTTGATAGGTAGGTGCTGGTTCTAGCTTACCGGTTCTCCTCCACAAGATCTCCAGGAGGCTATCTTGGGCTTGTTCAGATAGTTGTCTTACCGTTCCACCTGCACCAAGAGAGGTAGGTGCAGAGACTCTTGAGGACTACCCTGGAACTTGCCCTTTATTTCTGCCACATTCTACTGGTCAAAGTCAGCCCAGATTCTTTTGTTTTTTTGGTTTTTTTTGAGACAGAGTTTTGCTCTTGTCACCCAGGCTGGAGTGCAAGGGCGCGATCTTGGCTCACTGAAACCTCCACCTCCTGGGTTCAAGCGATTCTCCTGCCTCAGCCTCCTAAGTAGCTGGGACTACAGGTGCGCGCCACCACACCTGGCTAATTTTTGTATTTTTTTTTTTTTAGTGGAGACAGAGTTTCACCATGTTGGTCAGGCTGGTCTTGAACTCCTGACCTCGTGATCCACCACCACTCGGCCTCCTAAAGTGCTGGGATTACAGGTGTGAGCCACTGCGCCTGGCCGCAGTCAGCCCAGATTCAAGGGGTGGGTCAATAGACTCTACCTCTTGGTGGAAGGAGCTGCAAACTATTGTGATCACGTTTGCAGTCTACCACAAATGTATTGCTATATGTTAGCGCTATTCTGATGGCTTTACATGTGTGAACTCACTTAATTGTTACAGCAACCCAGAGAGGTGGGAGGTGGGTTACTATTTCTAATTATTTCACAGATGAGAAATCAGCTACTGAGATGTTGAGTAACTTGCCCAAGGTTATCTAGGTAGTGACAGAGCTGAATTTGAGTCCACGCAGTCTGGTTCCAGAGGCTGTACTCCTAAACAGTAAGCTATAATGCCTCAAAAGCAAGGCGGAAGAACTTTATCACTTGTTTGGAGCAGACTGAATAAGCCTTCAGACTTGTAAACATTAAGACAATTTGCTCATTTGGCAAACTTGGATATATCAGTGCATGTTTTATATAAGTGAAAATTTGTAAAGGGAATGCTGGAATGAGCTATTTCTTTATCCATTCAGTCTCAAAACTAGATTTCTAAATGGATCAAAGATACAGCTTTTTCTTGCTTTGTTGAATAAGCAGCTAAACAAAAAACTATCTAAATTGAAGTTTGTGGAAATTGTATCCTTTCCTCTTTGTAGCTCAAGTATTAGAACGTTCAGCAGAAAGAGACTTTCGGAGGTCACAAAAAGTTGATATCTACCAAGTTGGATGATCATTTGCAGAATATCCTTGACTGCCGGACGGCTTGGCCGTGAGCAGTGTGCCATGTTGCTGTCCCTTTGTTTCAGGTCTCTCAGGCAGCTGCAGAGCTTCAACAGTACTGTATGCAGAATGCCTGCAAGGATGCCCTGCTGGTGGGTGTTCCAGCTGGAAGTAACCCCTTCCGGGAGCCCAGATCCTGTGCTTTACTCTGAAGACTCGTGAGTAATGATACGCCATTATGTCTTGGGCCCCTAGCATTATCACAGGGCTTCCCAAAGGACTTGAGCAACTGAGTTTTGAATGTCTCCAGTTCTTGGGGGAATTAAAATAACAGCCAGCAAAATGCACAACTTTCCCTGAAGGGTGATTCTAGTGTATAGTTACTTTGCCGGTAGAATACATCTAATTAGGACAGTCTGAAGTCTCTTTGGCACTAAGTCATGAGATGCCAATATCCGTCTGTACTTGAGCTCTTTAATTGAGTTGGCTGGTAGTAATTTCTTTGCTTTTCTTTCTTTTTCTTTTTCTTTTCTTTTTTTTTTTTTTTTTTTTTTTGAGACAGTCTCACTCAGTCGCCCAGGCTGGATCTTGGCTCACTGGCATGATCTTGGCTCACTGCAACCTCCACCTCCCAGGTTCAAGCAATTCTCTTGTCTCAGCCTCCTGAGTAGCTGGGACTACAGGTGCATGCCACCGCGTCCGGCTAATGTTTGTATTTTTAGTAGAGATGGGATTTCACCATATTGGTCAGGCTGGTCTCGAACTCCTGACCTCAGATGGTCCACCCGCCTCAGCCTCCCAAAGTACTGGGATTACAGGCGTGAGCCACCCCTCCCGGCCAGTAATTTCTTGACCTTAAGCCCACCCTCTCTGTCCTTATAGTATCCCAGGGTTGGGATTTGGTACTCTTGGGACTAAGGACTCCCCAGAGTGGGAGATGTGGGCCTACCACCTGCTGTGATTTCTGTCCTAATGGTTTTCAGAATATATCTCTATGTTTTAATGGAGGAACAAATGTAGCTACTGGGAAAAAGTGTGAGGGGTTAAAAGAGCTTTAAAAATTGATAAATGAAAACACCTCTCAGGTAGCATATTAGAAATTTCATGGGTTTGAATACTTTGTATTGGGGTCATTTTCACAATGTGTTTCCCCTGTCACCACTGAGCTCTGTCGCCCAGGCTGGAGTGCAGTGGCACAATCTTAGCTCACTGCATCCTCCGTCTCCCAGGTTGAAGCAATTCTCCTGCCTCAGCCACCCTAGTAGCTGGGATTACAGGCGCATGCCACAATGCCTGTCAAATTTTTTTTGTATTTTTAGTAGAAACGGGGTTTCACCAAGTTGGCTGGGCTGGTCTCGAACTGGCTGGTCTCAAACTCCTGACCTCATGATCTGCCCGCCTTGGCCTCGCAAAGTGCCGGGATTACAGGCGTGACACAATGTTTTTTTAAGATGACAAGGGCATGAATTATTAGAGTCTTTTGGGACCAACATATTTCAAATGATGTATTCTAAGGGCTGTTTATACAGTAAGTAATTATCTTAGCTCCTTCTTCACAAGTAGCAAAAGGAAATTGTTCACATTTAAAAGAAGGAAGCAATCTATCAAATCCTATTGTACTTTTTAATGGAAAAAGTTCATATTCATGGTGTTAAGATAATAGTCTTATGTTGGCATAGCATTTTTCTTTTTACAAAGCTCTTTCCTTCCTTTCCTTCCTTTCCTTCCTTCCTTCCTTCCCTTTTAAAAATTGAGATGGAGTCTCTCGACTGCACTGCTGGAGTGTAGTCGCATGATCCTGGCTCACTGCAACCTCCGCCTCCCAGGTTCAAACAGATCTCCTGCCTCAGCCTCCTGAGTAGCTGGGACTGCAGGTGCGCAGCACCATGCCTGGCTAAGTTTTGTATTTTTAGCAGAGATGAGATTTCACCGTATTGCTCAGGCTGTTCTCAAACTCCTGACCTCAAGTGAAGTGACTTGCCCGTCTCAGCCTCCCAAAGTGCTGGGACTGCAGTTGTGAGCCACTGCACCCAGCTTTGCAAAGCACTTTCATGGGTGCTGCTCATTCAGTGGTGTGGTTTAGATGTCTTTCGTATTCACCTGTTACTGTCTTTTTTTGTTTGTTTGAGACGGAGTTTTGCTCTCGTTGGCCAGGCTGCAGTACAATGGTGCAATCTCAGCTAACCACAACCTCTGCCTCCTGGGTTCAAGCGATTCCCCTGCCTCAGTCTGCCTAGTAGCTGGGATTACAGGTGCCCGCCACCATGCCTGGCTAATTTTTTTGTATTTTTAGTAGAGACGGGATTTCTCCATGTTGGTCAGGCTGGTCTTGAACTCCCGACATCAGGTAATCCGCCCTTCTTGGCCTCCCAAAGTGTTGGGGTTACAGGCGTGAGCCACCATGCTTTGCTCACCTGTTGCTTTCTACTTCGTGAATACTAAAGTACCCTATGAAATGATGACTAGGTAATTTTATAAATAAATCTTCCTAAAGTGAAAACCAAACCAACTCTTTTTCCAGTAGGAGAGAAGTTCGCTGAGGAACGCCTTCAAGCGCAAAGGGACGAATGACTGCCTTCAAGTCTCAAGAAAACGCTTTTCCCTAACTCTAATTAGAGATGTTTTAGCTCTTTCCTGTGGCCTGGTCCTCTAGCGAAAATCACAGAAATTCATGAGTTTCTACTTGAGTGAGGAAACTGGGTGAAGGAATAGAGTTTTAAATAGTAATAGCCTGTTTTTTTGTGCAAGTACTTTTATACATAAGACAAACAAAAACCTTACCACCAAATATACCAAAATGCACCTGTTTCATAAGTGAGTTACTAATATTTCTATACCTGGAACATCATGTATGTTTTATTTACTGGATGTTTACATTTTAAGAAGGAAAATAGTTGTGTTTATTTAAACTTGTAAACTGTTGTTCCTGGAAGATATTTATACCATAAAAAATGTGTTCTTTTCTCATGAATTCACAACTCCTAAATGAATACAAGAAAGTACAAATTGCTGGGAGGAAGAATAGGCTTTACTAATTGACTGATGTCTTGATTTTTCTAAATGGGAAGATTGTTTTATTTTTAACACTAAATATAGGAGCAGTTTCTAGCAAACTTTTTTTGAAAAGTTAATGTTATGATGTGCATTAGGCTGCCCCATCGTGTATATAAATGAAGCAGATTCGATCTTTGTATTCTTAAGTTCCTCTACTTTGTAGTTTTAAAAACGTTTAAAATGTGACCCACAGAACATTGTAAATGGTTAAAAACTAACATGAACATATTACAACCTAAAATAATTCTTAACGTCACAAGTGTTTTACTTTGATGATGTGCCTTTGATTTAATTTGGGACACTTTTTTAGAAGGATACATTATTCATGTCTGTAACAGTCTTTGAAGAGCTTGGAAATAAAATTTCTGCTTAATTAATCATTTTTCTATGACAGCAATATTTTGTGTCTGATTTTGTATTAAGGACTCTTGGATTTCTGTTTGCCTGTGAGATTGAGTGCTGGAAATGAGAGAGTGAAATTCTTGTTTTTAAGTCTGTAGAATTTTGCAAATGTCCTAAAAAAATAGATAACTGTATAACATGAAGAAAATGTCTCTATTAATGGCAACATTTGTTCTCTGAAATAGCTATGTATAAACTCATAAATAAACAGAAATATCTGTGAGTGTAAGTAGTGTTACAATAGAGAAAATAGAAGTCATTAGATGGTAACTCCCTTAACTTTTAGCCACTAAACTCCTAGATCTAGTGATTGGAATCCCTTCCATTCAGTCATAATTCAGGTATCTCTTTTATAACCTATGTGTTCTCTGCATCTGTTTCACCTTCTCTGAAATTTCCCACTACCAGTGATCCTTTCTCCTTCATCTTCAAGTTCTCTGCTGGACGCTTTCTTTCTTTCTTTTTTTTTTTTTTTTTGAGACAGGGTCTCACTTTGTCACCCAGGCTGGAGTGCAGTGGCGCTATCTCAGCTCAATGCAGCCTCAATCTCCTAGGTTCAAGTGTTCTTCCCATGTCTGCCCCCCCAGTAGCTGAGACTACAGGCGTGAACCATCACACCTGACTGATTTTTGTATTTTTCGTAGAGATGGGATTTCGCCATTTTCCCAAGCTGGTCTTGAACTCCTGAGCTTAAGCAATCCACCCACCTCAGCCTCCCAAAGTTCTGGGATTATAGGCGTGAACCACTGCACCTGGCCTCCAGTGGACCTTTTCTATCACCATTTAGCATGTTCCATTCTGTCTTAACAACAATAGCATTTTTAAAAATCCCCATTGAAAAATAAAATTCTCTTTTGATTCCACTTCCCCTTTCAGCACACATTTGATAAGATAGCACAATAAAACTATAAGCATCTCACTTATAGATGAATATAGATGCAAATATCCTAGATATAAACAGACAAAATTCAGTAGTTATAGTAAGAGAAAATACAGTTAGATTAAACTGCTTTAACATAAGGAAATCTATCAATGTAATTCACTACTTGAATCACTTAAAGAAGGGAACCTATGCCAAAAAGTCATTTGATAAAATTCAATTGTTGTTCTGGGCCGGGCGCGGTGGCTCATGCCTATAATCCCAGCACTTTGGGAGGCCGAGGTAGGCAGATCACGAGGTCAAGAGATTGAGACCATCCTGGCCAACATGGTGAAACCCCATTGCTATTGAAATTCAAAAATCAGCTGGGCATGGTGGCGCGCCCCTGGAGTCCCAGGTACTCGGGAGTCTGGGGCAGGAGAATCACTTGAACCCAGGAGGCAGAGGTTGCGGTGAGCCAAGATCACGCCACTGCACTCCAGCCTGGCAACAGAGCGAGAGACCTCGTATCAAAAAATAAATAAATAAATAAATAAATAAATAGCAAGCTGTTCTGAATAAAAACTAAGTAGATTAGTGAAATGAGAGTAGAAAGAAATTACTAAGATGATAAAGACAATTTTTTAAAACCAACAGCCAATATGGTGAAAGACTGACACATTCAGGATATCAGGAACAACATAAGAATACCTTTTATCACCACTATTATTCAGCATTGCTTTGGAAGTCTTAGCTAATGCAGTAAGCTGAAAAAATGAAATGATGTAAACATGTTAGAAGAATTATCTGTATTTATGGGTTATATAATTGTACACCTTGAAAACTCATGAGATTCTCATATAAGAAATACTTGAATTTATAATAGAATTTGGGAGGCTAGCTGGATAAAAAAGACATAGGAAAATAACATTTTCTATACTGACAATAGCTGGTTTAAAATGGAAATGGAAAGTATATCCCCTTTCTACTTTAATGATACAACTATAAAAATACTTGGGAATAAACAAAAGTGCAAGGGCCATAAGAAAGATTTTATTGATGTGATAAAACAGTGTAGATAAATGGAGGGACATGGCAATTCTAGGATATGAAAACAATTTTGGCCAGGTGCTGTGGCTCACACCTGTGATCCTAGCTCTTTGTGGGGCCGAGGTGGGTGAATTGCTTGAGATCAGGAGTTTGAGACCAGCCTGGGCAAGATGGTGAAACCCCATCTCAACAAAAGATGCAAAAATTAGCTGGCTATGGTGGCGTGCACCTGTAGTCCCAGCTACTTGGGGGGCTGAGACAGGAAAATCGCATGAGCCCAGAAGGTTGAGGCTGCAGTGAGCTGTATTCATGCAACTTGACTCCAGCCTGGGCAACAAAGTGAGACTCTGTCTCAAAAATATCAAACCAAAAAAAACAAAAAAAACAAAAAACCCAACATAAAAATACAATTTCATTAAAATGTCAATCTTACTAAATAAAATTTCTGCTTAATCGTTAATCGTTGTGTGTGTGTGTGTGTGTGTGTGTGTGTGTGTGTGTATAAAACATGAGGGGATGGGCATGGTGGCTCATGTCTATAATCCCAGCCTAGGCAAGATAGTGAGACCTTGTCTCTTAAGTTTTTTAAATTAAAAAAAAAAAAACCTCTTGTAAAAATCATTACAGACCAACAAACAAACAAACAAACAAAAGCAAAAACCTCTTGTAAAAATCATTACAGACAAAAAAAAAAAAAAAAAAAGGAAAAGCAGAGCCAGGCATGGTGTGTATTTGTAATCCCAGCTACTCGGGAGGCTGAGGCAGGAGAATCGTTTGAACCTGGGAGGCAGAGGTTGCAGTGAGCCAAGATCGCACAACTGCACTACAGGTATAGGAGAGATAATGGGCTAATATCCCTAATATACAGAATATTCTGATTGTATGTGATGAGAAAAAAATGAGTAAAGGGTATGAAAAAGCAATTCACAGAGGAGAGAATCCAAACGAAAGAGCACATAACTCCACTAGTAAGCAGGGGAAATGTAAAGACAGTGATAATGAGGTATCATTTTTCAATCCCTCAAATTAGAAAACGAAAAATAAAAAGGCATATCCATTAAGAACTTACATGCCATGTTCTAAGTATTATGTGTATTAGGTTATTTACTCCTTACTGGTGTGACCTTGAACAATCAAATTCTCTGGGTCTCAGTTTCATCACCCATAATTATTTTTAAAATTTGGATGAGAATATCTTCTTTGTCTCCTTTGCACAGATGTGGAAAGTGAGGCGCAGGTGAGTTGAACATCATCCATAATCCAACAGTTAATGGATGATAGAACTGCTATCCGATGTCGAGCAGTCCAGCTCTAGAGACCACACCCTAAACCACTGTGCTGTGTACCATTGCTGGTGAGGATGAAGGAGACTGGGCAGTTTTATACCTTATTAGGGTGTAATGTGCTATAACCCTTTGGGAGAGGAATTTGGCAAAATCTCTGTAAATCCCAAACAAGATTGAGGAGTCTGAGATCGGATTAACCCTCATGGCTTCAACTTAACTGTCATTCAGGTTTGGAGAGGCATGGTACAAGGAAGCAAAAATAAATAAATACAGAAATTAAGCATGAGGATTATGTCTATACAAGAACATTGGATGTAGTTACTGGTACATGGAACTAACTGGAAACAAATAGATCAGAACCCATCAAATTTTTGGGGGGATTTGAGAAAATGGCCCTAAAACTGTTGAAGTCAAATAAACTTAACTTGAGGCCCTTAAACTTACATTTCAGAAAGTAAGTGGAGAAAGCTTTGTAGTCCCTACGGAAGACACTCTCTGAAGGGGTCCAAGGAGAATAATGGATAAGGGAGGACTTCCAGAGGGAGGAGCTGAGGATGGGGTGAGGATGGAAAACCATGGATAAGGGTTTCTTCCAGAGGGTAAAATGACGACCTACCAGAGGAGGGCCTTCACATCTGCGCGGCTGGATTTCAGAATGCTGACCACTGACTTCCATGTGTCTCTCATTCTTTCCCCTTCTGCATGGGAAGTTCATTGAGTCTCCCGCTCTTGTGTTTTTAATACTGGTATGTGAGAGTGGGGGAAATGACAACAGATAACCAAAAAGTTTCTGGTCACTAGACTTTCAGGAGCCATATCTAGCCCTGATGGGGAAAAACGAGCATTACCTCATAATCCCGGCCTCTGAGCTGCCTGCAGTGACTAGCTGAACTTTGGTTTTCCTCTCTTGAGGTGGGACTCATTGTATTCTGTGTGTGAGAGGATGAAAGAAATGGCTATGTGGGGACCAGAATGGTAGAGTGCAGTAGAGAAGAGACTTTCTAGCTCTTCACCAAATCCTATTTCTTTTTCTTTCCGGGCACCCTGCTAGAGAGATTACAATTTGCAGCCTCTTTTCTAGTTAGATGTGGCCATGTGCCTCTGGGCAGTGGAATGTTTTTGCTCTTCCCTTGTTTGCTGTCTGTTTGGAAGTAAATACCCTGGGTGGGCTGGCAACCGTGTGTTGAAGATGACAGGCTCTCTCTGTGACTCTGTGGAGTGGAGTACTCTCTTTGCCCTAAGCAAGTGATCTCAAGTGGTCAAGAAATAAATTTCTCAATGTTAAGCCACTGAGGTTTCAGGGCTTTTCGGTTACAGCACCTAGTACTACTGTAACAAATACAACCTAGAACGCTATCTATGATATAATAAGTACAGTCTTCCCTTAATATACGTGGGGGATTGGTTTTAGGATGCGCCCCTCCACCCCACTCCAGTTGACAAAAATCTACTCATACCAAGTCTGGCTGTTGGCCCTGCAGAACCTGTGTATATGAAAAGTTGGCCCTCCCTATAAGTAGGTTTTGCAACTGGCAAATACTGTATTTCCTTCCTTCCTTCCTCTCTCCCTCCCTCCCTCCCTCCTTCCTTCTCTTTTTTTTTTTTTTTTTTTTTTTTTGATGGAGTTTTGCTCTTTGTTGCCCAGGATGGAGTGCAATGGCATAATCTTGGCTCACTGCAAGCTCCACCTCCTAGGTTCAAGCGATTCTCCTGCCGCAGCCTCCCGAGTAGCTGGGATTACAGGCGCACACCACGATGCCCTTCTAATTTTTGTACTTTTTAGTAGATACGGGGTTTCACAATGTTGGCCAGGCTGGTCTTGAACTCCTGACCTCAGGTGATCTGCCCACCTCAGCCTCCCAAAGTGCTGGGATTACAGGTGTGAGCCACCCCGCCTGGCCAAAATACTGTATTTTCGATTCACATGTTATTGAAATAAATCCACCTGTGAGTGGACCTGGTAATTCAAACCCTTTTTGTTCAAGGGTCAACCATATAACATTAAAGAAGTGGTAGCTTCAGCTTAGCTAAGTTGAGTTGACATCATAGCCATATACCATGTCTTATATCCAAATATTCCCCATGTTCAACGTGGTTGATATTTACAGCTTCACAGATGATCGTCAACTGTCATCTAAATCAAACGGCTTAATTTTTAATTTCCTACTGCTTCATATTAAATTCATTTTTCTTCATAGTTATGCTAAAACTAAATAGGCTCAAGTCATCACACTAGAATCCCTTATCTAGCTTTTTGATTACTAAGTTAAGGTGTTTCTATTTAGCGGCAGGGGCAGACTAGAATGGTGGATTGGTTATATTGACACTTTGGGTGTAGATAGATGGTGGTCAGTTTAAGATGTTCTGAGAAATTATGGCAAAAATCTTCACATGGGAGTTGATATGCGCAGAAACTGCCATAGTGATGGTTTTTCTCTTTGATGAGAAGCAAGCGCGACTGATGATGACTACCATTCTTTTTTTTTTTTTTTTTTTTAGATGGAGTCTTACTCTGTCACCCAGGCTAGAATGCAGTGGCATGATCTCGCCTCACCACAACCTCCATCTCACAGGTCCAAGTGATCCTTCTGCCTCAACCTCTTGAGTAGCTGGGATCACAGGTGTGCACTACTACTCCTGACTAACTTTTTTATTTTTAGTAGAGATGAGGTTTCACCATGTTGGCCAGGCTGGTCTCGAACTCCTGACCTCAAGTGATCTGCCTGCCTTAGCCTCCCAAAGTGCTGGGACTACAGGCATGAGCCACCACATCTGGCCATGACTACTATTCTTCAGTAAGGTATACTGTGTTCTTTCTGTCCCTGCCAAAAATTGCAGTCTAAAGCCTTTTGTTCAAAATTTGTTTGGATTATTATCCTGTATCGAACAGATATTTGTTAAAGTTCTTTTAATTTTTATTTATCTAGTTATTTACCTAGAAAAAGCTTGTCTCAGCATTTCTAAATAAGATTTTTTTTAAAAAGATGGTGACTGGAATATCACCATAAATCCTCTGTGGAAACAAAACAATTCCATATATCATGTTAAGTTTACCCTAACCGATTGAGGGATGGTATTTACCTATAAAATCAAACAGTTCCAAAATACTTTCTATCAACAGGATGGCTGGAAATCCCATAACAGTGGGGTTGCATCCCATAGGAGTAGCATAAACTTCCCCTCACAGCTCCCTTAATTCTAGATTGTTACAGGATGTAATGCACATTTTTTTTACCTTCTCATTTTGCAGGTTTCTTAGTATTACCAGATTATGCTGCAAATACACTTTCTCTTTTTTTTTTTGCCATTTAATATAGATCATGGATCCAAAATGAACCCACAGGTTGATCCCTTTCTTTATGGGTATTATGTTTGAATTAGGAATAAGTCCAATAATTGCCTCAATACATGTCTTTTTTTTTTTTTTTCAGCTCTGATTCTGGATTACTATAGTTTGCACTCTTCACCCCGCTCAACCCAGGCTACTCCACTTATTAAAATTGTTAGATCCCTTGTTTTAGGGCAGGCCTAATTATTGGGGGTATATAAGGAGCCTCCTATTGTGAGAGGCAAGGAAATGGGACATCCTGGTGTTTTTCCCCAGTTGTATTCTGAGTCTCAGTGGCAAGGGAAGGAATATCTTATGCCCATCCACAATTGGAAGAGACAGCTGATGTTTGGTGAGGCCCAGACTTAGGCTGGGCTTAGGGACTTGGAGTAAAGCCCCTAAAAAGACCTCAGAGGTGAGCATCACAATCACCAGCAATGAACTGAAAGGCAAGCAGTTCCCATTAGAACCCTACGTGGATGTTGTATTTTGTGCTGCATTCTTACACTGTATGCCATATTTCATATAGTATTTTTCTGTATCCTTTTACGTTTAGATACACAAATACCATTGTGTTTCAATATTCAGTACAGTAATGTACTATACAGGTTTGTGGCCTACGAGCAATAACTTTTACCATATAGCTTAAGTGTGTAGCGGGCTACCCCACCTGGGTTTGTGAATTATGCTCTATCATGTCCACACAATGATGAAATCGCCTAATGATGCATTTCTGAGAATGTATTCCTGTAGTAAGCATGCATGATGGTAAAACGGTAGTAGAAAGAGGAAAGTAGGACAGGCACTGTTAAGCCAAGTTAAGCTTGTTTCAAAAAGGAAGAAGTGATTAATAGTATCAAATGCTGAAGAGAGGTCAATTAAGGTGATGTCTAAATGTCCTTTGGATCTAAGAAGGTAGAGGTTAATTATGGTAGTGATAGGGTGATAATTTCAGAAGTCAGGAAATAAAGGTGGATTATACTTTTGGTCTTCAAACATTTTTGCTTATATGCAACCTAAATGAAATAATGTCAGCCCTGTGTATCTCCATGTTACAGTTGGCATCTAAATGTTTATCATAAGTTTATCTATAATATATATCATAAGTTTATATATATCATAAGTTTAATATATATATAATTTAATATATAATTTTATTAAAATTACAGCATTTTAACATGAAATTATTTCATTCTTCTTTTAAATATATTCAGTGGAATACAAATACCATCATCATTTGAAACCTACCGTCATCCATTTAAAAATATGCAAACCATACTCTCCTTTAGTCAGAAATGTTACGTGATTCTTTCTTCTTCTCTAAAATCATACTACCAATTTACTTTCCCCACAAAATTTAATCCTGTCTCAATCACCCTTTTATTGCCCCTCATCTCCAAAGTCACACTACATTGGTTTTGTGAAAATGGATCTGGATCCTTTAAATATCTTTCCTTTGCCAACTGGCGTAATGCTGATTTGTTCATAGAGGGTGTTGGGGAGATATTCCAGGAGGAAGGAATGGGTATGTCTTCCTGGATCTCACGTGGTTTTCTCCAGTGCTAGGCAAAGTGCAGCTTTTTCTAGCTCTTCATGAAGGCCGTAGTGCTGTAGCTGGGAGCCTCAGACAATGTGGCTCTGAGTCTTAGCCCAGGCTGCTGCGCCTCATACCCTCTCCTCAGTGCCTCATGCATACTTGCTGGGGCCCTACAGTGATGGCCATTTAGCAAGCCAGTCAACTGACCTTTGCTCTGCACCAAAGCCCAGAGCTTTCCAAGCCCAAGCTGTACACAGAAGCATGGTAGGTTTCTACAGAGGGCAGCCTGTTTATTTCCTGGTTCCAGCAATGCCTACAGTGGTGCCACAACTCTCTCTACGTCCCCCACCTCCATCAACTCTGGCTCTGCTGTGTGCAAAAGGTTTTTTGCCCACAGCCCTCCTGTCATGAACATTGTGTGCTCTAGGCCTTATCCTGCCTACCAGCCTTGGCTTGCCAATGCCCCAAAGGGTTGTTCTTGTTTTCCCAGCAATTATAGACCAATTCTGGCCCCAAATAAAATAAAATGTCTTTGTTGTCCAGTGGGCTACAACCACACCTTCTTCAAAGAGGTCTTCAAATAGGTGACCAGGTTTGTTTTTCTTTTGGGCTCTCCCTCAACTTTAGGGTACCCTTAGAGTTCTCATTCACAGCTTAATACATTTTTATATTAAATTTCCTCTGTTTAAATTACCGTGCAGTTTCTCTCTTGGTTGAACCCAGATTGATGCAAATCCTAATGTAATGTTTATGCTTGAAAGCCTTTTATGATCAACCTATCATACTTCTCTGTAATAGGATATAAATAAATTGAAATAATTAAAAAATATTTCTTGTGACCTTAAGACTATAAGTTAAATGGTTTTTCTCAATTACTAATTCAATTTATTTAAGTATAAGTGTTCAAAACCACATAAATATATTATAAATTTTGATAATTAAATATGAAAAGAAAATACATATTACAAATGCATGATATTACTTAACTAAGAGGGTAGAGAAATGGGGGCTGACTTTGGAAATGACTGGAACTCTAAAGACAAACGGATTGTTCATAAGCCTTGTACACTAGTTGGTGAAGTTGTTTCTCATGGGGTATGGGCTAACAAATCTGAACCTACCATAGATATAAATTGGGATTGAACAAAACAGTAAATGGATAGAGGATGGTGGGAGTTAAGTGTCTCACTGTTGGAGTGGGGGTTCAGTTTACAGATAAGCAAGCAGGGAAGCTATAATGAACCGTGTGGTACTGGATTAGAATACAAATGTAAGAATGAACTCATGTTTATCTTTCTTGTTTTTCTTTTTTCTTTTTTTTGAGACGGAATCTTGCTCTGTCGCCAGGCTGGAGTACCGTGGCATGATCTCGACTTGCTGCAACCTCCGACTCCCTGGTTCAAGCGATTCTCCTGCCTCAGCCTCCTGAGTAGCTGGGATTACAGGCACATGCCACCATGCCCAGCTAATTTTTTTATTTTAGTAGAGACAGAGTTTCTCTATGTTGGCCAGGATGGTCTCGATCTCCTGATCTCGTGATCCACCCGCCTCGGCCTCCCAAAGTGCTGGGATTACAGGCATAAACCGCTGCACCCGGCCGAACTCATGTTTTTCTTAATATAGATATTGATGGATAGATGTAGATAAACTTGTAGATATATGTATATACAGAGATGACTATAACACATCTATTTTTAGCTCTGTTTGCTTAGAGGGCCTTGGAGCAAGGACACTTCAGTAGCAATGAGCATATCCAGTGCCCAGATTTTGGTGGCTAATGCCATTCTCCAACAAAGGGTACTAGAGCTCCTTGGAGAAATGACTGATTCTAGAGCTGGGGCAAGGAATATACTAGATGAGTCTTGATATCTTGTAATGTGAGAAAGTAAAGAAGTGGTCAAAAAACAAAATGGTGGGGATTTATCTAAGGAACATAGGAGCAAACGGAAAGAGCTCCCATTGGCTAAACCTAGAATAATTTAAACTTTTTTTTTTTTTTTGAGACAGAGTCTCACTCTGTTGCCCAGGCTGGAGTTCAATGGCATGATCTTGGCTCACTACAACCTCTGCCTCCTGGGTTCAAGAGATTCTCGTATCTCAGCTTCCCAAGTAGCTGGGATTACAGGGGTATGCCATCACACCTGGCTAATTTTTGTATTTTTAATAGAGATATGGTTTCACCATGTTGGCCAGGCTGGTCTGGAACCCTTGACCTTAAGTGATTCACCTTCCTCGCCCTCCCAAAGTGCTCGGATTATAGGCATGAGCCACCACACCTGGCCAATAATATTTTTTAAATGTCATATTGAATTATAAACCTGCCTTAGTCCATTTTATGTGGTATAACAGAATACTACAGACTGGGTAATTTATAATGAAGAGAAATTTATTTGGCTCACTGTTCTGGAGGCTGGGAAGTCCAAAAGCATGGCATGAGCATCTGGCAAGGACCCTCTTGCTGTGTCATCCCACGGAAGAGACAAAAGGGCAAGAGAGTGCAATAGGGCAAGAGAAAGGGGGCTCAACTCATCCTTTTTATCAGGAACTCACTCCTATGGTACTAACTAACTCACTCCTGAGTTATAATAATATAACTGCAATAATACCATTAATTCATTCACGAGGGCAGGGTCTAATAAGCTCTTAAAGATCCTTCCTCTCAAAACTGTTGCATTGGGAATTAAGTTCTCAACATTTGCCTATTGGGGAACATGTTCAAAGCATAGCAAACCCTTAGTATACATAAATATCTATGAGTAAGTACTATATAAATAAATAATTGAATAAGTAAATAAATTGGGGGAGAAGAGATAAATCTCCTGTACAGAAAGCTTCCAAATAATTTATATAGATACCCTTTCCTCAAGGAGGTGGAATATAAATCCCTACCCCTTAAATGTGGACTACACTTTAGCAACTTATTTCCAAAAAGTACAATATGGAAAAGGGTAGCAAGTAACTTTTTAATAGGAAACCTGGCAAATGGTACCTTATCTAGGTGATCAAATTTAACATAATCAGTGGTGAGTCATGTTGATAACATGTACCTTTGATACTATGTATTGAAAATGAAACTTTAATTCTGTAGTTTTCCTCCTCAAAGCGCATAACGCAAGTCTAATCACGAGGAAAACATCAGACAAATCCAAATTGAGAAATATTCTATAAAATACCTGACCAGTATTCCTCAAAACTTCAAGGTCATTAAAAAAAGGCAAATTTGAGAAACTGTCACAGCCAAGAGGAGCTTAAGGAGACATGATGGCTAAATCTAACGATATATCCTACATGAGGGTATATATCTCCTATATAAGGATACATCCCTATAGGAGATCCTATAACATAAATAGGACATTAAAGAAAAACTATGAGCTCTGAATAAAGGATGGACTTTAGTTAATAATAATGTATCAATATTGGTTCTTTAGTTGTGACCAATGTACCATAGTAATAGTAATGTAAGATATTAATAATAGGAGACATGCGGTGTTTTATGTTTGGGAACTCTTTATACTATTTTCATAAATTTTCTGTTAATTTCCTCTAAAATTGAAAGTTTATTTAAATATTGGCTGGGCATGGTGGCTCACGCCTGTAATCCCAGTGCTTTGGGAGGCCGAGGTGGGTGGATCACCTGAGGTCAGGAATTCGAGACCAGCCTGACCAATCTCGTGGAACCCTGTCTCTACTAAAAATACAAAAAATCAGCCAGGCATGGTGGCTTGCGCCTGTAGTCCCAACTATTCAGGAGGCTGTGACAGGAGAATTGCTTGAACCCAGGAGGCAGAGGTTGCAGTGAGCTGAGATCACACCACTGCATTCCAGCCTGGGTGACAGAGCAAAATTCCATCTCAAAAAAAAAAAAAAAAACTTTATTTAAATTTTAAAAAGTAAATGTAATGGAAATGCATCTCTTAGTGAGAAGAATGGGATGTTATGGTGGTTTAATTAAAGGAGATTTTGCTGATCCCAATATTTCAAATTGTTCCTTTATTTACTGCTCTGGTAGTATTTAGATCTTAGGTCTTGGACCTTAGTAAGATTCAGGATGGGTGACAGATATATATTTATTTTGCAAAGTGGAAGGACAATTGTAAAAGTGGAGGATGGAAAAAAAGAGAACCATTGTGATGTGTAGGTCTCAGGTGTGTTCTCTGGCTTGGGAAACAGTGCCTGTGGAAATTAAAGGACTGGAAATTTACTCTTTTACAACTGTTGGTGCCTATGTACTCACTCCTTGAAGTGTCTTTGTAATATGCTCTAATGGTAGGTGTACCTCAGTCTAAAGACTTCTGATATATATCATCTTGAGAAGTTCAGCTGTGAAAGAGAACAGAGCAGGAGTAGTTGGAGAGGATATGAAGTCTAGAAAAGCTTCCTTCAGAAGCTTCAGTACATTTAAATGTCAAGGGGAAGGCCATTGTTGAGGGGAGGAAGGAAGGGAGACGGCATGTGGACTTCAGGTTTAGCCTCAGAGTTTTGAACATGGTTTAGAGAAAGCTCTATATAGAGGTTATATGCACAGCTCAATTTATAATAAAATGTACTTTGTGTCCCATTTACAATGTTAACATTATAACATTATCATTATTATGGTCACTGCCTTGCATACTTCGTCAACTCCCTTGCCCCACTCTCACTTTTGCTTCCTTACACAGTCTTGACTAAGCCGCAGCCCTTTTTTTTTTTTTTTTTGAGATGAGTCTGGCTCTGCCGCCCAGGCTAGAGTGCAGTGAGGCAATTCCAGCTCACTGCAAGCTCCGCCTCCCCGGGTTCACACCATTCTCCTGCCTCAGCCTCCCGAGTAGCTGGGACTACAGGTGTCCGCCACCATGTCTGGCTAATTTTTTGTATGTTTAGGAGAGACAGGGTTTCACCGGGTTAGCCAGGATGGTCTCGATCTCCTGACCTCGTGATCCGCCCGCCTCGGTATCCCAAAGTGCTGCGATCACAGGCATGAGCCACCGCGCCGGCGCTGCAGCCCTTTAAATGCAATTCTCTGTCTGTGTTTTCCTCCTTTCTACTGAGCACCCCTCCTCCATGTGTGACCTATTTAATGCTCTCACTTCAGAGTCATGAGCACTAATTTAAGAGGATCTTTATATTTTCTGGCGAACATACACTATAGTTCCCCATTCCCTTCACTCTCTCACTCTTTAGGTGACTGTTTCATAAATTATTCCTTCTCAAATCTCCAATACAGTCTCCTTCTTCACTCTCAGCTTCCTTGCTTTCATATCACTGAGGTTGAAAGTGACTCTAGTTTGTCCTGGGAAGTTCCAGTTTATCTTTCCCATTTTGCTTCCAGCTCTCCTGACAATGAGCTTAGCTGACCTGAAGTGACTTCAGACCCAACACCAGATGCAAAGGCAACTGTCTTACATAACTTTTAAAGCAATTCCCACATTTGTACAAGGCCTAATCCTTATAATAAACCCTTTATTCTATAATACTCAGTGGTTCTGCTTTTCTGATCAAAGAAACAGAAAAGTTAAGAGGAAAAAAATAGAAGCAATCAGAAGAGAATGACCATAATCTCCCACCACATCTATCTGTATCTCTGCCTATAATCTCAATGGTTCTTCTTATGTCTGTGGACCAACTCTCTATGGTCCTAGCCAAGACTAACTCCCTCCTTTTCTGCACTATATCCCATGTCTTTTCACCTTTCCAGGGACTTCTGTCCAGCAAATCTCTGTCTCTGTCTCCATTAGCATTTGCTCCTGTACTGGAGCATTCCATCCCATCCATTTATTTACAAACACTGTGAGATTTTTCTGTTAAAACTACCTTCTCTTGACTTCTTCCTCTAGCCAATACCCCATCTCTCATCTATCCAGCAAAAGTTTCAGAAAGAGTTGTCTAAACTCCCCATCTCCTGTTTTCCTTTCCTGTGCTTTCTGGAATCTATTATAATCAGGCTTTTGCCCCACCATTGCTCCGAACGCTGCTCCTATCAAGATCACCAAAGAGCTCCACACTGGTAAATCCGATGGTTCTCTTTCCTCCTCTCATTTGATTTGTCAATAGCAGTTGACACAACCGATTACTCTCTCCTTCTGGAAACATCTTCTGCATTTGGCTTTCAGGAAATCTCCTGCTTTTTCTCCTACATCACCGATCGCTTCTTCTCAATCTCTCTATTTTCCTCTATTTCTGTCTAATGTTATCCCATGGCTTGGTGGTTGAAATTTTTCTATTTTCTATCTATATTCACTACCTTGGTAATCTCATCCGTTTTTATAGCCTTAAACATCATCTATACTTTGATGACTCCCAAATTTATACTTTCCAGATTTATATTTTCTATTGAACTTGAGACTTACATAATACAAATACCTACTTAGTATCTCCACTTGGAAGTCTAGTAGGTATTTCAAATTTAACTTGCCCAAAAACTGAGCTCCCAAGCTCTGTAAAGTATACCTTTCTCATAATCTTCCCCATTGCAATAAATGACAATGTCATTCTTCTTAGGTCACAAACCTTGGTGCTATCCCTGATTCCTCAGCTGTACCTTCAAAATATATCCAAATGTATAAAGAATGACAACCTTTGTATTTATTACTATAGCTCCTACTGTTAAAAGTTTGATAATGTGTCTGTCCATATATTTTTCATGACAAAGCTGGAGTCAGCCTAAATGTTCATTAGTGAGAGAATGATTAAATATATCATGGCAGATTATATTAAGCAGCTGCTAAGAAGAATATGTATCCAGTAGTGCTGCTATAATATGACACAGGCATTCCTAAAAATCACCAAGCTATATAAAATCACACAATAACCACCACAGGGCCTGTGGGAAAATGGAGTTGGGGCTTAATATTAAAAAATTTTGCCAGTAACAGTAAAAAAAGACAGAAATCTAAAGAAAATGATAGCACACTTTTAAACATGTTAAATGATTAAGGAATACACAAATACTATAATACATTTGGCTCCTTACCTTGAAAAATACTCAAAGTTTGCTCTTGAGCCTGTAGGTCCCACTGTCCCACTGGCCAGCCCTGCCTAGCAGCCATGGTTGGTACCCTTTCTGCTCAAGGAAAAGAACAAAAGAGAGATAGAAAAAGAGTGGGAGAATAAATAGAGAAAAATGGCAGAGACCTGAGAGGAAAGTGGGGAACAATTAAAGAAAGGGGAAGGTAGGAAGCTGCTTAGCCAAGTTGCAACTGGCGAGTTACTGTGAGGTGGTAGCAGGTGGGCTATCTAGCCAGAAAGTTGAGACACCGAATGTGGCATTAGCTACATTGTGTGGCTCAATGACTCTGTGAAGTGTGGTGTGTGTGTGTGTTTTGTGTATTCCTATCCAGCTTATTTCAGTTGGGTATCGTTTTTGAGTTCACCTAGTGTTTCTTGTGAACAAAATTGCATATCAGAATGTGAGATTCATCTTATGCCCACATTGTTCCCTGATACAGTGATCATTTTGGAAAATTTTTGAATTTTCAAAGGTCTATTTTAAAAAAACAGAAATGAGTTGTGCAACATACAGTATTTTATATATTGTTTTCCCCTTTTTTTTTTTTTTTTTTTTTTACTTTATGTTATGGACATCCTGCCTTTTCAGAGCACACAGACTTACATTCTTCTAATGGTTTCATGGTATTCTATAGTCTTAAGTTGTTGGTCCATTCCCCTACTAATAGCATTTTTATTGTCTATAATTTTTAACTATTACAAATTATATGGTATTTCATTGTATAATTGGATATTTCTTTAAGACAGATTCCTGGAAATGTGGTTGTTGAGTCAAAAGATAGGAGCATTTTTCATCTTAGTGGGTTTACACAAACTGCGTTAAAGAAGCTGTACAAATAATATAGGAAAGTGTTCTTTTCTTCAATATGTAGATATTGGATAGTATGAATATTCAAAAATTTTGGCAACTGATAGGTGAAAAAACAGTAACATTGTTTTAATTTGCATTTGTCTAATACGTAATGAAACTTCATTGTGTTTCAAATGTTTATTGACAATGTTTGTTTTTTTCTGAGGAAATATCTATTCATATATTTTGCCCATTCTTCTATCAGGTTGTCTTCTTTCTATCAGTTTGTAGGAATTCTTTAAATATGAGGAATGTGAACTTTTTTTCCTATTATCTGGGTTGCAAATACTTCATCTTAGTCATTTGTTCTTAAATTGTGTTTACAGAAAACAATACTTTAAGTTGGAAGTTTTCTAACTTCAATTTTGTCCTAGGTTTTAACTTTCTTGATGTGGGAGGGTTAACTGCAGTGATCTTCACTTCCTGACTCAAAGGGTCAGGCTCTGTTGGAGACTCATTTAAATGGCTTGTGTGTAGGGGTGTCTGGAAGACATTTTGAATCTTATGATAATTATTCTACTAATTGATAAATTAGAATGTTTAACTTACAAAGATGCAAACCATAGGGCAGAATACATATTATGAATATTTAATACAGAAACACTGAGACATGTATGAATAATCGCATTTTCTTTAGTGTATAAGCAAATCTAAATAATTTTGCTAGTGGATTAGCATCAAAAACAGTACAATATTGCATGTAACATTGCTCTTCTCCTGCTTCAAAAAAACCTCAGCCGAGTCTGCCCATCAACTCTACCCGGGACTTTTTCATAGGCTAGACGTCGTTTTTTGAATTGTGGTACTTGTGAGTACATAAAACCTGTTAAAAGGAGAAAAAGGAAAACCATTTTATTGCTTACAATAGTAAAGTATAGGTTTTTTTCTTTTCCTTTCTTTTCTTTTTTTTTTTTTGAGACAGAATTTTGCCCTTGTCACCCAGGCTGGAGTGTAGTGGCACAATCTTGGCTCACTGCAACCTCTGCCTCCTGAGTTCAAGCGATTCTCCTCCCTCAGCCTCCCGGGTAGCTGGGATTACAGGCACCTGCAATCACGCCTGGCTAATTTTTTGTATTTTTAGTAGAGACACGTTTTGCCATGTTGGGCAGGCTAGTCTCAAACTCCTGACCTCAGGTGATCCACCCGCCTCGGCCATTCAGAGTGCTGGGATTACAGGTGTGAGCCAACACGCCCGGCTGAAGTATAGGTATGTTTTCCTCACTGTTCAAATGGGTTTTGTGTCTTCATCATCATCTACAAAGTGTCAAAATTTCCCAACAGGGATAAAATAATAACTATTAAAAAGTGTGTTTTTAACATAAATGCCTCTGAACCTAATGGCCCGGTATTAAAAATTAGTGATAAATGCATATATTTTTATGCTCATGCCTTGTACAAGTAGTTAAATCTCCCTGGATTTCAATTTTCTCTTCTGTGAAATGAAAAGTTATAATACGTAATCTCTAAGTTCTCTTCTAATTTTAACACTTTTAAGTAAAAACGATCCAAAATGGTTTGGGAAGCAACTCAGGCAGGGCTTCCTAATTCCTGAACGTTTCCAATAAGTCCTCATTAATTAGGATATAAATTAGAGGCTCATTTTGACAGACTTTGAACCTAAAACAAAGACATATTGCCTGGTCTCCGTGTACCTTGTATCCATTTTTGTGGTGCAAGTGTATACAATTCTGTCCGTTTTTTTTTTTTTTTTAATTCTTTTTTTTTTTTTTTCCTGGTTTGCCCTTCTATTCCTGACTGCAGCTTTTTCTCACTTGGGCTAATTTTCTTCTCATGAACATATACCCTCTAGGGAATACCATTTTCACTAGGGACATATTTCTTTTCAGGGAGAGGTTATGTGTTTAGGAATCTATAAATTCATGTCTTTAAAGGCATGTCTGGGAAACAAATCTTTAACTCTAACTGAGGAGCTAAAGAATCCTTAAGTAAACAATTAGATGAAATACAGGGAATATTAATGATGACAGGACCTTGGTCCTTCGCTGTAGAGCTGTGGGAGAACCTGGACTATCAGTAGCATGCTGGTAAATGTTTAACAACCAGCTCTCGGGGTGGTGTGGGGGAAACAAGGAAAGGCCTGATTTGTAGCATCTGCCAATTTTTCTGATATGAAGACCCCCACCATGGCTGATTTTAAGCTACCAATGTGATAGAAACAATGTTTTTTTCTGGATATCAATCTCTCACAGCCAATTCTAAAATTTCTAAAAACGCTTAAATTTCTTTTTCTATAGCTGCCAGGAAGCTTTCCCATGAAATGAATGTATATTTTGCACCTATTTAATAACTCCAATTTATTATCCATATATTATTTATATATGGATATCCATATATAGTTATCCCTATATTAGTATCCACGTGTTCAATTAGAAAGCACACACAAATTTCCAGTTAACCAATACAAAGTAGCCCAAGTACATTCACAGATGAAAACAGTTTTGAAGAGATTACCAGCATTTTGGACATTATAAGCAAAATTCACTACATCCTTGCCAAGTTGGATAAAGAATCATCATTAATGAATGGAAGGAGTAAATAATAAACTGACAACAATGCAGTTGTCAGAAATAACAAAAGTTCAAAAAAACCCCAACAACATGAGAAAAACCCCACTCTTGGCTCAAAGAAAAAATTTATAATAGATCAATAAGAAAAAAATAAAAATTAGAATACCATATTTAAAAATAGTATTAGTAGCTCATATTCAGCTGCCATTCCAGAGTCTTTAATATGCCATTTTTAATACTCTTGCTTTTAAGTTTTCCCTCATGAGCTTGATCCTTGACCCACAGCTGTAATGTGAAATTTATTCTAAGCCCTGATGAATGATAGCTGGTGATCATGTAAGAACTTACCTTATATGACTTTTTTATATATGATACATTTACGTGAAAAATTCCAGATTTGGATACTTACAGAGGCTGATTATGAACTCAGTAAAATGGAAAACTAAAAATTATGAAACAGTTTTAATAATTATCCCTGGGGATATAATCTCATAATTGCATGAGTTAGGGTACCATTATTTAAAAGTTTAAAAGGCAGGGTGGAGTGCAGTAGTTCACACCTGTAATCCCAGCACTTTCGAAGGCTGAGGCAGGCTGATTGCTTGAGCCCAAGAGTTTGAGACCAGACTGGGCAACATGGCAAGACCTTGCCTTTATAAAAAATACAAAAATTAGCTGGGTGTGATGGTGCGTGCCTTTCGTCCCAGCTACTCAAGAGGTTGAGGAAGGATGATTCAGCCTGGGTGACACAGCAAGACTCTGTCAATAATAATGATAATAATAATAAGTTTTAAAAGCAATGTATTTTGTTAAACAGACATGGCAAAAAATAAAAATAAAGCAATGTAGTAAGCAATTATATCATGGAGATCCCATATATACACTTCAGGACAAATGGAAAATTATCTTGAGGTTATGGGTTATGCTAATGGCTTTGGATAAATTTTCCAGGGCTGTGCCAATATTAATTCAAAAAGTGTTGTATCTTAAGCAATGTATTTGGAGGTAATGATGTACTATGGAAAACCAGTTAAATAAAATTTGTCATATTGAATGTAGATATTAGTATCAAAGAGTCATGTGAAATGTTTGAATAAAATTATCTCATGGAAATAACTTGGAAACTGGAAGAAATTAATGTTTCTAAATTGACATTATTTTATGGAGTATGTGATTTAAAAATATATAACTAAATTAATGAATTAAAATATAGGTAGATGTTTGACCATTCTACTCATATACCTATAAGCTTTAAGCTTTTTCTAATATTTAATGTTAGAATTTATTTAAAAACGACTTCTGGGTCTTCTCATTGAAAAATGGGAGGTTATATACTGGAGTGCCCTGTGTTCAAGAACATATAGTAATTCACATGCATATTTTGTTTCAGAGTAGAAAAATATGAAATTTTCATCCAGTTTATGAAGTTAGCATAACCTTTATGTCAAAATGTGATAAGGCACAAATAAAGAACACAATCTAATATCATGAATGTGGACATGAAAATCATAAATAAATATTAGCTACCGTATTTAACAGCATGTTAAAAGAATCTCTTAGGCCGGGCCCAGTGGCTCACTCCTGTAATCCCAGCACTGTGGGAGACCAAGGCGGGTAGATCGCTTAAGCCCAGGAGTTCGAGACCAGCCTGGACAACATAACAAAACCCTGTCTCTACTAAAAATAGCAACAAATTAGCCAGGCATGGTGGTGTGTGCCTGTAATCCCAGCTACTTGGGTGGCTAAGACGGGAGGATCGCTTGAGCCCGAAAGGTAGGGGTGGCAGTGAGCCGATCATGCCACTGCACTCCAGCCTGGGCCACAGAGGGAGACCCTGTCTTACAAAAAAAAAAAAAATCTCTTAGACAAGGTAGCATGAAATATTAAATAAAACAAAAATATAAAAATTTAAAAAATAAAGAATCATCCCTCAAAAACCAGTTATGTTTATCACAGAAATGGCAAAGATAATTTAATACTAGTAAACCTGTGAATATAATCTTTGACATGAATAGGTCAATAGAGAAAACACATTTGATTTTTCCCAATATGTACTAAAATGAGTTTGGATAAAATTTGGCATCTATTTTTCACAGAAGTTTTTACAAGACTAGACACAGAATACTTCCCATTAAAGTGAGGAACAAAACAAGTTGTAACTATTAAACTAGAGCAAATCCAAGTATTACAAGTCCTGGAGCTTATAAAATCTGGGAGGTCTTTTTAAAACAAAACAAAGAATACAAGATTTTCCTGGCCCCTCTCAGGCCTCACAAAAAAACCTATGAAAAAAAGAAGTTTGAAACTTCAGCTTCCCTCTGGCCTCCCCTTTTTCTCCTATCCTGGGGAAGGCCACCTTTGTATGGCCGTTAGAACTTAATATTTTGTTTTAGATGCTTGGGCCAATGTAATACGAAATGACACTGAAAGAAAAGCTAGAATCACTAGAAATAAGAAAATTAAATTGTTCTTTTAAAAATTTGATAAGCTTAAATGTTCAGACAACTCAAAAACTTCCACCAGAATGGAGCTAATAATAGTGCCTATTTAATAGAATTGTTAGGATTAAAGTAAATAATCCAATAAAGGACTTAGAATAGAGACTGGCACCTAATTAGGCTCTGTTAATAAATGTTCAATTAAATATACCTACCCCACAAAGAGGTTAATTTTCTAATTCACTGATTCCTCTGTTTAATCTTTGTTGATTTTAGTCTCCTGCTTTACTTAGAGTTGCACTGCTTTTATTTTTAACTTCTTAAGTTGAATGCTTAGTTCACTTAAGGCTATAAGAATTTAACACAGTATATTTTCTTTGCATTTATTTTAGAGTTTAGAGTTTCTCTTTTACTCAACAGTTATTAGAGAAGTTTTTTAAGTGTAGTAATTAAAACAAAAAAAAAGGTTAAATTTGGAGATGGTTTTCTCTTTTAAAATTAAATTTGAGAGTAGTTTTATCAACTATTGGATCGTGTTACCTGTTAATGATTCCTTGTCTCCTGAGTTAAATGAAGATTCAGGATGCCTTTTCTGTCCTAAACTTTTTCCAGCTCTTTGGTAGAAATAAAGGCTGTTGAATTCTTTTTGATTTGCATTAGAATCAGAAGCACAAAATAAATCCAAACTGGGGACAGATGGTAATTCTCTCCAGAAAGTCTCATCATTTGAACTTTCACATGTGAGGCCTTCGAACTCATCTGATAGACATTTTTGCTGATCAGTGAATAAATTACCTTTCTGAGAGTACGATTTGTTACATGTAGTCTGCTCTGCACCATATTGTAAGTTGAACGGGTGATTCTCTTGTTCCCATATAGTTTTCTTTAAGTTCCAATGAAGAGGAGAATGAGAGCCCTCTAGTGAAAAGATAGGGTCAGATACTTCTTTATTTATGAAACCTTTTGCTTCATGTGTTCTCCTTTTCTGAGAATTTATAAAACGGGGGACAATTGACACTCTCTTCTGAGCGTCACTTGGTGATTTTATAGTTTCACAGTTCATTTGTGTTAGACCCAAAGAAAAGACATCTGACTCTGAATCACTGTGGTTTAGAAAGGAGTTATAAGCCGGTCTCCTTGATTCTATATTAATTAGAAAAGGAGTATTCTGCACTATATTAGGTTTACAACTAGAGTCTTTCCAGTAGCTGGTCTGATTATATGAAGTCACAAGTGGTAAAAAACCTGAGATTTCTTTTAGTTCCATAATGGAAGAATTGTCATTCAAAGTGGTGGTTTTGTCTTCCTGCACTGTCTCTCCTAATCCTAAATACTGATAATATTCATTATGTTCTTGAATGACAGAATCTAAATCAGAAGCTGAACTCCGAGAAGACGAGGTACTAATCTGATTCCTATTGTCCTGAGGTGATGAAATTTGTGGTGATTTTGTTACAGAAGAAGAACTAATCTTGAATAGGGAAGTGATGCTACAAAAATGCTAAAAAATGAATTAATATAATGCAAACATCAGTTTAGTAAATATGAATAATGATGCTTATCTATATGGAAAGAAGGCAAAATATAAATAAGTAGTCTATTCATAGATATTACATTGATCCAGGTATTAACAACGTGAAATCATTAGGTTCTATTAAAAGAAAAACTCATTGTAATTCATACATATTTTCTAATCACTTGTAATAGATTTTTAATAGTCTATTTTTCAGAACAATTTTAAGCTCACAGCAAATACAATAGAATTTTTAGTTATACAATTCTACATGTATACTATTTCCTTGATAAGAATACTATTATCTTATACATGAATACTATTTCCTTGATAAGAATTCTAAAATATTACCAGTAAGGCTAAAGTTATCTTTACAGCTACAATGAAGTGTGTGTTAGGACTGTTTGGAAGAGGTAATGTAAATACATGTGAATAGGGTATATAATTGAATTTTCTGTGAGCACAATATTCCAAAATGATTTAAAGCTGATTATATTGAATTTATCTGTATAAAATAGCTTTAGAATGTATAATATAGGCTGAGGTTTATGGCTCATGCCTGTAATCCTAGCATTTTGGGAGGCCAAGGCTGTTAGATCACCTGAGGTCAGAAGTTCAAAACCAGCCTGGCCAACATGGTGAAACTCTGTCTCCACTAAAAGTATGAAACTTAGCCAGGTATGGTGGTGCACACCTGCAGTCCCAGCTGGTCGGGAGGCTGAGGCACGAGAATCGCTTGAATCCAGGAAGTGGAGATTGTAGTGAGCTGAGATCAAGCCACTGCACTCCAGCCTAGGTGACAAAATACTGTAATCCCAGCACTTTGGGAGGCCAAAGTGGGTGGATCACCTGAGGTCAGGAGTTCGAGACCAGACTGACCAACATGGTGAAACCCCATCTCTACTAAAAAAAAAAAATTTCAAAATTAGCCGGGCATGGTGGTGTATGCCTATAATCCCAGCTCCTTGGGAGGCTGAGGCAGGAAAATCTCTTGAACCTGGGAGGTGGAGGTTGCAGTGAGCTGAGATTGCACCATTGCACTCCAGCCTGGGCAACAAGAGTGAAACTCTGTCTCAAAAACAATAAATAAATAAAAAATAAAATAAAATAAAATAAAATGTATAATTGATAGCTAATGAAAGTCTGTATGAAATTTAGCTCAAGTAAATTATTTCTTTGCTATTTGAAGTCCAAAACAATTAAATTTGTATACCTTCATTTAAAAAATCCTATTGTAAGAATAGATACTCAAATAGAAAGGAAATAAATTCCTATCATAATACAGATCTCAAATAACTAACCTTTAACACTTTTTCTGGGACTTCAGGTAGGAGTTCCTGAAGTTGACACAGAGTTGCTAATAATATCCAATGCAGTGAAGGTCCTTTATTTAGCATGAGCTGAGCCACCAGTGGGTTAACACATGGAAAATCAAGTAAGTACATTTCTTCCTAGAAAATAGTTTAAGAAATAGTCAGTAGTCTTTTGAAAGTGATCCATTTTATTCTACAAGTACGTACATTTCTTCCTAGAAAAGAGTTTAAGAAATAGTCAGTAGTCTTTCGAAAGTGATCCATTTTATTTTACTCATTGCAGCAGATTAAAATTTTTGTCATTGTACCTACGACTCAATTTGAGACATTTGGGGGAAAAATGTTACCAGAAAGTAAATTCAAATACAGGTTTTTATATTTGTTTTGCAAATATCTAATTTATACATTTAGAAAATATACCTCAGATGGTGAAACTTCAAGCCAGGATTTATCCAACCATTCATGAGGATCTCTCTTTGAGGTCATTAAATTGTGGTCAGCAATTTGTCGAATTATCAAGGCAGTTGCTTCTACTCCTGGGGCAATTACAAGCTAAAAAAATTTTTTTATATTAGATTATAGGAAATACTAGGAAGCAAAATATAATATTTAAAAAAATAGTTTGTAATTAGAAGATAAAATTAAACAACAGCAGATTCTAATCTTTAACACTATTTTAGATAGAAACTGTTGGTTAATCCTACATCCAGGACATTTTATTTATGAGGACAACCAATTTTCCTTCCTTATTTAAATGTGATATCCTTGTATTTTTAACTTTTGGAACAAAATCATTTTCATTTCATTTGGCATTTAGTAATAGAGTCATTAAAATATAGTGTTATATTTCAACTATATTAGAAAAATCAGCAATTTGAATATCACTAGTAATATTACTATTTTGCTGTTTCCAAAAGTTAAACCTAATAGTTTTCAGTTAAAATAAGAATTTTAAAAATATAGTGCAAGATTTTTCAAAGACAAAGTTCAAAAATAAGGATACTTATAAATGAATTTGATCTTGTATTCAAAAAAGAAAAAATAAGGTTTTGATTTAGAGTAGTCATTCCCAGCATTTTGGGAATTGCTCATCTAATATTGGCTTACTGATTCTAAGATACCCCTACCAAAAATGTGGTGTTTCTGTATATTACACAATTCTAAAAAATATTTTTCCCATTAGTACAGTAGTAAGAGAAAAAGTAAAGAAAAAATAATTTCATAATATCCTCTGTTTCCTGTCTGACACCGTTTTCCTCCATTCCCTTCTCTCTTCTGAAATGTCAGCCTTCTTCTTCTGCTTTCATTTCTTTCTTTTCTTCTTCATCTTTTAAATTTGATTGAAGGAAAGATAGTTCATGAGTTAGCAGTTTAATGTGAACAGAGAAATACTGCCCCAAATAATCCTATCTTGGAAATATAAATATCCTGTACCATAGTGGAAATTTAGTAAACCATAGAAATCTCACAAAATAATTATGATTTTTTTCCCTTTTATAAGAATAACAAATACAAAACGGTTAGTACACACCTAGGGAGTACATGCATTTTAAAGGATTTTCTTTAAATGACATTATATAGGGAGAGTACACAGAAATACATTGTTCAATTCCAAATGTACTTAATTGCTAGTTTTGGATGTTTTGAGAAGATATGACACTTTCATTTAAATATATAAACTTTATTTTAACCCTTTTCCCATTTAGGAAAAAAAAGTGCAGCACTCATTTAATTTTACATAAACATGCTCTTTGAGGCTGAAGCAAATCTGACTGATTTTTGATGTGAAAATAAAATATAAAAACTGTGCTTGGAGTTATTTCTAAACAGAACTAACATCAGAATCATCTGAATCATGAGAATTTTCTATTTCAGAAAAATCAGATTCATCAATGGACTCTTCAGCCAACAACTGTTTGAGAATGATGTTAACGTCACAAGTAGGAATGCTATGTTTTCTAGGATTTGACGTTTTCAGGGATTGAGAATTACTATATTTTGTAATGGAAATACCACTACTAAAAATAGAATGCTATAAATAGAAAGATGTCTTTTGTTTCCTAACTTGATATACTAGAGTATGCAAAAATAATAATAAAAACGAGATATTGCGTGGCAAAGTTATCTCGGGGTAAACACTGCAGCAACAAGCCTGGCTGGCAAGGATTCTCAGGGCAAATGGGAAAAGGGTTAAAAGCCATAATTTTATGATGGTGGTAATGATGATTAATTTATTAGGGCAGGAATTCTGGGGCACATGGCTAGATTTGGGAATTCAGGAACCTCCTTAATTTGTTTGAAAAATTTTGCACGTGTGTATTTATGCATTTTCTTACAAAGACGGTTCATAAGAAAATTACAGAACTTTTAAAAAATTGGAATAACACTTAGCATAACACTACTAGCAGTATTTTCTTTTTTTTTTTTTTTTTTTGAGACGGAGTCTCGCTCTGTGGCCCAGGCTGGAGTGCCGTGGCTGGATCTCAGCTCACTGCAAGCTCTGCCTCCCGGGTTTACGCCATTCTCCTGCCTCAGCCTCCCGAGTAGCTGGGACTACAGGCGCCTGCCATCTCGCCTGGCTAGTTTTTTGTATTTTTTTTTTTTTTTTTAGTAGAGATGGGGTTTCACCGTGTTAGCCAGGATGGTCTCGATCTCCTGACCTCGTGATCCACCCGTCTTGGCCTCCCAAAGTGCTGGGATTACAGGCAGTATTTTCTTTTAATTTAAGAAAATATTCTTAAACTTCCTAATACTTCCTTGATTTGCAGGTCCTTCAGATGCCTGAAAATGAAAAGGTGCTAATGGTCCTGATGTGATCTAAGAGATCAAAAGCCATGCTACTAAATAAAGTAAGGTAAAGCAACAATATGTTCTAAAATAGTATGAGTCCAGGGAGCCTCCTTTAATACAGCAGTCATCAAGTCAGGAAAACAGGAGGCTTATGAGTACTGAGGACATACTGATAATAGAGTAAGAGCAAATTGACCGCAGTTGCCTCTCAACATCCATTGAAAAAATGACCTGCTTTTTAGATTATTATGTAAAACCTGAAAAGCTTTTAGAATAGTTTGATCCGGATGGAAACAGACTTGTTTGGAATGGATTGCTCCTACGCAGTACTCCTATTTCATCCCCAAATGCCTTCTTTGGATCATGCCCTTCCTGGGCCATGTGACTGTACTTGAATATAGGATCATTCACTGATATCATATGCCCCCTGTATAGAGGAAAAAGTTTTTCTAAAGCATATTTTGCCCATAATGGTTTACCCTGAGCTGGGAAGAGAAGAGGCTAAATAAGTGGTAAGACCTCACTAGAGACAAATTTACATTTGTCATTCACTTATTTAGGTAACTTTTCTAAGAATTTTATTTTTGTTTAGTATGCAGCACAGAAACAAAATTATCTGGAATTCCAGTTCAAACAGATCATTTGTTGATTTTCTTAGCAAGCGGTACTTTGATTGAATTCCACTTAGTAGACATTTATTGAATGTTTTTGCTTTGTGCAAAGCACTATGCTAGCTGCTAGGTTTTACAAATAAAAAGAACCTCATTCTTACCCTTCAGGGTGGAAGATATATGAATAAATATCCCCATACTATAATAAAGATATGAAGTATTAGCAGGAGAATGGAAGGAGAGATGTATCCTGAGAGAGTAGGACTGGGGCAAGTTTCTTTCTTTCTTTTTTAATTATTATACTTTAAGTTCTAGGGTACATGTGCACAACGTGCAGGTTTGTTACATATGTATACATGGGCCATATTGGAGTGCTGCCCCCATTAACTCGTCATTTACATTAGGTATATCTCCTAATGCTATCCCTCTCCCTTCCCCCACTCCACGACAGTCCCCGGTGTGTGATGTTCCCCATCCTGTGTCCAAGTGTTCTCATTGTTCGATTCCCATCTATGAGTGAGAACATGCAGTGTTTGGTTTTCTGTCCTTACAATAGTTTGCTCAGAATGATGGTTTCCAGCTTCATCCATGTCCCTACAACGGACATGAACTCATCCTCTTTTATGGCTGCATGGTATTCCATGGTGTATATGTGCCACATTTTCTTTTTTTTTTTTCTTTTGAGACAGAGTCTTGCTCTGTTGCCCAGGCTGGAGTGCAGTGGCGCAATCTCAGCTCACTGCAAGCTTCGCCTCCCGGGTTCACACCATTCTCCTGCCTCAGCCTCCCGAGTAGCTGGGACTACAGGTGCCTGCCACCATGCTCCGCTAATTTTATATATTTTTAGTAGAGACGGGGTTTCACTGTGTTAGTCAGGATGGTCTGGATCTCCTGACCTTGTGATCTGCCCGCCTCAGCCTCCCAAAGTGCTGGGATTACAGGCATGAGCCACCGTGCCCGGCCATGCCACATTTTCTTAATCCAGTCTATCATTGATGGACATTTGGGTTGGTTCCAAGTCTTTGCTACTATGAATAGTAGCAAATAAACATACATGTGCATGTGTCTTTATAGCAGCATGATTTAGAATCCTTTGGGTATATACCCAGTAATGGGATGGCTGGGTCAAATGATATTTCTAGTTCTAGATCCTTGAGGAATCGCCACACTGTCTTCCACAATGGTTGAACTAGTTTACAGTCCCACCAACAGTGTAAAAGTGTTCCTATTTCTCCACAGCCTCTCCAACACCTGTTGTTTGCTGACTTTTTAATGACTGCCATTCTAACTGGTGTGAGATGGTATTTCATTGTGGTTTTGATTTGCATTTCTCTGATGGTCAGCGATGATGAGCATTTTTTCATGTGTCTGTTGGCTGCATAAATGTCTTTGTTTGAGAAGTGTCTGTTCCTATCCTTTGCCCACTTTTGATGGGGTCGTTTGCTTTTTTCTTGTAAATTTGTTTAAGTTCTTTGTAGATTCTGGATATTAGCCCTTTGTCAGATGGGTAGATTGTAAAAATCTTCTCCCATTCTGTAGGTTGCCTGTTCACTCTGATGGTAGTTTCTTTTGCTGTGCAGAAGCTCTTTAGTTTAATTAGATTCCATTTGTCAATTTCGGCTTTTGTTGCCATTGCTTTTGGTGTTTTAAACATGAAGTCCTTGCCCACGCCTATGTCCTAAATGGTATTGCCTAGGTTTTCTTCCAGGGTTTTTATGGTTTTAGGTCTAACATTTAAGCCTTTAATCCATCTTGAATTAATTTTTGTATAAGGTGTAAGGAACAGATTCAGTTTCAGCTTTCTACATATGGCTAGCCAGTTTTCCCAGCACCATTTATTAAATAGGGAATCCTTTCCCCATTTCTTGTTTTTGTCAGGTTTGTCAAAGATCAGATGGTTGTAGATGTGTGATATTATTTCTGAGGGCTCTGTTCTGTTCCATTGGTCTATATCTCTGTTTTGGTACCAGTACCATGCTGTTTTGGTTAATGTAGCCTTGTAGTATAGTTTGAAGTCAGGTAGCATGATGTGGGGCAAGTTTCTTAAAATAGGTAGTGTTTGAACTGGGCAGTGAAAGACAGGTAGAACTCTGACAGTTAGTGGTAAGAGAATGGGGCAGTAATATTCCTGGGGGAAGGCAGGCCAGAATGACATGTTTGTGCAAAGGCTGAGAGGTGACAGTATGGAGGCATATTCAGTAAATAGTGAGTACAATAATGTTAAAGAAGGAATCGCTAAGGGCCACATTGTGGAAGAGTTTGAATCCAGCTGAGTTTGAACTTTATGTTGATTTAAGTAGAAGCTATGGACAGTCTTTGAGCAAGAAATTCAAATCAACAGCAAATTTTTATCAAGAGACTACTATGTACCCGGCATTGTGCTAGGTTCCAGGAATTAAAAAAATGAATAAACATGTTTCCTTACCTTTAAGGAGCTTATAGTCTAGTGAGTGAAATATTCACAGCTTTATTTTGGGAATGTAATTGGTGTCTATATGTGATGGATTGAAGTGGGGAAAGAGTAGAAAAGGGATATTAGTTAGGAAGCTACTTTAAAAATCCAACTGTGAGGTGACAAAGACCTGAATTTAGGGAAATAGCAGAAGTAGAAGGAGAGACATATTCTAGAGACACTGCAGAGTTAAAAAGAAGATTTAGCTACCAAATAAATTGGAATAATGATACCATAAACTAAGCTTGTGGGAGGATGAGAAGCTGTGTTTTGGACATGTAGAGTTTGAAGTACTTGTTGGATATTCACGTGGAGATTCCCAGTAGTCTGCTAGAATACAGGTGCAGACCTTAAGAAATGTCAAGAAAACTAAGAATTATACTCAGAAATGAAAGCAAAATCTGTGGAAATCTCTAATTTCATAAAGAAGAGAATGTAATATGATAATGGAGCAGTGCTGAGCCCTGAACTTGGACAAATGTCTAAATTTCAGAGCGGGACACTGAAAAAGGGGACCAAGGAAAGAGAATGATTAGAGATCACCAATATATTACCTCTAGTATATGTCTTAAGAGTTCCATTTACAGCAGATACAAGCTTAGTACATCTTTCATAAGGAACATTTTAAATCAAGGGATATTTATTTTTATTCATATCCTGCTATGTTTAGAAAACATCTGAGTAGTAATAAAGAGACGAAATATGATTTTAAATTCATTAAACTAAAGCCTTTTGGAATAGAATAATGATAAAATATTTATTAATTTGAAAACTATTCTTTATTTAGCTTTTAAACAGTTTTTAACTCATTTGCTTAACACTTTTTTCTCATTGGGCACTTAAATTTGAGTATAATTTTGGTTTATAAAAAATACTTATGAAGAAACACATAGGAAAAGAATACCTTTACATCCAGTTCTTCAGAGTTTAGCCCAAATGAAACCAAAGCTGCATAAATCAGTGCTAGGTGATGAAGTGTCTTTTCTGTAAGTGGATACCTACAAAGAATTATATTACTATATTTCTATTCATTTGATATTAGATTATATTTATTAAAAATTAATTTTATTTTCCACATTTCATAATATTTTTAGAATAACCTAGCTAAGACAACACCAGTGTGGCAAATTTGTGTGTGTTTTTTTCCACTCTGTACTCTTGAAAAAACATCTCCATCTCCATTCTTTAATAATACTGTCAAATCTAGGGGATGCTACGGGTGTGTGTGTTAAGGGAGCTGTGTGTTGTGGGACGAACTTAACCCATCCCTTTACTGACTCCAGGGATGGCTTTATGACCAAAGCCTAGCCAACTAGAATACTCCATCCCCCCGGTCAAAGTAACAGGTTCAGACATAGACACATGACCAGAACCAGGATACATGGAATCCTCCCAGAGTTCCCTAAACTGTTAGAAAATGCATCTTTCTCTTTTCCTTCTGTGGTTACTAAGCAGGTCAGATGTAAGTGCTGAACTGTGGGTAGATAGTTCTACTACCTTTACCCACTTTATGTACCCTAAGCAACAAAGAGGAAATTACTAGCTTACATTATGAAGAAGTCCAGAGGAAGCCATTGTTGGATCCTGGGACTCAAACAATACCATCAAGATAATGGCTCTCTTTATTTCTTGGCTCTTCTTTCCTGTTTTGAATTCTTTCTCAGATTAGCTCTTTCCACATGAGAAGCTGATAAGAACACTGTGCCTAAACTGTTGACAAACAATGTAGTTTCTGTTGAACATCTGCTTTTCTTCTTAGAGTCTAGAACTTTGATTAAGTGCCAGGCAGAGGGTGCCTACTTGACCAGCCCTTAAAAAAAAACCCTGGGCATTGTGTCTCTAATGAGCTGGTCTGGTAGAGAAAATTTTACAAGTGTTGTAACAGTTTGTTGCTGAGGAAGTTAAGCACATCCTGTATGACTCTACTAGGAGAGGACTCTTAGAAGCTTCCTCCTAGTTTCCTCTGGACTTTGCCCCATGAGCTTTTTTCCTTTGCTGACTTTGCATTATAGGCCTTTGTATTGTAACCTTGCGCTGTAATAAATTATAGCCATGAATACAGCTATATACTGAGTTCTGTGAGTCCTTGTAGCAAACCATCAAACCTCAGAATGGTCTCAGGGACCCCTGACACTCTCACTCAAACAAGAATTAATGGCATGAACACTAATGTAATTCAAACAATTTCTGTTGTATTTTCAGTTTTCCTAATTTGGTCAGTTGATTAAGATACTTCCTAAATGTTCTCATTCTCTAAAAATATGAATCTGAGATATCTAGAGGTCTGAAAATTGTTATATTTTATAATATATGATTGTGAATATTTATTTGCTGTTTACATCTTGAATATAAAACTATCTCAGAGTATTAGATAATTATTTTCATGAAAATCTGGGTAAAAATAAGTTTGAATCTCCTTTTATTCTCCCTTATACCTCAATTGCACTACTAGAACTATAGGTAGACAGTAATCTAAAACAACTTTTAAAAATTTCCAAATCAGTGATTTACTAAGAACACGTCCAAGTTCCAGATAAAGCTTAAAATGCTTTACAAGAAAGTTCAAAGCTTAAAATGTTTTACACCCTTTATTATTCTTCAAAATGAAGGTTTTAGACCGGAATTATTATTTTTCAGTTCTGGTAGAAGGGTAAAACCAGGCTAAATCACTTGCTAGAGATGATTTGTTAGTAAAAGGAGGAATAAAAACCAAGGTATTTAGACTCTTATATTCGAACTTATACCAACCTGATAACAAGTGTACACAAAAAATTTAGTATAGTAGTTAGACAGAAATCGGACAAGTCCAGAATTACAAAATAATAAAATACTTCAAGCAGCAATTCTTAGTGAGATGGGGGAGGGGAGGATGGCTTTCATAGAATGTCCAAGGAAATATATCATCTCCAAAATTTGTTTTCCTGTGATCATACCTCCAACTTGAGAATCCTTGACTTAAAGCAAACTAGATGAGCACACAGAAAATTGCATAGCTATTTCCATTCAAATAAGAGGACTTAGGCTTAAGAAATACAAACATAACTTTGGATGAAGAAATGTTTACCTACTCTGAATTTAATGTTTCTTTGGTATATAAAATTATCCAACAATATCTGTACTGTAATGATAATGCCATCAGCCTCATAATGATATTGTCTGATGCCTTCTCACAATTCAATTCTTCTAGATCCTATCAGAAAATAAAGAAAATGTAAAAATTCATTAGGTTGAACAGTTATTATGAAATTATGTTATCATATTTCAAGAATCTATGACATACAAATAAGTTGAAAAGAGGCATGGGTATGAGCCCCCATTTCATGGAAAAATTAAAATCGTCCAGGAAGTAGTAGGAGAAAAGCTACAGTAGACATAAAACACCTAATGACAGCGTCAGCAAGGAAGGCTCCTGAATCTCCCAAGGTCCCAGTTTTGAAGAAAGTAGCCTATGGAGTGCCCCTAGTTTGGCACTCCATAGGCTAGTCCAATTTTCTATTGCCTTTGGAATAACCAGATCCTAGTCCTTTGTGGATGCAAGTCCTTTGTGGACTAGGATCTGGTCACTCCAAAGGCAACAGAAAACATGTTTAAAACCTATGAGATAATGTACACTGCATGGTTATTCAGGGGAGATAAGAAAGGAGCAGTTAATGGACTTTCTGGGAATCTCTACCTAATGGTATGGAATCTCCTTTTCCTTT